>NC_083411.1:56381715-56526975 GCF_020745735.1 Hemiscyllium ocellatum
ATACACCCACAGTCCCAGTCTGTACAATACAGTCAGAGATCACCCACAGTCCCAGTCTGTACAATACTGTCAGGGATCATCCACAGTCCCAGTCTGTACAATACAGTCAGGGATCACCCACAGTCCCAGAGTGTACAATGCAGTCAGGGATCATCCACAGTCCTGTATTTTTGCATTGAAGAGCTTCATATCTTTATTCCAAAAAAAAACTCTCGAAATTTTAGGACATTTCCATTATCCAATATTCCAGAAGAATAGAACTCAGTTTTTCTCTGCCTCAGACGAAGTGATGGAAATTAAACCATTTAAAAGTTAGCTGGATGTGTATATGAATGTGAAGGGTTGAGATGGATACGGGCCAAATGTTGGCAAATCGGACTAGATTAATTTCGGATATGTTTTTTAGCATGGACAAGTTGGACTGAAAGGTCTGTTCCTGTGCTGTACATCTCTCTGACTCGATGACTCTTGATGTTATTTGTTCCATCTAGTATTTCAAAATCCGTGACGAAGTCATCTTTTTAGTTTTTAATTTATAAAGAATAGAATCATTGTCTGTCTAATACCATACAGTTAGGGACATCTATCAACACCCAGAAGACATGGATTTTCCATTATACACCCACAGAATTCAGTGATGGAAGTCCTTATCTCCATAGGCTAGGACTCATTCAAGTAGCGATCGATTTCTACATCTTCTACTTCAGAATTTGGAATGTTACATCTTGCCAAAAATAATTCAGATATGAAGAAGTTATTTTGAGCTAAAATTACAATGTAATTTTTGAAAACAGTTGTTTCATCTTATCCTTGAGATTTATGTTATTTGAAATTTCATTTTTACATTGCTAGTTTCTGAAAGTGAATTGATAAGAGTACATTCAACAATGTGGTTCATCTGGGCTCAGAGTAATTATGGATGTCCGTAAGATCATAAGACCATAAGATATAGGAGCAGAATTAAGCCAATTGTCCCATCAGGTATGCTCCACTATTCGATCATCACTGATATGTTTCTCAAACCATTCTTCTGCCTTCTCCCTGTAATGCTTGATCACCTTACCAATTAAGAACTATTTTATCTCTGCCTTAAATTCACCCAATGACTTGGCCTCCACAGCCCTCTGTAGCAATGAGTTCCATAGATTCATCACTCTCTGGCTGAAGAAATTTCTCCTCACCTCAGTTCAAAAGGGTTATCCCTCCACTCTGAGACTGTGCCCTAGGATCCTGGCCTCTCCTATGCATGGAAACAACTTCTCCACATCTACTCTATCCAGGCCTGTCAGTATTCTTAAAATTTCACTGAGATACACCCTCAAGGAAAGACACAGAGTCCTCAACTGCTCATCATGTGATAAGCCCTTCATCCCCAGGATCATTCTTGTAAACCTCCTCTGAATCTCTTCCAATGCCAGCACATCCTTCCTTAGATACAGGGCACAAAACTGCTCACAATATTCCAAATGAGGCCTGACCAAAGCTTTACACAGACTCTGCAGTACATCCCTGTTCTTGAATTCTAGCTCTCTTGAAGTGAGTACTACGTTGCATTTACCTTCATAACTGCCAATGAAACTTGCATGTTAACCTTAAGGGAATCCTGAACCAAGACTCTCAAGACCATGTGTACTTCAGATTTCCCCATTTAGAAAATAGTCTATGCTTCTATTCTTCCTATCAAAATGCACATCCTCACACTTTTCCACATTGTATTTCATCTGCCACTTCTTTGCCCACTCTCCTAACCTCTGTAAGGCCTTCTATAATCTCCTCACTTCCTCACCACTACCTGTCCCTTCACCTAGCTTGTCTCATCTGCAAACTTAGCAACAATGCCCTTAGCTCCTTCATCCAGATTGTTAATGTATAATGTGAAGGTCCCAACACTGATACCTGCAGAACTCCACTAGTCACTGGCTGCAATACCCAAAAAAGCCCCTTTATCACCACTCTCTATCTTCTGCAGCCAATCCTCTATCCATGCCAGTACTGTGCCCCAAATGCCATGTGCTCTTATCTTATTTAACAGCATCCTGCTTCAGTCACCAATCAGCTGAAAAGCTTTTAAAATTAAATGCATCACAAACTAAATATAAATGCATTCTTTTTGTGTGTAACCAAAGCTAGAGAAGGAGATCTTCTTTATGAAAATCCTCCACCTCACTAAGAAAGCTTCAGTACAATCAATAATTAACAATCTGCTCTGAAAACCCTGCACATGGTTTCACAGCTGTGACACCCTGCCCCCAACGTCCTCTGGAAATGTGATATCACCCCCAGTTCTCTGCCGATATGAAACCTGTCCCCACCCTCCCATTCACTGTTACCATTGGACTCCATCCCCCTCCACCAATGTTGTTGCTACTGGAACCGACCAACAAGACTGCTCCCCTCCCCACAAAATTTCTCCTATCATCCTCAAGTTACTCTCAACACTGTGCTGTGAAAGTACTGTCAGATTGAAAATGTGGCTCCCCATTTCTGAGAGAGCCCTGAGTTGAATCTACCGCTCAGAACTGTGGAGCTCCATTCATTCATTTTGTAAAACAAGGAGTGGTGTAGCAAGGTATGTGAGACTCCCCTTCCCTGGATAATCCAGCCCATTATAATCCTTAAAGTCTTCTACAATAACTACTACTGAATACTTTTGAAGTAACTTTTTATACAGTACCATTTTAATTTGGTTTTCTAATTATGCAGACTTTTATCCAACAAGAGATTAAGCAGATTGAGCACCAGAGCAGGACTGTGCTGAGAGTGAGTGCACGGACTGTACCTCTGTGTTCTGATCTATGCATAACCTTACCCATGTAATCAAAAGGATTAACTAATTCAGTCAGAGTGAAACAGTGACCCTGGTTATATTGAAATGGAATGCAAAATTGATGTATAATACTGAAACATATTTTCCAGAGACTCTCTGCAATCTCACTCTGACTGATGGATATTTTGAAATCGTTAATATAACACAGCTGCAGGAAAACAATGGATCTTGTCCAAATGGATCAGAAATCTCCAATCCTCACCAGGGCCCGAGTGAGCAATACTGGGAGTAAGTACCTTGCTGCAGATAGCTGCACCAATAACCTACACAGCTGGGCCAGTAACTCCTCTTGGGTTGGTTAGTTTGTTTATATGTGTTTAATGAGAGAGAAGCTGTTTCATTTTGATTGAGGTATTATTTACATTGCACACTTGTTACAAAATGGCATCATGGGAAGGAAACTTTTACTATTTAATATTCCTCTGGTTTCTAAGCATTGTAACTTTGACAATATTTATAAAGCAAAACACTTTTCTTTGTTTTCTTGCTCTTCAAGGATAATATTCATGACCAGAATTCTTAAACATGAAATGGTTAGAATCATGTGTGACTGATGTTCATTTCTCTGCTTTTAATTGTAATAAGTTATTATTTTAACACACAGTCCTGGGACTGGATTTAGATTAACTGTCTGGAGGTAGATACCATGTGTAGGAAGATGAAGGAGCTGAATTCATTGGAAGACATAGTGACTAAACCAGATAGGTTTCACAGTGCATTGTGAAGCAGTCAGTGAAACATTGTCAGAAACAGCTCTGCAGGGAATCTCTGAGAAAAAAGTGAGGTCTGCAGATGCTGGAGATCACAGCAGAAAATGTGTTGCTGGTTAAAGCACAGCAGGTCAGGCAGCATCCTGTTCCATGGATGCTGCCTGACCTGCTGTGCTTTAACCACAACACATTTTCAGCTGCAGGGAATCTCATCAACTTGTTTGAACAAAGCTTTACATTGAAAAATATCAATACACACGAGGAACAAAATGTCATACAGAATATCAAACTTCACATTTATTTCTGAGTGCAAGAATCAAAGCTTCTATAAATCAAAAATTAATTTAGATATTACACAACTCTGTTTGTTAAATACATTGATGCACTATGTCTAAAAACATCTGTGTGTAATGAAGAGTGTCCTTACTTACTACATGTTTTTGTTCTTATTTCTGTAGTAAAGCAGTTTTACGCCATTCCAGTTCAATGGATGAGACTGGGGAGGTCATCTGGTATTTAGCCCTCTGTCTGCTTCTTGCCTGGCTAATAGTTGGGGCAGCATTATCAAAAGGAATCAAATCTTCAGGAAAGGTAAATGATTGGTGATAAATAGAGTTAAAACTTGTGACAAAGTAACAGTAAAGCGAGAAACGATAAATAATTTGTGAAGTGTCTGGTTTATCTCCCAGGTGATGTTAACAGTGTCTCTATGGGAAATGGGAGATTCATAATTCATCAACACTTCAGGCCTGAGGGAGATCTGAAGAACGTTCTCCTGAGGGAAAGAACAGCAACTTCCCCAAACCCCCGCAATGTGTCCCTCATTCTAAGGGTTCACTCACTGACACTGGAATTCTGGGTGACTTTCCAATTGCTGTGGAAGGCTGAGGAAGGATCGGGGGTTGGGGGGAGTGGGGGAGGGGGGTGTGGTGGCGGTGATGGGGAAGGATAGGATCAGGGTTTTATTTGAGTGAAATGAGATTTGTCTGGACATGAGAATGGGACTGAGACCTGAGGAACAATCATTAGGTGAAAACACTAAAATGCTGGTAATGCTCAACAGCTTGTGAAGCACCTGTCAAGACAAACCGAGCTAATCTTTCACTTCCATGGACTTTCATCTGACCGAGAGAAATAAATAACAGTTTAAGAGGTTTCTTAAGACAATGGACATGGGGAATATGGTTCGGTGAGTAAAAGGAAGATTCTGTGATAGGTTGGAGGACAACAGAGGTTAACTAACAAAGCTCTGACCTTCATCCCTGTTGTACTGTTGGATAGGTTCCAAACCAAAGAGCAAATGTAATTTTAAGGCTGTTAGGAGAATCACAACATGTGACATTCCAGTGTAATGTGCCTTTAGTAGTTATTAATGTTGAAGGAATATGTTGTAACAGCTGTGTAGCAGTTACTGTGGGTGGAATCTGTTAGTGACATGAGCAGCCTTTGCTAAGGTGAGATTTAATGCAGAATCAGGTGAGAAATCTCATAAGGTCCAACTTGACGTCAGGAACAACTTGCTGTGTCTTTTATGTACCTACCCAGTGAGGAGGTGAGCTTCTTGGGTAAGAATTACCTTTAACTGATTCTTTTCATTTAATTTCTGTTATTATGTCTGAAGACCTGTGTCCCCTTAAGAAGGGTTCGAGATCGGTCAAAGGAATCGACAAATGCGGTCTATTCAAAAAACAAGGGTCATTAGTTGATTCAGTTAAGGTACCTTGATGCAATTCTATCCAGCAACACAGAGATTGAAGCTTCTGTGTTCTGGGGAAAAGTTGCGCAATTACATTTGAAAATTACACATTATTTACATGTTTTTAAATAAATAGTACAGTCTTAATTACAAGAAAGACCAATCACATATGATTTACAGCGAATTAATCTAATGATATTTTCTGGGAAAGGGTTCTTAACTACAAAAAAAATGTCCAATCAATTGTAATATGGTGATATGATTGAAGACAGGCTAATCCAATGGTATTTCCTTTAAGAAGGATATCTAATTTACGTAAATTGTCATGCCATGTATTAGTTCAACGTTTGTTCAAATGGTCAATTAATGTATCAGTGTTTATCTTATGAAAACTCTATTGTCCTCATCTTTCAACTGCAAGTTAATTCTGCAAATCAGCAGTATGTTTAGCGGTATGATTCACAGGCCATTTTATAGTATTCTTTTAAATCGAGAAACCATTTTGTTGTAATAAAAATCTTCATATTTTGTTGCCTAAATTCAAATTTGAGATCCTCATGTCTATAGGTTTAGCAGTGTTTAAATAAGCACATTATAACAAGGTATCACAAAACAAAGTCTCAACATGCAAACCCTGTGAACTAGATGAAAACGCAATCCTTGCGTACATCCTCCATGTTACTATTCCTCTTCAGTTTGTCATCTGTTCCCTTCGATGCATTGATGAGAATCCATTTAATTTGCCATTTGGTTGGATAATATTGTCTTTATTCCAAGGTGAATGATGTATAAAAGTAGGCAAAACTTGCTACAAAGGTACAGCAGCTACTGTTTTGGTCTCCTTAGTTAGGGGGTATATTTGTATTGGAGAAAGTTCAGTGAACATCTTTGTATTAATTCTTTTGAAAATATAAGTTTGAGCCTGTACTCACAGGAATTTAGGAGACCGAGAAATGATCTTCAAAGATTTTGAATGGTCTTAGAAAGCTTGACCTTCTCAGAGAATCTCGAACAGGGAGCACAGTTACAAAATAAGGTTCTCCAAATGAGGTAGAGATGAAGTGGAATTTTTAATCTTTCAAATACTCTTCCTCCGAAAGCAGTAGAGGTCAGTTCATTGAATATATTCAAGGCAGAGTTTGACAAATTGTTGATGTACAAGAGAGTCAAAGGTTCTGGAGAGGGCAAGTGTCAGGGTGATCAGGCAGAATCTTATTGCATGGTGGGGCCACATGGCCTTGTACTGCTTCAAGGTTTTATTTTCTTCTGTTGTACCAGTAATACAGGAAAATCTAACAAGGTGCTCTCCATGCTCAGGTGGTTTATTTCACTGCGACATTCCCTTACGTGGTTCTGACCATACTCCTGATCCGAGGGGTTACCCTGGAGGGAGCTTCTAAAGGAATTGAATTCTACATCGGAAGCCAGTCAGACTTCTCCAGACTGGCTGATGCTGAGGTAAATACAGTAATATGAATGATTGAGTCTCATTAGTATTTTTAGTTGAATCGATTCGTGCCTCAGCACATTTACTTTGTTAGCTTGTCATCATTGATTTAAACTGAAAATGTGTTGCTGAAAAAGCGCAGCAGGTCAGGCAGCATCCAAGGAGCAGGAGAATTGACGTTCCTGAAGAAGGGCTCATGCCCGAATCGTCGATTCTCCTGCTCGTTGGATGCTGCCTGACCTGCTGCACTTTTCCAGCAACACATTTTCAGCTCTGATCTGCAGCATCTGCAGTCCTCACTTTCATCATTGATTTAAAATCAGTGTATTGCTTTTGAGTCCTTAATTCAATTCTTGGAAATTTTTAACAAAGCTTGTGATGAATTCAAAGAGTCAGTTTAAGGTCTATATCATCCTGCCATTAACAGGAAAGAAGGTCAGGGCATCAGCTATGATGGACGAGAGGATCGAAATTGATGAGGAATTATGATAGGGATTGGGATGCAATAGAATTCTTCCTTCATGCCTCCTCCTTTCTGAAATCTTGGAAATGATTCAGGAGTTTCAGGTGAAATACCTCATTGACCTACAAAGCAAATACTGACCCACATTTTGCTGTATCAGGGCAATAGAAAGAGCCACTCTTGATGAGCCTTGTCCTTATCCATTCTATGTCAATGATATTTGGTGCTGCAAGTACCTGGAAGTGGGAGATGGAAATGAAAGAACATTGTCTATATCTGAAATCTACATTGGAGTGAACATTGGAAAGCAACTGATTATATCTTGAACCAGTCAGATTATCGTACTTGGAATATAACAATGCAAGGACTGAGACAGAAAAGGAAGTGTAAGTTTGAGTGGGTGACTTCCAAGCTGTGATTCCATTCTTCCAGTAGGTAGTTTAAGTGCCAGAAATTGTGACTGGCAGTAAGTAAATGCTTGGCATGTCATTAAAAGGCTATTTCAATGTCATGTTTCTTGAAACAAATCTCTGAGGTGATTCAGTCAACAGCATAAGGACAGAAACATCATGGAGCCCAGTGAATGCAAATAGGCAGACTAGGCAATACCACATTTGTGAAGCTGACAGTGTCCTCATGCATACTGGATAATGATGGCTGGAATTTTGTATTCAGTCCAAAGATACAGCAGTCTTTGTGAATAGACAATGGTGAACACTATTTATTGCTTAATTTTTCTGACAGGAATTGGATTTTGATTTCCATTTAAATCATTTAACCATTGTTTACATAATCCTAGAAATTACAGTGTAATTTTACTGGTTCCTGTTGATATTAAGCTACTGTGATATTATTACAATATGAAAGTGATCATTATTTATGGTAAAGGGTGTTCTTTGTTGTTACTTTCACGAAAAGAATGGAATTAACTATGGTCAGTACAATACTGCAAGTGAGTCAGTCACTGAAAACCATGGCTGGTGAAAGAGTATACAGTCACGTCTTCGATAGTGCAATAGTCACGTTCCGTGTGACCCTGCGCTATGCAAGAATCACGCAATACAAGGAGCACTTACAGTGTTGCCGATGTAATCATGTTCTAGCCAACATACTTTTTGAATTTTTGCACTTTAGAAAAGCGTCCCCAATCGTCAATCACGGTACAGGTAATTTGTGTTAATGAAACGTGCATTATACCAGAAAGACCTGTGTCAGATATCCCAGAGGAAATTTAACTGTAAATAATCAACAGTAGTGATGACTGTTCTGTTTAAGAAGAGTTACTGTTGACCAGAGGGAGCTACTTTGCTCAGTTCACCATGGATTAACCACACGAGTTCTCATTATCTTCACAATTAATGTCGTTAATCTGTTGTACATGTTTGTGTTTCATTTCCCTCCAGACATCTATTCTATTTTGTATTTACCAGGTCTGGAAAGATGCTGCGACTCAAATTTTCTTTTCTATCTCAGTGGGTTGGGGCACTTTAGTAGCATTGTCGTCTTACAACAAGTTCCACAATAACTGCTACAGAGATACCATCATTGTCTGTGTTGTTAATTGTGCTACGAGTGTGTTTGCTGGATTTGTCATCTTCTCCATCCTGGGACACATGGCTCACATACAAGATAAGCCCGTTTCAGAGGTTGCCCAGTCAGGTAAACTAGAGCTGTTAAAATTGTCAAGGGTCAGACAGCTTTAATGTTCTCTCTGAAGTGATTCAACCCAACATTCCAGTGATTCCAGTGTCCAGACACAATAATCAATCCTCAGATCCAAACTGATAACCAGGCTCTGAAGACACATTGCCATGATGTTTGGTTTATACTGGACAGGGATTGGAGCTGAATAATGCAATGGTATGCCCGGGGTTGAACCCTAGCTCTTAAAAGTGAGCTTTTGAAATAATCACAGAATAGTAAATCTCAAAAGTACTCAGTTAACATTATAATTCACTGTAAGATTTGTTATTTACCTTAGAATTACATTTCATATGAGCCACATTTTATATTTAAGAAGAAAATTTTGAATGAATTCCATAATATTGTGCTTTTAGGTGAATCAGAGACAGTTTTTATTTATTGACGATTAGTTACTGATCATATTATGTGCTCAAATATTCAATTTGACAGTGGTACATTTTAAAAAATGTTTAATATAAAGAGCAAGAGACATGGAAATGTTCTGTGCTAAGCCACTTGTATCGGTTGATGATGCTGTGATAAGTAATTAATGACCAGGTAAAGTTACAATAAAACACAGTTCACACATTCTGATTACTCCAGTAGTCTGAGCACTGAGTGGTTTGACAGCCTGAATGGAGGAAGGAACATAGGAACAGGGGTAGGCCACTCAGTCTGAGTAGTTTGCCTCACTACTCCATGTAATAATGAAGGATCAAACATTTCAATGTTTTTTACTCATTCCATTCCCTGACCTTGTACACCACTGAGAATCAGAAATATATCAATCTCAACCTTAAATCTACTCAAATCTTGACCTCCACAGCCCTCTGTGCTGGACAATTCCAATGTTTCACAACACTCTGAATAAACTAATTTCTTGTCAGCTTGGCCCTCAGTGGCATCCCCCTTAGTTTTAAATTATGGCCGCTGGTTTTAGATTCTGCAGACAGAGGAAATATCTTACCTGCAGCTACTCTGTTGTTCTCTTTAACTACGTTGTAAGTTTCAATGCAATTGCCTCTCATTCTACGAAACTCTAGAGAATAAGGCCCAGTTTTCCCAATCTTTCTTCATAGGACAGTTCTACCATTCCAGGAGCAAGTCTGCTGAACATTTGTTGCACTCCCTCTATGCAATGACATTTTCCTGAGAAAAAGTGACCAAACTGTGCACAGTTTCCAGGTGTGGCCTAACCAAGCTGCTATACAACTGAAACAAGACTTCACTATCCCTGTACTCAAATCCTCTTGCAATAAAGGATGACATTCCATGAGGCTTCCTAATAGCTTGCTGCACACACATGTTAACCCTCAGTGACTTAGCACCAAGGAGACTGAGGTCTCTTTGTACAACTACACTTTACAATCCCCAACCATTTAAGAAACACTCTAAATTATTCGTTCAATTATTTCTCCCCATTCCCTACTCTCCAACATTATTCCCTGCTTTAAAATGCCAGTTTCACCAATATATCAGAGAGATTCTTTTTTTGCTTAGATTGCAAATGTCACTCTGAACTCAGTGTTCACTGCTTCTAAATATTATAATTTCTGAATTGAAAGTGATTAATATTACAAATATATAATAACTAATGTTTTTTATTGTAAACACATATCCGCACAACTTTGGTGACATGAATAGTTTTGCAAATGGTGGCTAATATTGGCAACTGTAATAAATGAAATGAAATGAATGTCAACAACAAGTTAATAGCAACGTTCATTATGTCATTTCAATTCTATTCACTGTTCAGGTTTCGGTTTGGTCTTCATTGCCTACCCAGAGGCCCTTGCACAGTTACCGTGGGCACCATTATGGTCTGTTTCATTTTTCTTCATGCTGCTCACTCTGGGAGTTGACACACAGTTTGCAGGTTTAGGTAAAAATGGCATTGCATCACTTTAAAAAAATCATTTCTTTTGAAGAAATTATGACAGTGTTGGGCAAAAAAGTGCTGTTGGTGATGTTAGTGGACAAACGCACAACATTTCTTTGTAGCAATTGTTCCCTTATTGTCTGAAAGAAGAATGCAGCTATTTGTCTTAAATGATTAGCACCTGCATCAAAATAAAAATTGGGGAAAAGTTGCATCGGCATCCAAATGATTTCACAATACAATTTGCACTAACAGCGATGGTGAGGGAAGGCATCATAGAAGATCAAAATGTGAGTTGGAGTAAATGAGAGAGATGAGGTTCAGTGTTATTAGGAATTAGTAAGTGAGGATGGAGAGTGTATGAGCAAATATTAAAAGAGAAAGACAAACCAGTAGAACTTATTAGCAAAAGCATGCAGCATTCAGAGTTAAGTTGATGAGCTGACAACACAAATAGAGACCAGTCACACCACCTGGTGAAGATTATTGAAATGTGGTTGCAGGAAGATCAGTACTGGGAGTGAAATGTCCTAGGGTAATGAGTATTCCAAAGGGATAGGCAAGTAGGAATAGGAGGTGGAGCTGTTTTATTGGTTAAGGGAGATATCAAGGTGCATTAAGAAATGATATTGGCACTACGAACCAAGATGTCAAATCAATCTGAGTGGAAATAAAAGGCAAGGGAAGAAACCCCTTGGTAGGAATAATTTACAGACTCTCAAACAGTACTTCCAAAGTAGGGCTGAGTATAAATGAGGCAGTAATGAGGGCTTATGAGCCAGCCACAACAGAAATTATGGGTGATTTGTACATAGATATTGATTGGATTCATCAACTTGGCAAGGGTAGTATTGAAGGAAGATTCATAGAGTGTCTGAGGGATTCTTTCTTATGGCAACGTGTCATGGAATCAACTGGCTACTTCACATTTGGTATTGTGTAATGAGGAAGGATTGGTAAATGATCATGTAGTTAAGGATCATCTTGGAAGGTGTGATCACAACCTTCTATAGTTTCAAATTCAGATGGCAAGAGTGAAGACAGAGTCGTATACAGGAGTTTTAATGTTGGCCAAAAGTCATTATACAGGCCTGAGAAAGCAGTTGGCCCTGGGGGACTGAGGAAAAATATTAAAGGAGCAGGACATTTGAAAAATGGTGTCAAATGCTCAATGAGTTACTAAATACCTGTCAATTAAAGTATATTCCTGAGAGGAAAAGGAATTATAGAAAGGTAAAAGATAATCCATGGCTTAACAAGGAGGTCGAGGATAACATAAAGACAAAAACTAGGGCATATCATACTGCAAATGTTTGAGACACTCTGGAGAATCAGGAGATCAATAAAAGGAAACTAGCAAAAACCATAAGCTCTGACACCAAAAGCTTCTATAAGTATATAAAAAGGAAGAGAGTAGTGAAAGTAAATGGTGGCCCTTTAGAGGGTGGAAATGGTGAGGTAATTATGGGAAACTCAGAAATGGCAGAGGCACTAAACCAGTATTTTGTGTCTTTTTGCAGTGGAAGATTATAATTTCTTCCCAAAATCTGCAGTTACTATAGAGGAACTTGGTGAAATTACTAGGGAAAAGGTATTAAGTAAACTGATGGGATTAAAGGCAGATTAGTCCCCAGGACCTGATGACCTGCACCCTAAGGCAGCAGAGATAGTGGATATATTAGTTACTACATTCCAAAATTTCCTCGATTCTGGAAAGGTGCCAGTGATTTGGAAACACTTTAATGTGAAGCCTGTATTTGAAAAAAGAAATAGGCAAATCATGGAAAATTGTAGATCAATTAGTTTGACCTCAGTCATGAGGAAGTTGCTGGAGTCAATAATAAGGGAGAGAACTGACCACTTGGAACAACAAAGCTCAATTCCCCAGTGGCAGCATGGTTTCATACAGGACAAGTTGAACTTGACAAAATTGTTGGAATTTCTGAGGATGTAACTATCAAGTTGGATAATGGGGACACAGTGGATGTGTTATATCTAGACCTCTAGAAGACATTGATAAGGTGCTGCATTAAGACTGATACAAAAGGTTAGACCGGAGGGTGTTTGGGGTAGAGTATTGGTTCAGATAGAGGATTAGTTGACTGACAGAAAGCAGAGGGGTGGGATAAATGGGTCCTTCTGGCGAACTGTAACTATTGGGGTAGCACAGGGTTCAATCCTCTGACATCAATTGTTGACAATCTATATCAATGAGCTGCCGGGAGGGACAGAATGTAACAAAACAAAATTCACAGCTAGAGAATGAACTAGAATCTGGCAGATGGAATTTAACGTGGATAGGTACGAGGTTACATATTTTGGCAACAATAATGAAAGAGCAAATTATTAATTAAATCAGAAGCAGATTCAAAGTGCCTCAGTGTAGAGGGATCTGGGTGTCCTTGTGTATGAATCACAGAAAGTGGGGATGTAGGGGCTGCATATAATAAGAAAGGCAAGTGGAATCTTGGCATTTATTGCAAAAGAACTGGTTTATAAAAGTAATGTTGTCACAATTGTATGAGATGATGTTGAGACCATACTTGGAGTATTGTATCTAGTTCTGGTTTCTTTACTTGAGGAAGGATGTGGAGATCAGAAGAATGAGGGATGATCTGATTGACACACATAAAATGCTCAAGGGGATTGATAAGGTAGATGTGGAACAGATATTCCTCCTTGTCGGACAGTCTTGAACAAGAGGTCATAGATATAGCCTGAGAGGAAGTAGGTTCAAAACTGGGGTGAGGAGAAACTATTTCTCTGACAGGGTTGTGAATCTGTGGATCTCACTGCCCCAGAGTGCAGAAGAGGCAGAATCAATCAACAAATTCAAGAAAGAAATAGATATGTTTTGATGAAAAATGGGACAAAGGGCTGTGGGAAACAGGCAGGAATTGCGACCACAATAAGAACAGCCATGAATGTGACAAATGGTAGAGTGGGTTTGAAGGGCTGAATTGTCCACTCGCTCCTAATTTCTATGTTCCTCTGCCCAATAGCTATTGTGGTGATTTTCAATCTCAGATGTTAATGTTCTATATCTTTTCTTTGCTCTCATGCCTAGAATTTATCTTTTCGTTGAGACAGATCTTGCTGTTCAAGAGATGGGGATTTTTATTTACCTGCCTTACAGGGAGCAGGATGGTCAGCAAACTTATTCACTCATGTTGAAACTCACTCATGTTGAAACACCCTACGTGATATTTGAGGATAACGATGATGCAGTTTTCCTCTGCATCAGAGCAACAGGAAAAATACAACTGGGGGAAAAATACATATCTCAGAGCCAGAAAAATGGATGCAGAAACCTTTTACTCCAGGGCTTTGGTGTGTCCAGTGGTGTTTTGTCCTGTCATTGTGCAAGTTATTAATTAATGTCTTGATTTGACATTTTCTTCCATTAGAAACAGTTATGACAGCCCTGCAAGACCAGTTCCCTACATTGGTCCAATCAAAGCGAGTTCTTCTGACAGCTGGTGTTTGTTCGTTATTTTATCTGCTTGGCCTTCTATGTGTGACACAGGTAGGTTGTATTTCAGTGATATCAGCTGTTTTCACATGTACTCAGTAACTGTAAAAGGTGATCAAATTCACAGGATGAAAAAAAAAAGAAGGCATTAGTGTTCTGGTCCTTTCTTTTTGCAGTTGTTTAATGTTGTGCAGTGATCATGTCATATTGATATCTTGCTGTGATTCTGAGTTTATTCTCAGATAATCCACTCTTACAATAGGACTGGGAAACAGGACCACGGTTCAGTTTATTATGTCATAAAATTGCTCAGCAGACACATTCGTTATCGCGGTTAGTTGTTACAGGGAAGCATAGCTGCTCTCCCTTCGCAATATGTACTGCACACTGAACAAGTCTATAGCTGTCAGTGACATGTATTATATCAAGGTTATATGCTCATCAGCATGTTCTTCTTAAAATGGTATTACTATATTCCTATAACATACATGAATGAAAATAAATATATCTCAGACTGGTTGTGAGAACTATCACTCCAAAAATAGGTCACTGTGCTTAGGAGTTTAAGAATTGAACTGTTTAAGACTTTAAGTGGTTGTATAATGAATCAATAATTTAATAATCCTTCCAGATCTCATGATCTTCTTTCTGTCCTGTGATCTAGATTTATCAACTGACTGTTCTTGGCTCACTGATATTTTGGTGACTTTCCTTTTGTTAAAGAGGAGATTATTTTCATGGTTGCGTTCAACATTTTCATTCCCTGAGTTTACCTCTGGTGGTGTTCTGTGCACAGTCAGAATGCTCAATGTTAGAATGTTGTACAATTCCCCAAATTATTTTCTATTCCTCTTTCTCATTGTTCCATTAGATATTGTGACTCCTTGGGTTTAAGGCTCACTGCACTTTCTGAGTACTTCTGTGGGTGACCATGTTCCCTGGATGGGATGTATGATTCAAACCTTTTACCACTCTCACAAACTAGATAATTCCACACCCAGATGTCAAATGAGTGCTGTTTTTATTCTGCCTGAATGTTCAAGATGTTTATCCCATATTTACAGGAAATTGGACTGTTCATGACTTGGCAAATGTGTCCTGACTTGCTTTTTAATGTGATTGTTGCTGGTAATAGAAAGCCCATACCTAGACGTATTGTTATGAAGTGTGACATGGCAATATGGAGATGGTGTCCAGTTGTTCATTTCATGACGGATGGCTGAATAGTATGAACCATTTCATTCAGCAAAAATATTGGGTCTGGGATAATGTGGTGAGGCTGTCACATGATTTAGACCCCATGTAGTACACATCCAAGGTATCCTAGGTCCATAAAATATTTATCAGTGCAGTATGATCCAATTTCAGATATTTTCTCCAGGTACACAATGCACTTTATACTTATGGTGATTACCATGGGTGTAGTTGAGTAATCCTTCCAATGTCTGGTGGTTGGAAAATTGGAATATTACTCAGTGACTTGGTGAAAATTGTCACCGTGGATGGTAAGTAAATCTGTTACAAGCTTCAACCAAAGATATATTGGAATCTTGTGAGGGTAGAGAAATTTTTTTTCTGTTGATGTGGTGGCTGACTTTGACATGCCTGATACACCCTCACAGTCTTCTCGATTTTTCTGTTGTGAACTGAGCAATACACAGTGAGCTGTACAGGGGCCTTTTTCACCCTATGCCCATATGCCCCTGGTATAATGAGGCAATAGAGTTTACTAAAGAGCTTCAGCTACAAGCATCTGTTTATGTTTGAAAAGCATGCCTCTTGAGGGTCCCTGGCTCATCCTTGTCTGGCTAAATCCCTTGGAGCACATCTGGCACGTTTTGTATCCCATCAGGCCAGACTTTGATAATAACTTTCCAAAATGCCCTCAGTTGTGAATCATTCATTGTCTTTTTTCTTACTGTTGACCAATATTCATCTGGATTGATATTGATGATGTTTTCTTATGTAATTTTTTGTAAGTGCAGCCAAACAGCCATTGTCTAATTTGGCGTTGGTACACCTCTCATTGTGTCTGAAGTAGCCCAGATTGTAACAAATATCAAAGTTATATCCCTGAACTTTTATGAGACATTGTTGTAGTCTTGACGGTGCACTTTTCAGTGGTTTATGTCAAATCATTTTCAATGTTTTGTTCCTACAATGAATCATTTACTAAACTGGTACATATGGAAATTTGTGATAGTGCATACCAGAAGAAATGTTTTCTGTCCTATGTTCAAACAGTTAGATTGTTATTATGATAGAATATTGGATCCAAAAGCAATGAATTTACCATTATGTATGCCCCAACACTGTTTTGACAAGGTCAGGCCCAGTGGGAGGGATGACATGGATGAAGGTGCTCAGGCCCGAAAAATATTGAACTTGATATCGAGTCCTGACAACTGCAGGGACCCCAAATGGAAATGGGATGCTGACCAGAGTTTCCAGATGACCTTGGGCTCCTTTCATCGCAGCTAACCCATTTTCACTCACTAATGGTCCCCATAAGCAACTTTTCTTTCGCCCAGGCTCAACAGTATCCATTCCTTTGTCTGCCCAACAAGTGTTCTCTCTTTGTGTGGGCTCCATCTCCACCTGTTGTTCACTCCGTTCTCCCAATCCCTGTCTTCAGTGTATATCCCATCTTTTCCTAGCAACAATGAGTTCTGAAGAAGGATCACTGGTCCTGAAATGTTGACTCTGCTTTCTCTCCACAGAAGCTGTCTGACCTGCTGAGTTTCTCTGGCAAATTTTGTTCTTGTTTCAGATTTCCAGCATCCACATTCCTTTGCTTTTAGAATTCCGCAGGTGGCAGAACAGCCTGATCCCTATGCCCTTAACTTCCAGATACATGTACCTGTGAATGCTCCTGCATGGCTGTATGTGGAATACTCTCTGCTTCCCACCAGCTCCACCACCATTGTCACTGTTGGTGCACCCAAGTGCTTCTCTCTGAGAGAAATTATGTTTGAGACATGGAATTGTTCATTCACTTTTAATCTGTAGCAAAAGCTTCCCTTCATTGCCAAGCCTTCAAATGAGGCCTTGTGCAATCATATTCTTCAATTTCTGTTTCTGTTGGGTATAATTGCGTTGTGCAGGAAGAGATCTTGAACCCTTCCCATTATAGTGCACATTCTCTGCTAGCCCTCTGTATGAGCCAGTTAAGAGAAAGATGCGGCCGTTAATGTTTCCTTTGATTTGTTCACACTCTACCCTCCTCCTCTACATTATATACCCTCCCCACCTCTCCTAGCCTTCTCCCTTTTCACCGGTGTTCCTTCTGTTTCTCTTCAGTCTCCTCCTGTGATGATCAGCTCCTCCACTATCCCCTATGATATTCCTGCTTATCCACCACCACCACACTGTTTTCTTTTGGCTCAGTTGGCTGGATGGTTGGTTTTAAAGAGAGTGATGCTGGAAAAGCACAGCCGGTCAGGCAGCATCTGAGGAGCAGGAGAGTTGATGTTTCGACCATAAGCTCTTTAACAGGAAGATGATTCCAGCACCACACGTTTTGACTCTGATTTCCAGTATCTGTAGTCCTCACTTTCTCCTGGATGGCTGATTTACAATGGGGGGGGGGCGGGGGTGGGGTGGGGGGCAGGGGGAGAGGGTCACCAACAACACAGGTTCAACTTCTGCATTGACTGAGGTTACCAACAAACAATAAAAATGTGAATTAAGAAGATTGATAATCCAACCATCAATAAATCGTTTTGGAGGTTTGACAACTCATTCTGACCTGGTGATTGTATACCGATTTGAAGAGAAGTGTGTTATTTTCAGTTGCTCTTGACTGGTAACTCAGTTGCCTTGATGTTAGATGCTGCAACTCAGCATCATGTCATGATCATCGGCATCAGAATTTTCTCCCTCACTGTCTGCAAACATGCTTAGCTTAGCCTAGCCTTAGGGGAGACAATGGCCTACTGGTATTATCGGTAGACTGTTAATCCAGAGATCCAGGGAATGTTTTGGGAATCCAGGTTTGAATCCTGCCACGGCAGATGGTATAATTTGAATTCAATAGACTCTGGAATTAAGAGTCTAATGAATTCAAATGAATCCATTGTTGATTGTTAGAAACACCCCTTTGGTTCACTAATGTCCTTTACGGAAGGAAACTTCAATTATTACTTGGTCGGGCCGACATGAGAAAGTGAGGACTTCAGATGCTGGAGATTAGAGTCAAAAAGTGTGGCGCTGGAAAAGCACGGCTGGTCAGACAGCATCTGAGGAGCAGTAGAGTCGATGTTTTGAGCTTAAGCCCTTAATCAGAAATGAAGAGCTTGTGCTCAAAACGTCAACTCTCTCTTTTCGCAGCAGAGAGCGGCGGGAGCTGGGCGGAAGTTCAGGCGGAGAGCAAGCCGGTCGGGAAGGTAAGTGATTTGCTATTAGAGTGGGTGTGTTAAGAACCTAAATTAAGAGTCCACAGGCTTGCTACAAAACAAGGGTCTAAGGAAGTTTTTAATCGAAGAGTGAGGCTTCAGCTCAGGAGTCTTTGAAAAGGAGGTTGAGTGAAGTGATTACGCCACAGTTGAAGAGGGTGAAGACATGACTGCCCAGCTGGTTCAGTGCGCTATGTGCTTGATGTGGGAGGTCAACGACTCTGGTGTGTCTGACTCGTACATGTGCGGAAAGTGTGTGCACATTCAGCTATTGACCGAGCATATTGCAGCGCTGATGAAAGAACTCGAGGACCTTAGGCTCATCCGAGGGAATGAGATCTTTCTGGACAAGACCTTCAGCGAGGTTATTACACCAATCATGCCAGAAGAGAGCAGAAGAGAGCAGACGATGAGGAAGGCAGAGAGGAGACAGGTGCAAGAGACCCCGGGAGAAGTACCTGTCAGGAACAAGTTGAAGCTGTTGGAAACAGTGGAGACTGATGACACTGCCAGTCCGCGAGGCGGCCAGGTCTGTCAATCAAAAGTTGGCGCAGAGGCAGAGCGGAAGAGTCGGACATCGCATAGAGCCGTGGTAATAGGGGACTCCATCGTGAGAGGAACTGACCGGGGTTTTTGTGGCAGCAGACGGGATTTAAAGATGGTGTGTTGTCTTCCTGGTGCCAGGGTGAAAGACATCGCGGACAGAGTGCAGGAAATCCTCAAGGACGAGGGTGAAGAGCCAGAGGTGGTGGTACATGTCGGCACAAATGATGTCGGGAAGAAGAGGAGGCACATACTACAGCGGGACTTTGGAGAACGAGGAAGAAGGCTGAAAAGCAGGACGTCCAAGGTGGTTATCTCTGGTTTGCTTCCAGTTCCTCGGGCTGGTGAGGCCAGAAACAGGGAGATAATGGACTTGAATGTGTGGTTGGGGAACTGGTGCAGGAAGCAAGGATTTAAGTTCTTGAATCACTGGGGTACATTTTGTGGCAAACATAAATTCTACAAGAGAGACGGTTTGCACCTTAACAGGTTAGGGATCAGCATTCTGGCAGGCAGGTTTTCTACTGCAACACCGCTACATTTAAACTAAGTAGCGGGGGGGGGGGGACAAACTGGATGTACAAAAAGGAAGTTGAAGGAAAAGTTAGAACAAGAGAAGTCAAGAAAGACAACTGTATCAATGAGGCAGAAAATTCAAAAAGGGATCATGCTGTAAGGTTGAGTGGAATAGGGGTTGATGGGAAGGGTGAGAGCAGTAACAAATTAAAAATGCTGTATATGAACGCACGAAGCATTAGAAATAAGATGGATGAGCTTGAGGCTCTTTTGGAAATTGGCAGATACGATATTGTGGGGATAACTGAGACGTGGCTTCAAGTGGACAGGGCCTGGGAAATGAATATTCAAGGCTACACGTGCTATCGTAAGGACAGACTGACGGGCAGAGGGGGGTGGAGTGGCCTTGTTGGAAAGAGACGATATTCAGTCCCTTGCGCGGGGGACCTAGAGTCAGGGGATGTAGAGTCAGTGTGGATAGAGCTGCGAAATACTAAGGGTAAAACGACCCTCTTGGGAGTCATCTACAGGCCCCCAAACAGTAGTCTGGATGTCGGATGTAAGTTGAATCAGGAGCTGAAATTGACCTGTGGTAAAGATGTTACTACAGTTGTTATGGGGAATGTTAACATGCAGGTAGACTGGGAGAATCAGGATGGTATTGGACCTCAAGAAAGAGACTTTATGGAGTGCTTCAGAGATGGATTCTTAGAGCAGCTGGTGCTGGAGCCGACCAGGGAGAAGGCAATTCTGGATCTAGTATTGTGTAATTAACCAGAATTGGTCAGAGACCTCGAAGTGAAGGAGCCATTGGGAAGTAGTGACCATAATACATTAAGTTTCAATCTGCAATTTGAGAGGGAGAGGGTACAGTCGGAAGTGACAGTACTTCTGTTGAATAAAGGGAACTATGGAGCTATGAGGGAGGAGCTGGCCAAAGTTCAATGGTGCAATACCTTAGCAGGGATGACCGTGGTGGAACAATGGCAGATATTTCTGTGTATAATGCAGAAGTTGCAGGATCAGTTCATTCCTAAAAGGAAGAAAGATCCCAGGAGGAGGCATGGGTGGCCGTGGCTGACGAGGGAAGTTAAGAAACATATAAAGTTAAAAGAGAAAAAGTATAACATAGCAAAGATAAGTGGGAAAACAGAGGACTGGGAAGCTTTTAAAGAACAACAGAGGATTACTAAGAAGGAAATACGCAGAGGAAAAATGAGATACGAAGGTAAACTGGCCAATAATATAAAGGAGGATAGTAAAAGCTTTTTCAAGTATGTGCAAGGCAAAAAAATGGTTAGGACTAAAATTGGGCCCTTGAAGACAGAAACAGGGGAATATATTACAGGGAACAAAGAAATGGCAGAAGAATTAAATGGGTACTTCAGATCTGTGTTCACTGGGGAAGACACAAGACTGGGGAAGACCCTGAGGTAGCAGTGACCGAAGGACCTGAACTTAAGGGAATCTGTATTTGCCAGGATTTGGTGTTGGAGAGACTGTTAGGTCTGAAGGTTGATAAGTCCCCGGGGCCTGATGGTCTACATCCCAGGGTACTGAAGGAGGTGGCTCGGGAAATCGTGGATGCGTTGGTGATTATTTTCCAGAATTCGATAGATTCGGGATCGGTACCTGAGGATTGGAGACTGGCTAATGTTATACCACTTTTTAAGAAAGGTGGGAGAGAGAAAGCAGGAAATTATAGACCAGTTAGTCTGACCTCAGTGGTGGGAAAGATGCTGGAGTCTATTATAAAGGATGAGATTACGGCACATCTGGATAGTAGTAACAGGATAGGACAGAGTCAGCATGGATTTATGAAGGGGAAATCGTGCTTGACTAATCTTCTGGAGTTTTTTGAGGATGTAACTCTGAAGATGGATAAGGGAGATCCAGTAGATGTAATGTACCTGGACTTTCAGAAAGCTTTTGATAAAGTTCCACATAGGAGGTTAGTGAGTAAACTTAGGGCGCATGGTATTGGGGGCAAAGTACTAGATTGGATTGAAAATTGGTTGGCTGATAGGAAACAAAGGGTAGTGATAAACGGCTCCATTTCGGAATGGCAGGCAGTGACCAGTGGGGTACCGCAAGGATCCGTGTGGGACCGCAGCTTTTTACAATATATGTTAATGATATAGAAGATGGCATCAGCGATAACATTAGCAAATTTGCTGATGATACAAAGCTGGGTGGCAGGGTGAAATGTGATGAGGATGTTAGGAGATTACAGGGTGACCTGGACAAGTTAGGTGAGTGGGCAGATGCATGGCAGATGCAGTTTAATGTGGATAAATGTATGGTTATCCACTTTGGTGGCAAGAACAGGAAGGCAGATTACTACCTCAATGGAATTAATTTAGGTAAAGGGGCAGTACAGAGAGATCTGGGTGTTCTTGTACACCAGTCAATGAAGGCAAGCATGCAGGTACAGCAGGTAGTGAAGAAAGCTAATAGCATGCTGGCCTTCATAACAAGAGGGATTGAGTACAGAAGCAAAGAGGTGCTTCTGCAGCTGTACAGGGCCCTGGTGAGACCACACCTGGAGTACTGTGTGCAGTTCTGGTCGCCAAATTTGAGGAAAGACATTCTGGCTATTGAGGGAGTGCAGCGTAGGTTCACAAGGTCAATTCCTGGAATGGAGGGATTACCTTACACTGAAAGACTGAAGCGACTGGGCTTGTATACCCTTGAGTTTAGAAGACTGAGAGGGGATATGATTGAGACGTATAAGATTATGAAAGGATTGGACACTCTGGCAGCAGGAAACATGTTTCCGCTGATGGGTGAGTGCCGAACCAGAGGACACAGCTTAAAAATACGGGGTAGACCATTTAGGACAGAGATGAGGAGAAACTTCTTCACCCAGAGAGTGGTGGCTGTGTGGAATGCTCTACCCAAGAGGGCAGTGGAGGCCCAGTCTCTGGATTCATTTAAGAAAGAGTTGGATAGAGCTCTCAAAGATAGTGGAATCAAGGGTTATGGAGATAAGGCAGGAAGCGGATACTGATTAGGAATGATCAGCCATGATCATATTGAATGGCGGTGCAGGCTCGAAGGGCTGAATGGCCTACTCCTGCACCTATTGTCTATTGTCTATTGTCTCCTGCTCCTTGGATGCTGCCTGACCAGCTGTGCTTTTCCAGCACCACACCTTTTGACTCTATGACTGGGTTAGAAAATATAAATCTTTTATTCAAAAAGAAAGAAATATAGAGCAGTTAACTTACTATCTATCATAAGTAAAATGTTAGCAATTATTATTAAGGAATTTGTGGCATGACAATGTAGGTTTTGAAGTAGTCAAATAGAGCCAGTACGGTCTTGTGAAGGGAGAGAACATATTTCACCAATTTGTTAGAATTATTTCAGAAATAATATGAGTGTTTGGATAATGGGGAAATGGTGGATGTACTTTTTCTTATATTTCCAGAGGCATTTGATAAAGTGTCACATTAATATTTATTGTAGAACATAGGAGCTCATGGTACAGGGGTTAGCATATTGACATGGACAGAAAATTAGCTGGCTAATAGTAAACAGAGAGCACAAATGTGTTTTTTTTTTCAGGTTCTCATGATGTAACAAGTGGCGTGCCTCAGGGTCAATTCTGGCATTTGAATGATTTACAATTTACATCAATGACATAGATGAAGCAGTAGAAGACACAGTTACCAAAGTTGCTGATGACATAAAATTGGAAAGTAATTTTCAAGGAAGACATAAGGGGGCTATAAAAAGAGAAAGATGGTTTAAGTCGGTGGGCAAAGATGTAGCAAATGGAGTATAATGTAGGAAAACATGAAGTGTTTCCCTTTTAGCAGGAAGAATAAAAAATAAAACATCATATCAAAATGATTAGAGATTGCAGAACTCTGAGAGACAGAAGGATGCGTGACAATCAAAAGTTACTGTGCAGATGCAGCATATAGAGTCATAGAGATGTATAGCATGGAAACAGACCCTTTAGTCCAATCTGTCCATGCTGACCAGATATCCCAACCCACTCTAGTCCAACCTGCCAGCACCCAGCCCATATCCCTCCAAACCCTTCCTTTCATATACCCATCCAATTGCCTTCTGAATGTTGCAATTGTACCAGCCTCCACCACTTCCTCTGGTAGCTCATTCCATACACGTACTACCCTCTGTGTGGAAAAAAGTTGCCCCTTAGGTCTCTATTATATCTTTCCCCTCTCACCCTAAACCTAGGCCCTCCAGTTCTGGACTCCCTGACCCCAGGGAACTTTGTCTATTTATCCTATCTATGCCCCTCATAATTTTGTACACCTCTATAAGATCACCCCTCAGCCTCCGACGTGCCAAGGAAAACAGCCCCAGCCTGTTCAACCTCTCCCTATAGCTCAAATCCTCCAACCCTGGCAACATCCTTGTAAATCTTTTCTGAACCCTTTCATATTTCACAACGATGGCACAGTGGTTAGCACTGCTGCCTCACAGCGCCAGAGACCCGGGTTCAATTCCCGCCTCAGGTGACTCTCTGTGTGGAGTTTGCACATTCTCCCCGTGTCTGTGTGGGTTTCCTCCGGGTGCGCCGGTTTCCTCCCACAATCCAAAAATGTGCAAGTTAGGTGAATTGGCCAAGTTAAATTGCCCATAGTGTTAGATGAAGGGGTAAATGTAGGGGAATGGGTCTGAGTGGGTTGCGCTTCGGCGGATCGGTGTGGACTTGTTGGGCCGAAGGGCTTGTTTCCACACTGTAAATAATCTAATCTAATCTTTCCAATAGGAAGGAGACTAGAATTGCACACAATATTTCAACAGTGGTCTAACCAATGTCCTGTACAGCCGCATCATGACCTTCTAACTCCTGTACTCAATACTCTAACCAATAAAGGAAAGCATACCAAATGCCTTCTTCACGATCCTATCTACCAGCGATTCCACTCCAAGGTCTCTTTGTTCAGTAACACTCCCTCCGCCCTTACCATTAAGCATATAAGTCCTAAGATTTGCTTTCCCAAAATGCAGCACCTCGCATTTATCTGAATTAAACTCCATCTGTCACTTCTCAGCCCATTGGCCCATCTGATCAAGATCCTGTTGTAATCTGAGGTAACCTTCTTCGCTGTCCACTACACCTCCAATTTTGGTGTCATCTGCAAATTTACTAACTGTACCTCTTACGCTCACATCCAAATCATTTATATAAATGACAAAAAGTAGAGGACCCAGCAGCAATCCTTGTGGCACTCCACTGGTCACAGGCCTCCAGTCTGAAAAACAGCCCTCCAATATATTTAGGAAAAACGAAGAGTGTGCTGCTGGAAAAGCACAGCAGATCAGGCAGAATCCAACGAGCAGGAAAATCAATGTTTTGGGTATGAGACCTTCATCAGGAGTGAGGCTGGTGGCCCAAGAGGGCTGACAGATAAATGAGAGAAGGAGTGGGCTGGGGGTAAGGTAGCTGAGAATGCGATAGGTAGATGAAGTTGGGGGTGAAGGCGATAGGTCAGAGAGGAGGATGGAGTAGATAGGTGGGAAGGAAGATGGACAGGTAGGACAGGTCAAGAGGGTGGTGTCCAGTTGGAAAGTTGCATCTGGGATAAGGTGGGGGGAGGGAAAATGAGGAAACTGGTGAAATCCACATTGATCCTATGTGGTTGGAGGGTCCCAATGTGGAAGATGAGGCATTCTTCCTCCAGGCATCGGGTGGTTAGGGTTTGGCGGTGGAGGAGGCCCAGGCCTTGCATGTCCTTAGTGAATGGGGAGTTAAAGTGTTCGGCAATGGGGCAATGGGATTGTTTGAGCGTGTGTCCTGGAGATGCCCTCTGAAACGTTCTGCAAACTGGAGTTCTGTCTCCCCGATGTAGAGGAGACCACATTGGGAGCAACAGACATAGTAGATGATGTGTGTGGAAGTGCAGATAAATCTCTGACAGATGTGGAAGGCTCCTTTGGGGCCTTGGACGGAGGTAAGTGGGGAGGCGTGGGTGGAGTTTTGCAATTCTTTTGGTGGCAGGGGAAGGTGCCAGGATAGGAGGGTGGGTTGGTGGGGGCATGGACTGAACAAGGGAGTTGCAGAAGGAATGGTCTTTATGGACCATGGATAGGGGTGGGGAGGGAGATATATTACCTAGTGCATTCTCAGCTATCCTCCCCCCCAGCCTCATCCCTCTCCCATTTATCTCTCAGCCCCCTTGGCCCACAAGCCTCATTCCTGATGAAGGGCTTATGCCCAAAACATCAACTCTCCTGCTCCTCAGTTCAAACTGGAGGCAAAGAGTTAAAATGTACATGAGGAGTCATGATGTCTAAATCTAGGATGTATTAGATTAGATTAGATTACTTACATTTGGAAACAGGCCCTTCGGCCCAACAAGTCCACACCAACCCTCAGAAGAGCAAACCACCCAGTCCCATTCCCCTACACCGAACACTACAGACAATTTAGCATGGCCAACTCACCTAACCTGCACATTTTTGGAGTGTGGGAGGAAACCAGAACACCCGGAGAGTGCTCACGCAGACAAAGGGAGAATGTGCAAACTCCACACAGACAGTTGCCTGAGGCGAGAATTGAACCTGGGTCTCTGGTGCTGTGAGGCAGTAGTGCTAACTACTGAGCCACCATGCCACCCATAGGGTCATAAAGTCAGAGATGTACAGCACAGAAACAGATCCTTCATCCATGGTATCAGATATCCTAAATTAATGTAGTCTTATTTGCCAGCATTGGGCCCATATCACTCTAGACTATCCTATTTATATATCCATCCAAAAGCCTTTTAAATGTTGTAATTATACCAGCCTCCAAAGCTTCCATACACACACCACCTTCTGCATGAAACTGTGCCCCAAGGTCTCTTTGTTTAACAACGCTCCCCAGGACCTTAACATTAAGTGTATAAATTCTGCCCTAACTTACTTTTCGAAAATGCAGCACCTCACATTTATCTAAATTAAACCCCATCTGTCACTCCTCAGCCCATTGGCCCAGCTGATCAAGGTCCAATTGGACTCTGAGGTAACCTCTTCACTTATTTGATCACGTGAGATCACATTTGGAACACTGCAGGTAAATTCTGATCTCCCCATTTCAATAAATGACTTTCAGGTGAGAATGGAGAAGAGGGAACAGCAACATAATTGAATCACACACACAAATGAATGAGGGAATATTGAGCATCGAGTTAGAATTGTGTTGGAACAGTTCTGAAGATGAGTTGTACCAGACTGGAATCAATATGTTAGTTTCTTTCTCCACAGATACTGCCAGACCTGCTGATTTTTTCCAGGAATTTCTGTGTTTGTTTCAGATTTCCAGCATCTGTAGTATTTTGCTTTAGTTATGATGTGGAAGTGACAATGTTGGACTGGAGTGGACAATTTCAGAAGTCATACGATGTCAGGCTATAATCCAACAGGTTTATTTGAAATCAGAAGCTTTCAGAGCACTGCTCCTTCATCATCTGATGAAGAAGCTTGTGATTTCAAATAAATCTGTTGGAATATAACCTGACATTGTGACTTCTGAATTTGCTTTAGTTAGAATTGTGCTTTTATTATAAGCACTTACATGTATACATTTTTCAAATCTCATCAAAGTCTGAATTTGAAAGTAAGAGTACGATCATTTTCCTGTGTAACATTTTTGAATTTTCCATTTAATTTTAGGCTGGGATTTACTGGCTAAATTTAATGGATCATTACGTTACGGACTGGATTCTCGTTATAACAGCTCTCCTGCAACTCATCGGTCTCAACTGGATCTATGGTCAGTCAATCATAAAAGAGACCGAAACAAATAAACATATTAAATTTAAAGTACTTTGTGAAAATTAAGGTTTCTTTAATAAAATCAGACCAAATGAATCAGATGCTGGCAGACGTGTATCAGAATTCACTTGCTCTTCCTGACAATGAAACCTAATTGGTTCCAGAAACCAGCATGAAACACACAACATCATTTTTTGCATCCTTCACTCAGGATGCACTTGTTTTTGCTGGATTTCAGCCCATTTTACTACAGTCATTGTCTTGTTAATTGCTGATACTTGTATTATTGCAGTTACTGTGTGTTTGTTGTATGTAGTGAGGCAGCACAGAGCCCAGACTGTGTAAGTATGAGTTTTATAGCAATATAAGTACTTAAGACAATGAGACCATAAGACAGAGGAGTTGAAGTAGGCCTTTCACCCCACTGATTTTGCGCCACCATTCAATGAGGTCATGGCTGATTTGACTATCCTTCACTCCACTTTCCTACCATTTCCCCACAATGTTTGATTCCTTTACTGATTTACAATCTATCTTACATGAATAGACTTATATACCTAGCCTCAACAGCACTCTGTGGTAAAAAGAATACCACTGCACTCTAAGAGCAAAAAGTCTTCCTCATCTCTGTCTTAAATATGTAACCTCTTGGTTCTCAGGAGATGCCTTCTGGTCCCAGACTCTAGCATAAGTGAAAACAGCCTCTATTCCTATATCTGATCAAGCACAATCGTTAACAATCATATACTTTTCAAAATAGATCGCCTCTTATTCCACGAAATTCAAAAGAGCTCAAGCCCAAACTACTCGAACACTCCTGAAAAGAAAATCTCTCCATATCCGAAATTAATCTCATGAACCTTCTTTGGACTGCCTCCAAAGCCAATATATTTTTTTTGAGGGGGAGATGATGACCTGATGATATAATCGCTGGATTGTTAACCCAGGTACTGCCTTAGGGATCCAGGCTCGAATCCCATCATGGCAAATGGTGCAATTTGAATCATAAAATCTCTGCAATGTGGAAGCGGGCCATTTGGCCCAACGAGTGCACACCAACTCTTTGATGAGCATCCTACCCAGACCCAGACCCCTACCCTATCCCCGTAATCATGCATTTCCCATGCCTAACCAGCCTAGCCTGCACATCCGTGGACATTATAGAGGAAATTAGCACGGCCAGTCCAACCAAGCTGCATAACTTTGGACTGTGGGAGGAAACTGGAGCACCTGGAGGAAACCCATACAGACATGGGGAGAATGTGCAAAATCCACACAGACAGCCACCTGAGGCTGGATTTGAACCCAGGTCCGTGGTGCTGTGAGGCAACATTGCTCACCACTGAATCACTGTGCTGCCCCGTTTTATTGAATTCAATAAAAATCTAGAATTAAGAGTCCAATTATGACCTTGAATCAATGTCAATGATTGAAAAAACCCCTCTGGTTTGCTAATGTCCTTCAGGGAAAGAAACTGCTATCCTTACCTGGTCTGGACAACATGTGACTCTGGACACATAGCAGTATGGTTGACTCTTAACTGCTCTCTGGGATGGACGATAAATTCTACTGAGCCAGTGGCATCCTCATCCCATGGAGGAATAGAAACTGTTCCGAATATTCCAGCCATGGTCTCACTAGTGCCTTGAACATTTATAACAAAGCTTACCTATTTTTGTATTCTGTTTGCTTTGAAATAAAGGCCAACTATCCATTTTCCTTCCCTCATACCCAGAAAATTTAAAGGCCAGGCTTTTCAGATTTATGCACAAGGAACCCCAAATCCTTCTGTGCTGCAGCTTTCTGCAGTCTTTTCAGTCAAATAATATTCAACTCCTCTATTCCTCCCGCCAAAGTGTATTACTCACATTTTTCCACTTTATATTCTACCTGGCTAGTTTTTGTTCTTTCACATAACCTGTTGTATCTCTCAATAGAATCTTTGTGTCATCCTCACCAAATGCCCTCCCACCTATTTTTGTGATCTGGAAACTTGGTGATTGTATATTTACTTTCTTCATTCCAGTCATAATCGAGGCCCTAGCTCTAATCTCTGTGATACAGTTACAGGTTGCCATCCTGAAAATGTCCCCACTTTGGGTGGCACAGTGGCCCAGTGGTTAGCACTGCTACCTCACAATAATTCTGTGTTGTTTTGTATCTTGAGGACCACAGTAGCACAGAATTACTGAGCTGAAACCAATAGCTGAGTTCTGTAGCCATGAAGATGGCCTCAACCACGATCTTGGTTACAAGTCGTACTACATGTGACCCCATTACACTGTTCTGTACCTGTAAGATCTTCCTTACTGTCCAGTTTTGACACCATCACCTTGATAACTTATTATGATCTCTCTACCTTATTTAATGTGTACAGTTTTGGATTAGTACTTGTTACTTTGGTTAGACCCTCGGCGTGTGACTCTTATACCTACCATGTTATTCCAGTCATTTGGTTTGTCTCCAGAACTACCTTATTTTTAATATTTTGTAATTATCTCTCTTCCTTAATGAATCAGATTATAGATCATCCCTTCACCTGCTATTCAGCTGTTGACACTTTATTCACACCATCTGACACTCTTGATCACCTGCAGAGACCTATTATTCAGTCTGTCAACACTCCACTCACACCACTTGTATGATATTTTGATCTCTCTGATTATAAACTCTGTGTCTGTGTGCTTCTCTTTACTTCACCTGACGAAGGGGCAGTGCTCCGAAAGCATTTGATTTCAAATAAACCTTTTGGACTATAATGTGGTGCCATGTGACTTCTGACCTTGTCCACCCAGGCCAACACTGGCAGCTCCATATGTTGTGGTTACAACTTCATTAAAAGCCCGTTAAGTATCCATACAAACACTGTCAGTCTAGATCAACCCTACAGTGTTACTTATATTGATCCCAGACATAGCAGGCAGGCAGGGGGAAGGAGTGTCCTGCCTGATGGGTAGGGATCTAAAGGTTCTACTGCATAGTGTGGTGTTGAGGTGGGATTTCTTCTTACCCCTGGATTGGTAAGATCAGGGCATGACATGACAACCTGGTCCGAGGTTGCCACCTGGATCAGTGCAATCTCAGCCATCTGGAGGAATACCCAGCAGTGAAAGAAGGAAGTCAATGATCTTCTCCACTTTGCTAGTAAGTGCTACCATGTTTGTTATCTCACCCTCACCGTAACTCTCTTGCTATACCCACCTTCCACTGAGTCTCATGCCCTACCAATCTCACTACAGCTTGCAATCTGTCCCCCTCCGCTCACTCACACCTACCCCAATCCCAGACACCATTAATCCTGCAGTCCCTCTGCACTGCTTGTTCACTCAGGATACCTCCCAGCTGCACCTACAGTAACAATTGGGACACGTCCTTTCATCTCCATTAATACCTGCCTCTGTCTCATTTCAGGAAGTAAGCAGCCCACAGTAGAGCAGAAAGACTCAAGCCAGGTGGTGGGCTGACCTTCATTCAGTTCCTAACCCCTTACGTGGAGTAAACACTAATGTTGACCACCCTGAGCAGCTGGTTGCCCATGTCTAAGCACATGGAATTGGTATCAGAGACTGCCCATGACTTACTGTGCCAGCACCCCATTACACCCACCTTGATTTGACAGAGTCCTGTTGACAACCACAACAAGATTCCTTCCTTTGTGTCTGCACTAAATGGCAAGGAGCAACTGGAATAATATCCCTGGCTGAGGTAGCAAACACACAAAGGCAAAAGGCAAGGCAAGGGAGAGGTGTTGTGAGCATCCAGGCCAGCTCAGAATGAGTGAGAATTGGGACAGCAAGTGACCAGCCTGGAGATGCAGCCTGGGTTCATGCTCTTGGGTGTGCTGGCCGAGGCATTACAATGATAGTCACTGGGGCAGACTGTGGTGCAGTACTGAAGTGTAGAAATTTTCTGAGATGGCCCAGCAAGATATTAGAGACTGGCACATATCAGATCCAATACCATGAATGTAAAGTGTATGTGGCTGGCATCCTTGGAGTATTCTCTGAGACCTCAGTGCCTAATATTTAGGTCATTTGGAGCAGGTAACAAGCTGAATTCACGAGATCCCCACTCTAATCTCCAGGTCAAGTTTTCTCAATGTTGAGCTTGTTAGGTGAGTTTAAGATAGGAAGCTGAATATTAGTTAGGCGTGTTGTACCATTAGCTTGCTGCTTAATAGGGAATAATCCCATTAATTAGGAACTCATCACTGCTGAGTGACAGATTCAGCTCATTGCTTACTGAAAGAATAAAAAAAAATATGGTCTTCCCGACATCAGAATTGCTACAGTTCTCATCCAATTCTCGAATAAACCTTGCCAAGCTCACATCATCCAGATCCCGACAAGATACTGCTGTCAATCTTCGATCAGCTCACCAATTCACTATCCATGGTCATACTGTACACCCAGCACAATGGGCTCTCAGGTTATTAAGGAGCCTCATGTGTGGTACTATATCAAATGTTTGAGCTGATCCAATATAACTGGATTTCTTTAGGAATCCAGCAGCACCCACATGCTACAGTTGCAACATATCACCTAAGTGGTCATCTCTATTGCATTTAACTCAATGGTGTATTTTATAAGTTTTAATTAATTACACTTATACCCCTGTTCTTTACATTGGAAACACCCCACTCTTTACCCTTCATTGGTTTCTATCAGTATTAATCGTATCCCTAACAAGTGATTTGTAATAAGATTAGAGAAAATTAGCCTATTTTTGCTGTTGTTCACATGTTTCTATATTTAGGGTTTGTTATGAACTCTTCACTTTCATATTTTACAAGTCCTTAGCAGAAATAGACCCATTCAGCCCCTCAAGCCTGCTCCACCATCAATATGGTCATGATTGATCTGTTTGTGTTTCAAATTCCAAGTTACCTTCATCGCCCAAGAAGAACTCATTCCAGGAAAAGCTTATGTTTCCAATTTGTGCTGGGATGGACAGACCCTTGTTCCTAAAATGGGAGAGAAAGATCAATCAGTTGGTGACAAGAATCAATTTCCTTATCCTGTTTGAAATCTGGAGCAATCCCTTCTCTGGGTTAACCTGTTCATCAGTGCCACCCTGTACAAGATGAACTTCAACAGTAAACAAGCTGCCCTAAAGACAGGACAGAGTGAGTGATGGTGTCTCTCTTCTTCCTTGTTGTTCACAGGGACAAACAGATTCATCAAGGACATTGAGATGATGATTGGGGAAAGGACTTGGCTCTTCTGGCTGTGGTGGAGAATGTGTTGGATTCTGATCTCTCCGTGTTTGCTGGTGGTAAGAAGCTGTTACACATTATTTTGATTTAAACTGAAAATACCCAATCTCTCATTCTGTTTCTGATTTAGTTTTGTATCTTATCCACATTCAGGCAGTCTTAATCTGGTCCTTGACAACATTTGCCCCACTAAGATATGGATCTGTTGAGTACCCTGTCTGGTCAGGAGCACTGGGCTGGTGTATGACCATCTTCTGTATTATGTGGATCCCCATCATGGCTGTGGTGAGAGTTGTCCAAGCTGAGGGCCCCACCTTGTGGCAGGTGAGGGACGCTTTGAAATCTTTTAAAGATTAAGGAACAGAGAACATAAAATTAGGTTTTGGATCATGATAGATGCAATGCAAAGCATATTGTTTCAAAGTCAAAATGTCTTTTTGTTGTCCTTTCACTTATGCTCAGTTCAGTCCACCGTGATACCATCTTGGTTCAGGCACTAAAGCTGGAGTGGACTGGAAGTAGTATCTGTGAATGTTTGAATATACAACTAAAAGAAAGTGGATCGGTTAGCTCAGTTGGTTGGATGGGTGAGTTGGTGATGCTGAGTGATGCCAATCCCTGTACCAGCTGAGGTTACTGTGATGAACTCTCCTTCTGGAACTCTCCCCTTGATCCTCAGGTTAAACCACCATCAATCACCTCGCTCTCTGTTGAGAGAGCAGCCCTGTGATCTGATAGGACTATGGTTATTTCAATGTTACAAAAAAACATAATTTATCACATTTATGCAATTAAATCAAAGATAGGTTTTAAAATAATAAAAGAATTGCACTATTGGAACACATCACAAATATGAACATATCAGTGTGTTGCAATACCTTGGAAAATGCAGGTCACCTTAATTTAACAAATATAAACAAAAGGTCCACTAAACTCTATATTTTGTATTTCAGTCATGGATCACAGATTGTTAGGTTGATTTCATTAAATTCTCAATCAATTCATACACTATTTATGCACCTTACAAAGTTGGAGTTTGGACTGTTTCAAAACTATCTCTCAGTTTCAGAATGGTGTCTTCTGCATTGCAGATCTTTACGTTTGTCTGGTTGTAATAACAAGTAGTGGCATTAGGTGGTGGGATTCAGTAGTTTTCGAATAAAGTCCACGTGGAACATTTCCTGGTTTCAGTACAGGTTTGTCAAGATCAATCTCACATTTTGTTTCTTCATGCTTTCAATGAGAGAAAAGGCAGGGAGACAGTGAGTTTTGAGGAAGGAATTCCAAAGTCCCGTAATTCAGCAACTGAGGGGCCATCTACTAATGGTCAAACTATTTAAACAGCAAGGGTTCAAAATGCTTGATTTAGACAACCACACATGTCACAGAGATTTCCAGGAAAGGGTGAGCCAAGACCATGGAAAGATTTGGAAACAAGCAGGAGAATGTTAAACTTGAGTACTTACTTAAGCAGGAGCCAATATGAATTAGTGAGAAAGGAATGATCGATGATCAGGACTTGATGTAATTAAGAGCACAGATTTGAATTATTAAGTTCACAGAGGGTCGGATTTGGGAGGTCAGCTGAGTTGTTACTTGAATAGGAGAAAGTGAGGACTGCAGATGCTGGAGGTCAGAGTCAAGAGTGTGGTGCTGGAAAAGCACAGCTGGTCAGGCAGCATCCAAGGAGCAGAGAATTAATGTTTCGGGCTAAAGCCGTGATGAAGGGCTTTAGCCAAAAATGTCGATTCTCCTGCTCCTTGGATGCTGCCTGACCTGCTGTGCTTTTCCAACATCAAACTCTCGATTTGCTATTTGAATAGCCAAGTGCCAATGGCATGACTGCATGGGTGTGGATTTTTGCAACAGAGGATTTCTGTAACTACAGAGGAATCGAATCAGATTATGCAGGCAAAAATATATGGTTTTAGTGGTGTTATGAAAATGTTGTCAGAAGCTCATTTCAGCATCAAATACAGATCAAAACAAATCGTCACAAGTAGGGTGATAAAGAAAGTTTATGGCGTACTTGCCGTTATTGCTCAGGGAACTGAGTACAAGAATCAGGAGGTCATGTTACAGCTTTATAAGACTTTGCTTAGGCTGCATGACGACTATTGCGTTAAATTCTAGTCGCCACATTACAAGAAGGATGTGGAGGCTTTGGAGAGGGTGTAGAAGAGGTTTACCAGGATGAGGCTTGGATTAGAGGGTATGAGCTCTAAGGAGAGGCTAGAAAAACTCAGGTTGTTTTCTCTGGAGCGGCTGATAGAAGCCTACAAAATTATGAGATGGATAGATAGGGTTGACAGTCAGAATCTTTTTCCCCCCCACAGTTCAAAAATACTAAGAGAAGCATTTAAGGTGAGAGGGCAAAAGTTCAAAGGAGATGTGAGGGGCAAGTTTTTTTACACAAAGAGTGTCAGGAGTCTGGAACAGGCTGCCGGGGTGGGGGTGGAGGCAGATATGATAAAGGCATTTAGGAACTTTTAATTAAAGACATGAATATGCAAGGAATGAAGGGATGTGAACCAATGGCAGGCAGAAGAAAATAGTTTAATTTTGCATCATGTTCGGTACAATATTGTGGACTGAAGGATTAGTGTCTGTACCGTACTGTTCTATATAAGACCAAGGTTATGATTTGTCTGTCTCAACTACACAAAGTTCACAGAATCTGAGTTGTTATGGTGCAGAAAGAAGCCATTCAGCCCATCATGCCTGTACCAGCCCTCTGAATGCGCAGAAGGCCTTAGTATTATTCCCCCGGCTTTTTCCCATAACCCTGGACATTATTCCCATTTCAGTGATTATCCAGCGCTGTCTCTAGTACACCGAATGATTCTGCAATAAAAGATCAAAACAATGGCACTTTTAAAAGGAGGATGACAGACAAAGGCAGTGACCACAGGGTCAGAGAAAGACTGACCCTGCTGTCTGACACAGCAGTGAATCTGCACTATCACTGCTTTTGCTGTTTGAGTTCATGTATCTCTGGACATTAGAGTGCATTTAGGAAAATTTAACAAACAGTGAAATTCACAGCTGACCTTAGAGGAACCTGTGTGGGTGAGCTCACAGCACAGGAACAGACATGTGCATAGTTTGTACTTGTAATCTTGCTGTAAATCTACAGTAGTGAATAGAGTGGATTCTTTCTTAATTATATCTTTTATTGAGATCGGTCTGTTGATTAAATTTTAAAAATATAAACCATAGGTACTAAGTTAGCATGGAGCAGTGTTTTTTTTAAGAGCAAAAAGATGGTGCTATTTTCTGGGTCTGTAGATTGTGAAGGAGCAACGATGACCTTTAGTTGAGTGAGGTGCTCTTCCTATCAGATGTGGGAGTTTAGGGAGCATTTCCATGTTACTGATGGTTACTTCTGCAGGAAGTGTCTTTGATTGTGAATCCTATCAGATCGCATGGTTCGGTTGGACCAGCAGTTAGAGGCAATAAGGAATTTACAAGAGCTAGGGAATATGACGGGTGGCAGTTATAGGAAGCGAGAAAAGCCGCAGAAACATTCAGGTAGATGGGTTAACTCCAGGAAAATTAGGATGGGTAGGCAGGTAGTACAGGAGTCTTCTGTGGCTGTCCCCATCTCACACAAGTATGCTGTTTTGGAAAATGTAGGGGGTGATGGACTTTCCGGGGAATGTAGCACGAACAGCCAAATTTCTGGTCCGGAGACTGGTTCTCAATGTAATGAGGGGTACGTCAGGTTCCAAGAGATCAATTGTGAGAGGGGACTTTCTAGTCAGAGGCATAGACAGACACTTCTGGGGCCAACAGTGAAAAATCAGAATGGTGTGTTGCCAGGATCAAGGATATGTTGGAGAGAGTGCCGAATGTTCTCAAGGGGGAGAGGGACCAGCAGGAGGTCATTGTACACTTTGGAACTAATGATATAGGAAGGGAAAAGGATGAGATTCTAAAGGGACAATATAGAAGCTTAGGCAGGAATTCAAGAGGAGGTTCTCTAGGGTAGCAATATGTGGAATAACCCTGGTACTACAAGCTAATGAGGGTATGAATAGAAGGAAAGAGCAGATGAATGTGTGGCTGAGGAGATAGTGCAGGGGAGAAGGGTTTACATTAATGGATCAATGAAATCTCTTCTGGGGTAGAAGTGACCTCCACAAGAAGGATGGATTGCACCTGAATTGGAAGGGGATGAATATACTGGCAGGGAAAATTGCTCGAGCTGCTCAGGAGGATTTAAACTAGTAAGGTGGGGGGTGGGGGGGGTGGGAATAGTGGGACCCAGGGAAATAGTGAAGAAAAAGATCAATTTGAGATTGGTTGGGAAAGGTAACTAGTTAAAGCAGGCAAGAACAAAGCAGAAAACAACTACAGGTTGGACTGATAAATTAAACTGTAATTATTTCAATTCAAGAGAGCTAACGGGGAAGGCATGGTTAGGAATATCGGACTGGGATGTCATTGCAATTACAGAGATGTGGCTCAGAGATGGACAGGATTGGCAGCTTAATGTTCCAGGATACAAATCCTATAGGAAGGATAGAAAGGGGGGCAAGAGAGGAGGGGGAGTGGCATTTTTGATAAAGGATAGCATAACTGCTCTACTGAGGCAGGATATTCCTGGGAGTACATCCAGGGACGTTATTTGGGAGGAATTGAGAAATAAGAAACGGATGATCACCTTATTGGGATTGTATTATAAACCCCACCAATAGTCAGTGGAAATTAAGAAACAAATTTGTAAGGAGATCTCAGCTATCTGTAAGAATAATAGAGTTGGTATGGTAGGGGATTTTAACTTAGACTGGGACTGCCATCGTATCAAGGGTTTTGATGGAGAGGAATTTGTTAAGTGTGCTGAAAAAAATCTTCTGATTCAGTATGTGGATGTACTGACGAGAGAGGTGCAAAACTTGACTTACTCTTGGGAAATAAGGCAGGGCAGGTGACTGAGGTGTCAGTGGGGGAGCACTTTGGGGCCAGCGACCATAATTCTATTCGTTTTAAAATAGTGATAGAAAAGAATAGACTGAATCTAAAAGTTGAAGTTCGAAATTGGAGAAAGGCCAATTTTGATGGTATTAGGCAAGAACTTTCAAAAGCTGATCGCGGGCAGATGTTTGCAGGTAAAGGTACAGCTGGAAAATGGGAAGTCTTCAGAAATGAGATAATGAGAATCCAGAAATAGTATATTCCCGTTAGGGTGAAAAGAAAGGTTGGTAGGTATAGGGAATGTTGATGACTACAGATGTTAAGGTTTTGGTTATGAAGAAGAAGAAAGCATATGTCAGGTATTGACAGCAGAGTTCGAAGGAATCCTTAGAGTATAGAGGCAGTAGGAGTATACTTAAGAGGGAAATCAGAAGGGCAAAAAGGGACATGAGATAGCAATGGCAAATAGGTTTAAGAAAAATCCAAAGGGATTTTATAAATACATTGAGGACAAAAGTGTAACTAGGGAGAGAATAGAGCCCCTCAATGATCAGCAAGGAGGCCTGTGTGTGGAGCTGCAGGAGATGGGGAAGATACTAAACAAGTATTTTACATCAGTGTTTACTGTGAAGAAGGACATGGAAGATATAGAATGTAGGGAAATAGATGGTGACATCTTGAAAAATGTCCATATTGAAGAAGAGGTGGTACTGGATGTCTTGAAATGCATAAAAGTGGATAAATTCCCAGGATCTAATCAAGTCTACCTAAGAACTCTGTGGGAAGCTAGAGAAATGATTGCTGAGATATTTGTATCATCGATAGTCACAGGTGAGGTGCTGGAAGACTGGAGGTTGGCTAACGTGGTGCCACTATTTAAGAAAGGTGGTAAGGACAAGCCACGGAACTATATTTCAGAGAGCCTGACATCGGTGGTGGGCAAGTTGTTGGAGGGAATCCTGAGGGACAGGATTTATATGTATTTGGAAAGGCAAGTACTGATTAGGGATAATTATAATGGCTTTGTGCGTGGGAAATCATGTCTCACAAACTTGATTGAGTTTTTTTGAAGAAGTAACAAAGCAGATTGATGAGGGCAGAGCGGTGGACGTGATCTATATGGACTTCAATAATGTGTTCAACAAGGTTCCTCATGGAATACTGATTAGCAAGGTTAGATCTCGTGGAATACAGGGAGAACTAGCTATTTGGATACGGAACTGGCTCAAAGGTAGAAGACAGAGGGTGGTGATGGAGAGTTGCTTTTCAGACTGGAGGCCTGTGACCAATGGTGTGCCACAAGGATCGGTGCATTTTGTCATTTATGTTTTGGTAAGGCAAATCAGAGCAGGACTTGTACACTTGTTGGGAAGGTTGTGGGGGGAGTGGGGGTGGGGGGGGGGGGTGTGGTTTGCTGAACAAAGAGACCTTGAGGTACAGGTTCATAGTTCCTTGGACGTGGAGTCACAATTAGATAGGATAGTGAAGAAGGTGTCTTGAATGCTTTCCTTTATTGGTCACAGCATTGAAATAGGAGTTGGGAGGCCATGTTGTGGCTGCCCAGGACATTAGTTAGGCCACTTTTGGAATATCATATGCAATTCTGGTTTCCCTCCTATTGGAAGGATGTTGTGAAACTTGAAAGGGTTCAGAAAAAAATTACTATGATGTTGCCAGGGTTGGAGGATTGAGTTTCAGGGAGAGGCTGAATAGGCTGGGGCTGTTTTCCCTGGAGCGTTGGAGGCTGAAGGGTGACCTTCTCGAGATTTATAAAATCATGAGGGGCTTGGATAGGGTAAATAGACAAGGTCTTTTCCCTGGAGTGGGAGAGTCCAGAACTAGACAGCACAGGTTTAGGGTGAGAGGGGAAAAATTTAAAAGGGATGTAAGGGGTAACTTTTTCATGCGGAGGGTAATCCGTATTTTGAATGAGCTGCCAGAGGAAGTGGCAGAGGCTGGTACAATTGCAACATTTAAAAGGCATCTGGATGTGTCTATGATTAGGAAGGGTTTTGAGGGAAATGGGCCAAATGCCGGCAAATGGGACTAGATTAGGTTGGGATATCTGACCAGCATGGACGATTGGACTGAAGGGTCTGTTTCTGTGCTGTACATCTCTATGACTCTATTTGCTACTTTTGCAAATCAATCAAAACATCAAGGTCTAAACAGCACAGATTTAATGAGATTGAGCTAATTGTTCCTGTTTGCTCTGCCCAGACCTCTCATTATTTTGTGAACTTTAGCGAAATCCCCCTCAGCCTCTTCCCCTCCATGGCGTGAAATTCCACACTCTCTAATCAAAACCTGGCAGTTAATTGTCGATCAGCATTAGTGGGTGCATTCTCCACGGCAACATCTCTGCCAATCAGAATTCATTTAGCAACCAATCAATAGTCTCCTTTCAGATGACAGAATTTACTTTTCACCTTGAATTGGTTGGGATTCTTGCAAAATGTCCCAATAAATGCAGGACAAAAGGATTTGACAAAATGTGTCTTTTCTCAACAATACATCTAAAGGATTATTTGATAAACTATTCTGTAACCCTTATCATTAATGCTAGTCAGTCTACATCATTTGCTTCTCTGCAAGTATTTCTAATGTAAACAGTGTTCGGTTTTCGGGTTTTGCCCAATTCACCAAGAATTTCTGTTTTTCGTTTCTTAATTCAGCTTACACTGTGGTATCTCTTCCCAATGAAAAGCTGCTCTGTGACATCATTACAGGATACTAAACCCCTAATGCAATGGTTAGGAGGTTGGTCTTTGAGGTTGTTGTAAACAGCAAGTTCTTACAGTCCTGCACTAGTAGGCAGGAGGGCCCATACAGTCTCCTCGTTTGCCATCCCATGCTTGTGTCCGGCCTACAACATTATAAGGTGTACGCAAAGCCTAGAGCATCAGTTAATATTCCCCTGCAATTGTGGGTTTGCGTGGTAAGGGGAGAACAGGAAGGCTCAGAAAAGGAGATGGCTGACTCTATCAATGAGACCAGCTCAAAGTCCCAGCCTATCCAGATATTCATTGCATTCCTGACCTTGCTGTTGAGTCTCCCTACTCTCCCTGGACCTTCGCTCCCATTTCCTGTCATGTGACCTCACTACTGGCTCCCCCTGTGGAACTCCAGCACTTTGATTCTGGAGGTTGCTTCTGGTGCCAGCAGTGACCATTACTCCCTGTGGCACTGCTGGTCAGTCAGATTGGCAGGCAGTTTTGTTCAAGGAAAATGCACAAAATGGAGGATAAAAATCCCATATCCAACCATTTGATGCTCTGAGCAGCTTGAAGTGACTCTGGCACAGCCATAACCTGTACGGATATATTCCCCACCAAGTCTTCGGGTTGTCGGACAAGAAACCTTGCTATCCGAAAAATCCTGGTCATTGTCTTTATAATTTGTAGGTTAATTGACTGGCTACTGGTGCTCATGTTTCCCGTCTTCCACCTTAAGTGAATCCATGCTTCTCCATAGCACTGTGGCTTAAACCACACCAGGCCTTGTTCATCTGCCAGCCCTGTCCTTGTTGATCACTATGAGACGCTAATCCAACATCACACTTTTAAAATTTTCACCCCTGTATCATTGAGCAAATCCTCTCTCTCGTACCCTCCTCCAACTGTGTGAACCATCAAAATACCTGCACTCCTACAATTCTGACATTTGTTGCAACACTCACCATTTCACTCACTCTCCCATTGGTAACTGTGCATTCAGCAGGGTTAACCTTAAACATTGGAATTGCCTCCCTAAACCTCTTCATCTCACCATGTCTCTGACCTTTAACATTTAATGAATTGCACTAAGGTCATTGCATCAAACTGATTGTCTGTGAAAAGTCCATTTCTTTCAGTCTGTCTCACTGCCAGTGCACAACAGGATCAATTGAAGTGTCTGGATGAGAGGATAATCTTTGTCATGAAATATTGTTTGCTATAGTGTGAATTATCAGGTGTCGGAATAATCTGATTGGGAACCAGATTTCTTTTCCACTTAACAGTGGGTGAAAATCCAACAGAAATGATCAAACATTTTACATTTCCATTCACAGAAAATATCTGCTGCTTGCACATCAGCTCCTGATTGGGGTCCCTACTTGGAACAACACAGAGGGGAAAGATACAGGAAGAAGCCTGACTCTACAGAAGACCCAAACTGTGTGCACCTTCTGGTCATTCCTGAGAAGTAACAACGCAAAGGAAAATTCCTGTTCAATTGGTAAACATTGGTCCTGAAATTCCACAGCCATTCTGGAGTACAATCAGTGTCACTTCATTGAGTGCTCCCTTGATCAGTCAGCACTTCAGCCAAGACCCAGGGATAAGATTTGCTGACGTTTCCTGTGCCCACTGTAAACATGGGCATCAATTTGGGGCAGGATGGGGCTGCTGAGAATTACTGAGCATTCAAGTTCCTGCATCATGAGTGTTCAGTCATGTTCCTCCCTGCGTCCTGGTGATAATACACAGGATTCCAGTCTCTGTACATTGTGGACATTAGCTCCTGCTCTCACAGCCCCCACTTACAGTCTGCACTGCCTGGGTTCCCAACAATTAACTACAGGATGAGGGAAGATTTGATGCGGCGGAATCTGATTCAAAATGATATTAGTCATAGAAGGTGCAGAAAGGGTTAATGCTGAGGATTGCATTAAGAATGGCCATATCAATATCATCATTCTGATTTGGGTGGAAGAATAGTAGCTTGATTAATAAAACCTACCACTGAAATCCTCTTTACAGTCTCTGTGACAATGTCTACCATATCAGTGGAATATGTACCTATTGCTAACATGTAATAAATGACACATTGGTTAAGACAAAGGCCTGTGCTTGTTGGAGGACCAAGTGTTTTTCCTCGACCACACTTGATAAAATGAGCCCTGCAAATCCCTGCCAGGAAGGATATGTTGGCAGTGAACCTGCCTTGATGGTTTGATAGTATGAGCAATCTCTAACATGATGAGCAGTGGTGCAGGTTCCGGTGAGCTTTGAAGGTATCTTCAGGTATAACTTTAAGATGATAAACGCATTGCAATTTTTGACAAGACAAAATCAACAGAGTGAGATTCATCTGGTAGAACACATTAAAGTGATTGGGATTGTCTTTAACCCCACATGCAGCTCTGAAGAGAATGGGAAATGTCTACTGGGCAGCACGGTGGTTCAGTGGCTAGCATTGCTGCCTCACGGAGCCAGGGACCCGGGTTCAATTCCTGCCTTGGGCAACTGTCTGTGTGGAGTTTGCACATTTTCCCTGTGTCTGCATGGGTTTCCTCCGGGTGCTCCGGTTTCCTCTCACAGTCCAAAGATGTGCAGGTTAGGAGAATTGGCCTTGCTAAATTGCCAGTAGTGTGAGGTGCATTAGTCAGGGGTGAATGTAGGGGAATGGGTCTGGGTGGGTTTCTCTTTGGAGGGTCAGTGTGGACTTGTTGGGCCGAAGGGCCTGTTTCCACACCGTAGTGAATTTAATCCAATCTAAAAGAAGGGGGACCCAGTCATTACACTTGCAAACAAGGTGTGAATCATCTATTTTGACAACATAAGCATGAGAAAATCCTCCTGCACAGCTATACACAGTAGCAGCGTTGTTATACAGCAACATACAAGGCGGCACGGTGGCACAGTGGTTAGCACTGCTGCCTCACAGCGCCAGAAACCCGGGTTCAATTCCCACCTCAGGTGACTGACTGTGAGGAGTTTGCACATTCTCCCCGTGTCTGCGTGGGTTTCCTCCGGGTGCTCCGGTTTCCTCCCACAATCCAAAGATGTGCAGGTCAGGTGAATTGGCCATGCTAAATTGCCCATAGTGTTAGGTAAGGGCCAAATGTAGGGGTATGGGTGGGTTTCGCTTCGGCGGGTCGGTGTGGACTTGTTGGCCCGAAGGGCCTGTTTCCACACTGTAAGTAATCTAATCTAAAAAAAATACAAATCCTTTAAGATAAGGAGACATTGAGATTTTGTATCATTAAATGAAAAGGAAGCTAAATAATCATATCAGGAAGACAAGGCAGCAGTAATAGTACTGTCAGCAAGATGTCATTTCAGAAATGGGCCAAATAGTACATAAAATTGTCACCTTGCCAATAACTGTTCTTAAGATATTGATTTTGCCTCCAAACTAGATACTTAATCAGAAACCGAACAAATATACTTTTATATTCAATGATCTAATGTACCAAGTTGCTCATAAAAGTTGCATCAGATACACTTGATGAAATTCTGCAAGATTTTAAAAATCACTGTCCAACAAATTAAATTCTTGAAAACACAATATTTATCAGGTGTTCAGCTTCCAGAGAAATCTATGAGTAATTTATTTAGTGATCTCTACATAGTAGTGGAAAAATATGACTATGAAGCCTTGAAATCACCCTTCATTGGAGATAGAATTATTGATGGATTACTGGTAAGTCTTTTTCAGTTTTGTTGTGGTCCAAAGAAAATTTTCAAGAAAGCCATTTAGATGGTGAGAGAAGCAAAAATCTGGAAGCAAAACAGATCAACATAAGACAGGAGGATCAACCTTACCACAAGATGTCAGCAGATTCTCTTCAGCTCCTGTGGTTCAAAAATCCTAAAGACAGTAGAATAACCAGTAGAGATTTGGCCAGACAGCAGATACTAGGAGTGAATGTCAATGCATTGGAGAAAGCAAACTTCACAGGCACAGACAGTATCCTCTTCCTACTTTTCCCTTAGAGCATTTTAGTCCTAAGAACTATATCTGACTTCTTCTTGAATACACTGAATGGTTTGATTTCAATCACTGTCAGTGGCAAAGAATTCCACAGGCTCACCACTCTCTGAGTGAAGAAGTTTCTCTTCATCTAATTCCTAGATGACCTCGTCTGTATTCTCAGATTGTGAGCCCTGGTTCTGGATTTCTTGGTCATTGGGAACATCCTTCCTGAATTTACCCTGTCTAATCCTGTTAGCATTTTATAGGTTTCTATCAGATATCCACTCAGCCTTCTAAACGATGGTGAATATAGTCCTAATCAATCCACTTTCTCTTCATATATCAGTCCTGTCATCCCAGGAATAGTCTCGTTGCAGTCTTTGTTGCAGTCCCTCCATAATTATTCCAGCAATCCATGAATCAGTCTATGAACCCATCCGTCTATGAATACATCTATGAATTCACCTGTCATTGAATCTGACCCTCCAATCATGAATCCAACCAACTGTCTACCAAGTCCATCTGCCTGGACATTTGGCCCACTTTCTGAGAATCAATCAGTACATTATTTCATGCACCTATCTGTGAATCCATCCTTAAATCTGTGTTTCCCTCCATGAATCTAGCTGGCGATCCATCCACACGTTTGTGAATCTTTCCATCTGTATATCTGCCCATAAATCCATCACATCATTGTTCTGTCTGTATGTGAATTCATCCATCGATCTGTTCATCTGTGACACTATCCATCCATGAATCTACCCATGAATCCATCCCTCATCCCATACAGTTTTGATGTGGACGGTCAAACTACCAGTTTATCTGACTGGCTTAGCAGAAACCACCCTATCACACAACTGAAACCGGGCTGTTTGAGCCCTTTTTACATATGCAGTTTTGACTTCTGATATCAATTGCTGTTTTACAAGAACTGTAATTCCAAACTTTAGCAGTGAAAAAGCCTTCTCTCCATCTCTATCTCTCCCAAAAGTCTCTTATTCAGAAAAACAAATTGCAGACTTAGTCAGCCATGGTGGACTAATTCTCTGAGCATGCCAAATACCACTGCACTCTTAATTGCCATCCACCTGTATCCCAACTCAGAAAAAGAATTGCAGTAAGATTAACCAAATGAAGATTCCCGATTCGGTTCTTGACCAATTGGACTCTAAGTCATGTGAACTAATACCAATGTAATAACTTTTCATGAAATTCAATTTGCAACTATTTTTCTTTCTCTATCCTTCTTCACTGTATTTGTGTGTGTGAATGAAGTAGCAGAGTTTGTTCCTCCATGTTTTGCATGTTTATTAATAAACCCCATCTTAAAGATTTTGCTTTGGGTTTATTTCCAAGATTGAAACTCAAAAAATAAAGGTACAGTTTGGGCAGCGTGTTGTGGCTTACTTCAAAACTGGACAAAAAGGGAAATCATTACCTCAAACGATACCTGTCTCCAAATCAAGAGGGGAAAAGCAACCATAATTTTAATTCACCCCCATTCCTCCATAACCTTTTGATCTTCAAGTTTTCCATTTATTTAGTGTACACTCACATGCACACAGCATACTTCTCCCGACTGCCTCTTCTGACAGCTCACTCACCCCATTCTCACAAGCTTGGATCCTGCTCTCCTTGGATCATTGGATTGGATCATACCCTCTGACCATCTCCCCATTCAGGGTCCTCCTTGCCAATTTATTCCCAAAGAGTTAATCACTCTGGCAAATCCCTGCTGGGTCACTTAGCACAAAACTGGCCATTCACAAGCAGCCGTGTTGCTTCTTCTGTTCTATATCAGTACCCCTTACTTTACTGCCCATTTACTCTATGACCTCCTCAAAACTTTCTACAAGTTTGGTCAAACAAACTTTTCCCTTTGACATTCAAGCCAACTATTCATAGCTACTCTATATGTCCTGCTCTTCTTTCACTACTAAGGATTCCATTATTTATTCTTGCACTGATGCAAATGGATTGATTTATCATTGCTTGAAAGGGGTCAGGAAAGATTTACAAGAATGTTGCCAGGGTTGGAGGGTTTGAGCTATAGGGAAAGGCTGAATAGGCTGGGGCTGCTTTTCCTAGAGTGTCAAAGGCGGAGGGGTGACCTTCTAGAGATTTATAAAATTACGAGGGGCATGGATAGGATAAATAGGCAAAGTCTTTTCTCTGGGTTGAGGGAGTTCATGACTAGAGGGCATAGGTTTAGGGTGAGAGGGAAAAGATATAAAAGGGACCTAAGGGACAACTTTTCACACGGAGGATGGTGTGGGTATGGAATGAGCTGCCAGAGGTAGTGGTGGAGGTGGATACAGTTATAGCATTTAAAAGGCATCTGGATGGGTATCTGAATAGGAAGGGTTTAGAGGGATACAGGCCAAGTGATGGTAAATGGGATAGATGAGGTTAGGATATCTGGGCATGGACGAGTTGGACTGAAGGGTCTGTTTCCTTGCTGTATATCTCTATGATTCTATGACATGCTATGTTTTAAATATAGGCATTATTTTAGCTTTCTAAAACTGGATCTCTGCCACAACTCCATTTCTGAATGAATTAATAAAAATGAGTAATTCCTTATCCCGAGATTATTTCAAAATATATGGATGCAATTGATCTAGACTGGAATTGGAAGGGGACCTATATCCTGATGGGGACATTTGCTAGTGCTACTCAGGAGGTGTAAGACCCATAAAGGATTTGTTTGGGTGGATAGATGGGTTGGGGGTAGTGGGAGGTTTTGAGCATGCAAAGAGGCACTGAGAAAAGAGATAAGGTGAAGGCTGGTACAGTTGAGAGGAGGAGCAACTCAAATAGTCAAGGCAGGCATGAGCAAGGCAGAGAACAAGGTTAGTCTGATGAATGAGACTACATTTATTTCAAAGCAAGAGGCCTGACAGGTAAAGCTGATGACCTTGGGCATGGTTGGGAACATGGGAATAGGATATCATAGCTATTACAGAGACACAGCTCCGTGAAGGGCAGGACTGGCAGCTTAATGTTCCAGGGTATAGATGCTGTAGGAAGGATAGAAAGGAGGACAAGAAAGGAAGGGAAGTGGTGTTGTAGTTCAGGCTAAAATTACAGGTGTACCTAGGGAGAGTATTCCTGGGAGTAATGAGGTCAAAGCCAAGTGGTCCTGATGGAACTCAAACTTTCAGTGACTAGATTATTGCTAAGCAAGAGAACTGCTTGATAGCATTGTTGATGATACCTTCCGGCACTTTATTGATAATTGAGAAAAGACTGATAAGGTTTTAATTGGCCATTTTCAATTTGTTCTGCTATTTGTGTGGGACATATCTGGGCACTTTTCCATGTTGGCAGACACATGCTAGTGTTGCATTTGTACTGGAACAGCATGGCCGGGCTATTGCAAATTCTTGACTATGTCTTCAGTAATATTACTAAATTCTTTTCAAAACCCATAGCCTTTGCCCTATCCAATGCCTTAATGCATTTCTTGATATATCATGTGGAGTGAACTGAATTGGCTGAAGTACAGCATCTGTGAGATCTGCGGAGGAGGCCAAGATAGATCATCCACTCGATATATCAGGCTGATGGTTTGGCAAATGCCTCAATCTTGTCTTCTGCATTGATGTGTTGGGCTCCACCCATCATTAAGGATGGGGCTATTTATGAAATCTCTTCCTCCAGTGAATTGTTTATTTGGCCATCACCATTCAGGATTGTTTTGGTAGGCTGGCAGCGCTTAGATCTGAGCCTTTTTATCACATAGTCTGTTATTATACATAACGTGTTGTTAGCCACTAACAGTCTCCATTACCAGCTATTCATCCTCCTAGCCTGACTGTTATACACTCCCTCACCTGTCCAACTATCCTTTTCTGTCTTTGGCCTCTATGCGCACCTATTGTTTACTCCTTACTGCCTCGTCCAACATTTTCCTAGTTGTCATCAGTTCTGAGGAAGAGTCACTGGACCCAAAACGTTAACTCTGATTTCTCTCAATAGGTGCTGCAAGATCTGCTGAGCTTTTGCAGCAATTTATGTTTTTGTATCGATCTGATTCATTGGTTATGGAATTCCTTAACTCTGTCTATCAATTGCTGCTGATGCTGTTTAGCAAACAAGTAGTCTTCTTTTGTAGCTTCACCAGGTTGATGACTTGGTTTTGGCTCCTGTCATGTCCAACTGCACTCTTCATTGAACTAGGATTAATTGATGGAATTGGCTGAGGCAGGGTAATGTTGGACCATGAGTTTGCAGGTTGTGTTGAAATACAACTCTGCAAATATAGCTCACAACACCTCATAGATGGCCAGTCTTGTGTTGCTAGATCCATTCAAAGTATATCCAATTAACATGATTGTAATGGCACACAACATGATGGAACGTATCCTCAATGTGAAGATGGGACTTTGTCTCCTCATGGACTGTGGGATGGTCACTCTTAATGATACTGTCGTGGTCAAGGATACCTGTAGCAGGCAGCTTGGTGTGGATGGATTGAGTATGTTTTTCACTCTTATTGACTTCATTGGAACATTTGCAGACCCTATCTAGCAGCTATATATTTTAGCTCTTGGCCACCCTTAGTGCTTACTCAAGGTAATGTTCAATGTGTATAAGTATTGATTCATCAGCTGGGGGGCAGTGAGTCAAGGGAGGGTGTGGTATGTGATAATAAGCTGGAGTTGTCCATGCCCATGTCTAAAGTGACTTCGTTTTACTTCATTGCATTCGGCATCAATGTTGATATCTCCCAAGGCAACTGCCTTCTAACTGTATGTCCCTGCTTTCATGACAGTTGGTTGGTCCAGCTGCTGGAGCAGGTCATACCAGAGATGGTGATGACATTGTTTGGGATATTTTGTGCAATGCATGATGCCATGAGTATGACTATCAGTTTGACCAGTCTCTGAGACAGCTCTCCCAATTTTAACACTAGCCTCAGAAGTAAATAAGGAAGACTTCATAGAATTGACAAGGCTGAGACTGCCATTGTCATTTCTGGTGCCTTAGCCCATCTAGCTTCACTTCTTATTTGAGACTTTCTACCAATTGATACGAGTGAGTGATTTGCTAAACTATTTTGAGGGCAGTTACGAGTCAAGTACATTGTTGCATTTACACATTGGCCAGACCAGATAAGGGTGATATTTTTCTATCCTTAAAGGGCATTAGTAGTGGTTTCATGTCATCATTAGTGACTTTCAATTTTATATTTAAATGAAAACTCAGATTTCAGCATCTGTCAAGAAGGAATTTGAACCCAAGCCCCCAGAATATTACCTGGCCCCTGGTTCCACGACCTCAGTAACAATGTCACAAGTCCATTTCTTTCCCCAAGTTGTTGTTGCAATCTTGGGACAGTAGGAAGATGATCTATCTAAGGGCAATTGTATCTGCAAAAGCAAATTACAAGAGTCCATGAGGAAAATTAATGAATAAACATCTACCTGGATGCTTAAAGGAATGAACAAGAATACAAATCAGATCAGATTTGGTCCAAGGTGTTACTTGCATTGATCTACTTCTGCTATTAGATAGATCCCAGGACTTCAATGCATGTTCACAATGGAATAGTAGCAACCAGTCTCTGATAGTGGCAATAGACATAAGAGATACTAAAGGTAAGGACAGAGGGTGAGAACAGGAACTGGATTTTCAGGTTGAGCAGATAGGGACTGAGATTGAAAGCATGAGTAAGGTTAGGAGTAAAGGTGGGAGACAAGCCTGGCAGCCAGGCAGAAGCCAGGCTGGGAGCAAGACTGAGCCAAGACAGGAGGCAGATCGAGTGTGAGAAGAAGCTAAAGTCCCCACTATTGGCAATAGACATGAGGGATTTTAACAATAAGTACAGAGACTGGGAATAGAGTTGGGACTGAAGAGGATCTTGATGGATAAGTCAGGAGCTGGAGTGTTGGCAGAAAGGTTGTGGGAAGAGGGAAGCCACCAAATGGGAATGAAGTTAGAGTAAAATGTGCAATGTTGAAGGGATATATTGGCATAATTTTATTAACACAACATGAGAAATATGTAAAGGAGTAGACCTTATAGGCCATTGAGCCTATTTTGTTATTTAATCCAACCATCACTGATCTTGGAGTGTGACTTCACTTCTCTGCCTGCTTCCCATATCTCCATATTCTCAAGAGACTAAATATGTCTATGTCTGTCTTAAATTTATTCAACAATGGAGATAACTTAATGCCCTGCAGCAGAGAATTACTAAGATTCACAACCCTTGGATTGAAGAACAACCATTTGATGAAGATGTTAAAGCAAAAACAATGTTAACAACATCCATAGGAGCTTACTATATTTCATGAGTGCAAGAACGGATACACTTCCGAAACTGGATCAGGGTTACACTGCTTAAACAACTCAACAAGAATTCAGACTGCTGCTAGTCACAATGAGTCACTTTCCCTTCATGGCTGAGTAGAGAATTATCTGCAAGGATTTATTAAACCAAATTCCAGCAAAACATCTTCAGTACAAAGTATGCATGGAGGAGCAAAGTGAAGAATGATAAAATACTAATTAACCAAGTATTTCTGAAAATCTAGAGCACAGACCAACATGACTTTATGGAAGACTATGGGTTTAAATTTGATATGTTTTCAAGTAAAGCCTCAGATTTTAAATGGAGGTACTGTATTTATTGTACCTCCAATAATAAATAGTTCATTTAGATAGCATCAATAAAATCTTCAGTAGAGAATTGGCTGGTTGGTTAAAAAGAGAAGACATTCAAAACTGCATCATTTTACTGCCAAGAGCAATTAGGGAGCATGGTATATAACAGAATTTTAAGAGCACTTGTGATAGCTGAATCACTCTTGCCTAAAAACATAATTGTGACTCTTTGATGATTTTTGACAGATAATATATTAGCAATGTGACAGAAAATATTAAGGAAAACAATTGGCTCTCCCATCATTTCAATTAATTCAGTAAAAATGTAATTGCTGCATCATTGCTTCAATCCAAAGCAATGGATATCACACTAAATTAAAAAAATAGTTAACTGATTAACACAATCTATCATCTGAATCTGAGAACACTATTAAAGATCCATATTATTTGTTGTTGGTGTTTCAGTCAATTTATGACATGGGCTGAAATTGTAGTTGGCTTGCTGCTGTAGTCTCTTCCTCTACCACCATGAGACCATCGCTCCTTCCCCATTAGCTGCATGTAATACAGCAAGGCATGATCCCTGGAAGATAGTTCCTCATGTATTGCTTTGAAACTGCTCCTTGGGGCTGTTTAAATAAAAAACAAATCTTTTATGGCATGTGAGTGTCACTGGCAAGACCAATATTTATTGTTCATTTCCAATTGTCCTTGAGAAAGTAGTGGTGATCTGACTTCTTGAACTGCTGCAATCCCTGTAATGTAAATATAGCCACAGGGTGATAAGAAATGATTTGTGATTTTAACCTGGCCGTGGTGAAGAAATGGTGATATAGGTTAAAGTCAGAAGTGGTATGGATTTGGAGGGAACTTGCTGGTGAGGGTGTTCAAATGGGATTGTCCTTGTTCATCTAGGTGATGGAAGTTGCTGGTAGACATGTGTGTTTGGAAGATGTCATTGCAGGATCAGTTTTGAGTTGCTGCAATGCAAGTTGTAGTTGATACACTTCTCACTCTACTCCTGTGCATTGATGGTGGAAGGAGTTAATATTTAAGCTGGGAGATGGTGCACCAATCAAGTGACTTGCTTTGACCTGGATAGTATTGAGTTGCTTGAATGATATCAAAGTTCATCCAGACAAGTAGGGAGTATTTCATTACAGCCCTGACTTGTGCCTTGTAGATAGTGGACAGGATATGTGGAATTATTTACCACAGAATTCTCAACCCCTGCCCTGCTCTTGTAGCAATGGTATTTTAATTGCTGCTCCACTTAAATTTCTAGGTGTTGAAGGCTGGGTTTCAGTGATGATGATGCCATTGGATACTACGGGGAGTAGGTTAAACTTTCTCTTGCTGGAGACTTCCATTGCATGGTACTGGAGTGTCAATAATGTTACCTAGCCACATACTAGGCCTAGTTTAAATATGTTCGAGGAGAAAGTGAGGTCTGCAGATGCTGGAGATCAGAGCTGAAAATGTGTTGCTGGAAAAGTGCAGCAGGTCAGGCAGCATCCAAGGAACAGGAAATTCGACGTTTCCTGATGAAGGGCTTATGCCCGAAACGTCGAATTTCCTGTTCCTTGGATGCTGCCTGACCTGCTGCGCTTTTCCAGCAACACATTTTCAGCTAGTTTAAATATGTTCAGATCTTGCATATGGACATGATCTGCTTCAATACCTGAAGAGTCATGAATGGTATTGATATTACACAATTATCAACGAACATCCCATTTAAGATTTTGTGATGAAGACAAACTGATTGATGAAGTAATTGAAGGTGGTTGGACATGCTGATCTCATAGAGTGATAGCTTGGTGTTAAGATACTTAGACTCCAACAACCATCCTTCTTTGTGTTATGTTTAACTCCAACCAATGGATAGCTCCCCCTAATTTACAGTTTCTTTCAATTTTGCTAGGGTTTCTTGATTCAGTCAATTTCTCCTTTGATGTCAAGAACATGTACCCTTTCTTCACCTTTGAAATACAGTCCTTTTGTACCTAGTTGGGCCAAGTCTGTAATGAGGTCTGGAGTTGAGTGGTCCCGGTGAACCCAAACTATGTATCAGTGAGCAGCTACAGGCTGAGTAAATAACACTTCTTTCACTTTACTGATGATTAAGATGAAACTAATAGGAAGGTAATTGACCAGATTGAAATTTTCCTGATTTTTCACATTTGGTCAATTTTCCACATTGATGGATAGTTGGCAGTTTTCCAACTGCACTGGAACTACTTATCTCAGGCTAGTTCAGGAACAAGTCTTCTGGACTACAGTGGGGTGTTGCCAGGGCTTATTGTCTTTGTTGCATTCATTGCCTTCAGTCATTTCTTGATTGCTAAGGATCTTGATGGCTAAGGATTGCCATTACTATGCTAGAACCTTCTGCAGGCCAAAGCTGAGATGACTCATCCACACAGTACTTCTGACTAAAGTTGGTTACAAATTGTTTTGCCTTGTCTTTTTCACTAACGTTCTGGCCTCCTCCATCATTGTGGGTGTGAATGCTAGTGAACCATCGTACTTTGGTTGCGTACATAATTGCCCACCAATGTTCACCGCCAGCTGTAGCAGGACACAAGAACTTTGGTCTGAGCTGGGAAGTAGTAGAAATGCTCCTGAGTGTCTTCCAGAAGGAAACCTTGTAGAAATCTCCTCTTTTCTGACATCAGAACAGGGTTTTTAGTACCATCTTCAATCCTATTAACATGATCTTTCATTAAAATTTTCATATTTCAATTTATAAGCTGTGAGCATTCTGATTATGTGTTATGAGAACACACAGCATAAAGTGTGCGATATTTGGAGTGTGATTCTCATGTGTTATGTCTGGGATATTGACATACAGTAATACATCACAGATGAATCTCCAATGATGGTGCACATGCTAAGTCAAACTTGTACCTCTTTTTGCCAGCAAATTATATCACGAGGAAATATCCAGTTATGCATTCATTGTAGCAAAAAAAAATGCATTCACTTTGAGATTCTTGAAATTAATGTTGGTTCCAAGTAAAGTCAGTCGGTAAATCAAACAATTAGCTTTGTTTCCTGAATAGGTCAATTATGAAATTGCTTTTATCAGGCTTGATTTTTTACCCAAGATCTGTGATAGAGTGGCCAAAAAATTGATGGAGACTTTCCATCACAATCTCGCTCCAGCCCACACTGCTTGAAATTTTCGAAGGCTCTGCTCCAACATGTCAACAGCATTTGACCATCCCACCATGCCAATGAGCTTGTGGAGTAGGGACATTAGATTTCCTGCCTTCTGGTTCCATTTCTGTTAAGGAACCACACAATGAATGGGGGTTCAGAAGGCCTGCTAGTTCACTGCTTGAAGAGAGGCAACCCAACTGGTATTCTGTCTGCCACCACAAATATTCATAACCTCAAAGCTTATGTCCTACCTAAAATGTTATCTTAGGGGTACGTTGGGGGTTGTCTTAAATGAACTTCCTACTTTAGTAGTATTGCAGTGGATATACCATTGCAATATCATCCCATTTTCATGGGAACAACCGGAATTTTCACCTAGAATCTTACCACCACAAGTTGCAATCTAATGTGCTGTACTCACAGCAGGGTTGGGAGCAAGTAGAAATCCTACAGGAATCCTATTACTGTTGTAATCTTATCTCAAAAGGAAAATCACTTGATTGTGTCTGCTGTATTTTTGTTCTTGGATATAAGAAGAGTAGACAGACATTTTATTATTGAATTAAGAAAGAGAACAGGGAGACAAAGTCCATAGATCTTGCATGCACCAGCTCTTTAAACAAGTATCATTACCTAGTGCCAATCTGCTGCTGTACACCCATACCCTTATACATTGTTTTATTCCAAATAATCATCTAATCTCTTAACTGAATCCCACCCACTTCCAGGCAGTACATTCCAAACCTTCAATACTCAATGAGTGAAGAAAGCTTTTCCTGACTTCACCTTTGCTTCTTTTGCAATCACTTTAAATCGATGTGCTTCTGATCTTGTTCCTTTTATGAATGGAAACAATTTTCCCTGATCTCCTCTTAGCTTTCTTTTCCCTTCGGAGAATAATCCAAACTTCTTCAATCTATCCTTATAACCGAAGTCACTCATCCTTGGAGCCATTCTTGTCAACTATTTCTGTGTTATCTCTAATGTGTTTTTCACTTCCTTCCTATAATATGTCACCCAAAATTGTAATAAATAATGTAAATCTTCCTGTTTACATACTTTGGTTGGAGATGTGGATGATATGGAAATATGCAGAATAAATAATGTCATAGAAGACAATTTTAAATGTCAATGTCAGACAGACGTTGCAGGAGAAACTCACAAGGTTTGGCGGCATCTGTAGACGGAAAGCAGAGTTAATATTTCAGGACCACTGAAGATGGGTCATTGCCTCAATAGAAGTTTTCAAAACATCAATGAACTGTAGATGGTGAAAATCTGAAACACAAGCAGAAACGGAAATTGCTGGAGAAACTCAGCAGGTCTGGCAGAATCTTTGGAGACAACACAGAGTTAACATTTCAGGTAGGCTGAAGAAAGTTTGTTGGAGCTGAAATGTTAACTCTGTGTTGCCTCTACAGTTGCTGCCAGTCCTGCTGACTTCCTCCAGCAATTTCGGTTTCTGTTTTTGTTTCAGTTTTCCAGCATTTGCAGTTCATTGTTGCTTCAAAAAAATTCATTGAGACAGATTTGAATGAAAACCAATCAGCTGTGACCATTTTTGCACAATTAGCTTAGATCAAGTGTGACAGAGGAGAGATTACTGTCTAAAATGCTACATTTGAATAATTAAAAGGGAATGCAGATAAGCTATTCTTATACCATGAGAGAGAGATGCTTAATCCAAAATATTGTGTTAGCTTTCTCAACAATAAAGTAAACAGCTAGCAGACTACAGCGATGACTTGTATTCACATACAAACAGTTAATTTGGCTGTTTAATTCTTAAGTCTTAAAATGACTCAATATAGTGTCAGTCTGTGCTCTACTTATTGAATAACTCTCCATAAATGGAAAAATAATTACTTTGAAGAATGAGTTGAGGCAGAATTATGTCATTGTGTTAAATGATCTAAGAGAGCTATTTGCATCTTTATTCTTTCTTTCATGATTTTGAGACCTCCCAATATACTTTATAATTGGAAAAACATATTTAAAGGATATCTAATGCTGTATTTCATGTTCAGCAAGGTCCCACAAATAACAATGAGATAGAGATCAGTGATATTTATTGGGTTAGTAGAGATTCTGTGAAGTCCCTTTTGTTCATAATGAGCTCCCCAACATTGCTCCGAGGATCATGGTGCAATGGTGAGAGAAGTAGTTCATGACATATAAATGACAGAAAGCCTGAGTCCAAAACCCACCGTAGCAATTTCCAGTACAGGGTGGAAACAAATGGTCAGCAACCTCTCCGCAGGAGACAAGAGGAGAATAATGTCATTGTTTCGCTGCCAAATTATAAATGTATTTTCAAGTAGAATGTAGTCCTTAATTGCTTAGAATGACCTGTGCAGAATGGACACTTGCAGGAGGTTGTGGAGTGAGTCAGGCACCAGCTTTTTGCTACTTCACTATAACAAAACTTTACATCTCTAAAAAAGCAAGTGGAAAATTGGGAGAAAAATACAAAACCAATTTGAACAAATGTTAGCGTGATTAAGAGCTTTAAGGATGTTAAATTATTCAATTTTCTTGGACAAACCAACTTTGTTTAGGAATTAATTAATTTGGCATTGCTTGGGAAACCAAAATTACCTAGATAAGTTTGTCGCCTTGAGATTTTATTGAGCTCGATTATGTACAGCAGTGTTTTCTGGCACATATGCTGTCAGTCTGGCAATTTCACAGTGAACTGCCTTTTACTTTGTGCCGCAAGAGGCTAGCTAGACCTTTAGCAAATTCTGTCAAGATGTACTACTATTTCACAAATGTCTTACTTAAAATGCCTTAGGCAATAGCTTTCAAAGTTCTTGAACAAAACTAGAATGTTTCATGAGAATAGTTACCAACATTGGAAATAAGGATTGCTTTGTTCAATGCTTTGATCTGAATCTAGAAAATGGACTTATGTAACATCCAGGAAGTTTGGGTTAAAGGTGGAAAGTTCATTTAAGTACATCATTATTGTAGAACCACATTTGTTTTGTTGTCAATCGTATTTCTAGCCATATCAGGCAATTAACTACATTGCTACACATGCTTTTATTTTTAAGGATACAATTTTGAATTATGTTGACAAATGATTACTATGGGACTAGTTTAGTTTGGGAACATGGTCAGCATGGACTAGTTGGACCAAAGACTCTGTTTCCATGCTGTATGACTCTATAACTCTGTATTATTCTTATGTATAAATTGACATTGAAGCATCATTCAGCTTTTTGTAATTCAGTAAAATATGTATATTTGGGTTCATTGCTGACCCTGCTTCCAATACCTTCATTAAAATAAAAACTTGTGTACCAATGTAATTAATTGTCTGATATAGCTAGAAATATGATTTTCTATAAAACTAATGTGGTTCTACAATATTAATCAATTTGAATGGATAAGGACTGCATTCTTCATGCAGATGTAACATACTTCTTAATTGTATATAAAATTATATGGGCCCAGATTTTTGAAATCAGCAATGATGCTGAATATGTTTTATCCATAAAGATTTTTGTAACCAAATATTTTATGATTTTTCAACCAGAAATTCTAAGTTTGACTGAAGAATCCAAAAATGAGTGCTGACATCAGCAAGCAAATCATCAGATACTGCCTTATAGAGGTTTACAAAATTGTGAGAGACATGGATGGGGTAAATAGGCAAAGTCTTTTCCCTGGGGTTGGGGAGTCCAGAACTAGAGGGCATTGGTTTAGGGTGAGAGGGGAAAGATGTAAAAGAGACCTACGGGGCAACCTTTTCACACAGAGGGTGGTGCGTGAATGGAATGAGCTGATAGAAGAAGTGGTGGAGGCTGGTATAAATACAACATTTAAGAAGCATTTGGATGGGTATATGAATCGGAAGGGTTTGGAGGGATATGGGCCAGGTGCTGGCAGGTGGGACTAGATTGGGTTGGGATATCTGGTCTTCATGGACGGGTTGGACTGGAGGGTTTGTTTCCATGCTGTACATCTCTATGACTCTATGAGATACAAGCCATGATTGGAGGTGCTGGTGTTGGTATGTTAAAAAACACACAACACCAGGTTATAGTTTAACAGGTGTATTTGGAAACACTAGCTTTTGGAGCACCACTCCTTCATCAGGTGGTTGTGGAATTTAAGATCATAGGACATAGAATTTATAACAAATTTATAGTGATGTAACTGAAATTATATATTGAAAAAGACATGGATTGTTTGTTAAGTCTCTCATCTTTTAGAATGACCATGTTGGTTTCTGAACTTTGGAACAGCACTCCGAAAGCTAGTGTTTCCAAATAAATCTGTTGGACCATAACCTGGTGTTGTGTGATTTTTACCATCAGATCCAAGAATTACATATGGACATGTGAATGTACAAATTCACAGCAGGATTAGGCAGCTCAGCCCTCTGATTTTGTTGTGTTGTTCAATAGACCATGGCTGATTTGAATATGCCCCATTCTGCCTACAACTTACAATCTTCACCACCTTGCTTCTCGAGTATCTATTTACCCCCATCTTAAAGATATTCAAGGACTCAGCTTTCACCATCTTGTGAAGCTGCAAGTTCTAATGACTCACAAATCTCGAGAGAAAAAAAAGCTTATCTCTGTTTTAAATGGATGATCCCTTATTTGTAAATAGTGTCCCCAGTTTAGATTCTCCCACAAGCAGCAACATCCTTTGCGTACCCATCCTATTAAGACCCCTCAGGACTTTATGTTCCAATCAAGTTGGCAGGAGACTGAATGGTTAGCACTACTGCCTCACAGTGCCAGGGGTCTGGGTTTGATTCCAGTCTCAGGTGACTGTCTGTGTGGTGTTTGCACATTCTCCCTGTGTCTGTGTGTGCTTCCTCCCACAATCCAAAGATATGTGAGTTAGGTGTATTGGCCATGCTAAAGTTGACTATGGATGTGTAGGTTAGGTGCATTAGTCAGGGATAAATGTAAAGTAATAGGGTAGGGGAATGGGTTTGGGTAGGATACTCTTCAGAGGGCCAGTATGGACTTGTTGGATCTCTTTCTTGTCTAAACTCCAGCTGATAGAAGCCTAAGCTATCCAATCTTTTCTCATACAAACTTGGGCATTCCAGCTATTGGTTCAGTAAACCCTTTCTGACTGCTCCTTCATTAAAAATAAGCAGATCAATCCAAAAGACAGTAATCCTGATGTGGCCTCACCAATGGCTCAGGATCATTGAAGCATAATCTTCCTACTTGTGTATTCATTTTCCCTTGCAATAGATTTCCTAATTAGTTGCTGCACCTGCATTATAAAATTATGTGATTCATGCAATGTACATACTGAAATCCCTTTGTATCTCAGATGTATCTGCAGTATCTTACCATTCAGATAATATGCTTCTTTTTCATTCCTCATGCCAAAATGGACAATTTCATCTTTTCTAGCAATATGCTTCATTTCCCAGATCTTTGCCTACACAATTAATCTATTTGTATCTCTTCATAGCCTCCTTATTACCTCTTCACAACTTATTTTTGAATCATAGAATCCCTACAGCGCAGAAAGAGGTCACTTGGCCCATCAAGTCCACACTGATCCTTCATAGAGCATCCTAACCATTGCTGTAACCCCACATGAAGTTTTTACCATGGCTAACCCCGCATCCTGCACATACCTAGACACTAAAAGGCAATTTTTAGCATGGCAAATCCATCTAACCTGCACATCTTTGGACTATGGGAGGAAATTTGAGTACTTGGAGGAAACCCATGCAGGCATGGGACAACATGCAAATTCCACACAGATAGGCACCCAAGGCTGAAAATGAGTCCCTGGTGCTGTGAGGCAGCAGTGCTAACCACTGTGCCACTCTTTCCCTACCTACCTTTGTGTCATCAGCAAATTTAGCAACCATGCTTACAGTTCCTTTATCATTTATATAAACTGTAAAATACTGAGGCTTCAGCTCTGATCCATATTGCATATCACTCATTACATCTTACTAATCAGATAATGATCCATTTATGTCTATTTTTTGTTTTCTGTTAGTCAATCTTCTATCCATGCTGATATGTTACCAACGATACCATGAGCCTTTATTTTTGTGAATAACCTTTGATATGAACTCTTATCAAATGTCTCTACGTTTAGTATGTCTACTGGTTCTTCCATATTTACAACACAATCTCCTTATCAATTGTTTAAACATGACTTCCCTTTTATAAATCTATGTTCACTCTGTCTGATTAGCATAACTTTCTAAGTGCCATACTATAAAACGTTTAATAATAGCTTCTAACACCTTCCCAATGACAGATGATAAGCTAAGTAGTGTATAACTTAATAGCATCCTCTCTTTGTACCCTTCCCTGTTTGAATAAAGAAGTTCCATTCAGAACATTCCAACCTGTTGGAATCTTTACCAAATCTAGGGATCATGCAATATTTAAATCTGATGCATCAACTATCTCACTAGCCATTTCTTTTAAGACTCAGGATAAAGTCTGTTAGGACTCGTGGATTGTCAACCCATAGCTCTAACGACTTATTCAGTACCACCTTCCTGGTCATTTTAAAAAAAAATTCCCCCACTCTGGGGTGTTACTTTGTTTTTCGTGAAATGCCTGATCAAATCATTTGTCAACTCCTTATTTTGCATTATTAATATATTACCTGTGCTCACATCATAAATACTTTTCCTTTTTAAAGTGTCTGTAGAAACTCTTCCTATTTTCTGTAATATTTCTAGCTAACTTTGAATGGTTAGCTTGGATGATTGTTTTACAATACACAATGATGTCACCAGCATGAGTTCAATTCCTGCACAAGCTGAAGTTAACAAGACGGACTCTCCTTCTAAACCTCTCCCTTCACCTGAGGCATAATAACTCTTAGGCTAAACCACTATAATTCATATCTCTCTTTCTCTCTCTCTCATGAGAGAGCAGCCTTATGGTCTGATAAGAATATGCTAATTTTTAGCTCATTTTAAATTTTCCCTCTTTAAACTAATTTTTAAAAATACTCTGCCCAATCTTCTGTCCTGTCACTCATCTCTGATTATTTTATGATTGCTTGATGCTAATAGAGGCTTCTAACACAGAAGGAGACTATGTGTCCTCACCAACAAAGTCAGAAATTACCGGAAAAGCAAGACCATGTGATCTCACCTGTGGCAAGAGAATATTTGACAATTATTGCCTGGGTCCTTGATACTTGCTCCTTTGCCAGGCTCAACAGCTGGAATAGATTTCATTTGGGCTTGCAAACTTATCCACTTTTCAAGTTGCTAACTCTGCTATTACTTGATGTGGAGGTGCCAGTGTTGGACTGGGGTGGACAAAGTCAAATGACACCATGTTATAGTTCAACAGGTTTATTTGAAATCATAGAAGTTTCATTAACACAGCTCCTTTGTCAGGTGCTAGTACCTGTTCCCTCACTCTCTATCTTAATTTCTTCTAATATTTCACTGTCCTCCACCCTAATGTGTATTTGTGTCATTCTTTCCATCAGAAAGACTGATGTAAAGCATTTATTGAGAACATTAGCCATGACTTCCAGATTATCTGCATGATCCCTAAAGCATACTTTTCTTTTCATTCTCTTGTTTTTAATCCAGTTAAGAAAACATTTGAGTTTTCCTCCATTCTACTTGCCAATGCTTCCTCATGCACTCTATTTGCATTCCTAATTTATTTTCTAAAAGCCTCTCTGTGCCTTTTATATTCCTTTAGGGAGCTCTTGCTGTCTGCTATAAGCGTCTTTTTTTTAAAAAAATCCTAACATTTATGTCCCATGATATCCTGGGTTCTCCAGTCTTGGGACCATGCTTTGTCTTTATGGGAACATACTTGGCCTGTACTCTCTCACTATTTTTTGCTTGAATGCTTCTCACATAGTTTTGTCTGCAAATAACTGCTCCAAGTTCACTTTGGTCAAATTTTATCATAGCTTAGTAAAGTTATCTGTGCAGTTTAGAACTTTTATACTCAGCCCATTCTTATCTTTTTCCATAACCAGCCTACATATAACTGAGTTGTGGTCACTATCTCCAAAATGCTCTCCTATTTATATGCCTTCTGCCTGCCTGGCCTCGTACACAAATATTAGGCTCAGAACTGTTCTCTCTTCTGTTGGTCTGTCGAGGTACTTTTGGAGGTAATTTGGGAATATTTCTCCCTCCCTGCCACTCACGTTAAAACAATCCTCTTTAATATTTGCATAGTTGAATTCCTCTAACATTGCTGCATATTTTTCTTACACTTCTCTGAAATTCAATTATACATCTGATCCTCTCTCCACACCTGACTGATTGGTAACCCATATCTGAACAATCTGTTTGCTCCACCCTTCTTTCTGATTGTAATATATCTGTTATGTATATTGTTTAAATATCCTTTAGATGGAATGCCACTGCACCTCCATTAACCTATGCATCAGCCTTATTTGCCAGTTCACTTCAGTTAGCTTTATGTTCATGTCCTCATAATTGCAACTATTTGAATTTAAGAAGCAACTGGCTGCAAATCTATGTTATGATGTGGAGGTGCAAGTGTTGTACTAGGGTGGACAAAGTCAGAAGTTGCATGACACCAGGTTATAGTCCAACAGGTTTATTTGAAATCATAATCTTTCGGAGTGTTACTCCTTCTTCAGACTTCACCTGTCAAAGGAGCAGTGCTCCAAACACTTATGATTTCAAATAAACCTGTTGGACTTTAACCTGGTGTCATGTGACTTCTGGCTAGATCCATGTTGTTAATTGATGGGAAATTGTTTATACTGTTTTGTTTACAACAGTTGGCTGAAAACAAAAGACTATTAGCTAGCTTCCAGTTCAGAGTGATCACAGGTTAATTTTGATTCAGAAAACCCAGAAATTAAAAGTTTTTATGGTAGATTGTAAGACAGCTAACTGAGGTAAAAAAGCAAGTTTTGTTTTATCTCCTTAAAGGAATATATGGAAAGTTCAGGAAATAAGTATCTCCGAGTACAAAAGTGATTAGTTTGTGAAACATCCAAACCGGGAGAGTTGGATTAGAATCTGCCGGTTGTGAGGAACTGTAAAAAATAAGCTGCTACACTGAAGCTCTGAAGTGTACCTAAAATTGTTGGCAAAATGGAACTTGCAAGGAGTTTGCATTCAAATGCTATCCCAACTTTGCTTTTCTTAAACATTGATAGGTCTATTGAATGTTTCTAGCATTTTCAGTTTGTATGAGGAGCAAACCGCCATGTCTGAAGTTCCACCAATGTATTTAAACTCCATGATATGTTTGCATCAGTGTGACATTTTTTCCATTTCCAACACCAACCCGTGTTCTTGTGAATTGAAGTTGTCAGTTTGTGGTGATGACACAGTAAGTCTGGACTGAGAGTTTCAGATTCATTTTATGTAGATCTTTCACAGCCAAGATACTTTCATCCCATCGGTTTAAATTGGATTTAAACCCATTTCAAAAAGGTTAGCAATTAGTGTCGAATCCACTCACTCTTTCACTAAAATCATTTTGACTTTGAGCACAGACTGGGAAAAAAAAGCAAACACCATCTGTATGAATTAAAGGTGCAATCAAGTAATATAGAATAAGCTGTTTAACAAAGCATTTTGTCTATATTGCTTATATCAATTTTACTTTTTAATATATAATGTAAAGTTCAGTACCAGAAGGATGCAAGTGGAAATCACAGCTATGTGTAGACATATTACAAGACTATTGTTTACTTCAAGCACACAGTATATGGCCAAAGTGCAAAGATGACTATCAAAATGGTCCTCTGTGCATTTGCAAATGGGCCTAGTGTTGGCTTTTACTGGTGACAATGAATAAGATATAATGCACCAGTGCACGTGTGGTCAATATCACCCATGCAAGTACAGATACATTGTTATATGGAAGCATTTAAGACCATAAAACCATAAGACATGGGAGCAGAAATTAGGCCATTCAGCCCATTGAGTCTGCTCTGCCATTCTATCATGGCTGATAAATTTCTCAACCGTGTTCTCCCGCTTTCTCCCTGTAATCATTGATCCCCTTGGTACTCAAGAACCAATCTATCTCAGTCTTAAATTTCTAGCGCTGAGTATGGAATGCATGTAAATTCTGATTTATCCACAGCCAATTCAGCTGCAGCTTTGGTATCTATCAAAGATTCTTTTGGATACAGTGAGGTTCACTGTATGTGAACAATATCCATTTAGTCACGAGATATTGTTGACCTGATTACGCAGGCTGTCATACTTCCCTCCATAAAACAGGTACAGATTGACTAGTTGCATTTGCAAGATTGTAGCTGCATGGCCCCCACTTCCTTGTTACTATCTGCAGCTGGTCTACTCTGCTAAACTGCTAAAGACTATGTTCCACACCGCACCAACCTGCAGTGTGAAAACATGGGCAGAACCATTTTTGTTGTGGATGTGATATTACTTCACTTTGTACTGACGTGGTGCTGCAAACTTGAGTTGCTGCACACGTGTGGTTAGGTTGTTCATGAACATAACCTGATCTAAGGACAGAAATTTTCACTCCCTTGAGTTGACTGGGCAATTGCAAGGAAGTTGGGAAAATACAGCAAAATGAAAATCATTCGATTCTTGGTGTCAAGATATTTCCCTTAATGCTTAAATGGGGAGTTTGGAAGCTCACTAATGCAAGGATGTGATGACTTTAATGAATTTGCACACATTAGTTGATCTCATCTCCTTTCTATGAGGCTCTCAATCCTGTCTTTTCCCAAGAAATAAGATGATGCCAATTCCTGACACGAAAATCAAAGCATTTACTTGATGACAGAAGCTCACCATCAGCTTCTCCGGACTGTCAGACAATTCTGTCTTCACACGACTTTCCTGCAGACTCCAATGTCACTGTACTCTTCCACCCATCTTAGATTTAAGTCAGCAAAATCAAACCATCAGCCTCACCACAGCATCATGCTGTTTTCAGACCAACTCACAGTACCCTTCAGCCCTTCACGATTTCATTTTGGAGCTCAGGTTCAGGGACAGTAAGGACTGTGTATGTTTCTGCCAGATTGCTTTGTGCACAAGGACATGCACGCACCTCATGCATCTTCACACAAGGAACCTTGTAGCCCTTAGTTTAATTTCTTGATGCTAACTCATTTTGCATTGACTTGAATTTGTCACACTGTCTGGCTTGCATTTTTTTTAGCACAGTGGGAAAAGCATGCAGCTTATTATGATTCAGAGCACTGGTCGGTCAAAGGGGTAAGCATGGTGCTGTATGAAACCACACCAAGTCAATGTTACAACTACAGAACGTGCTGGCAGTTTACACCACAAACACACTGTATGTGCTTCAACCAAATGGCCATGTCTCAAAGTCCAAGGGCATCATACTTAGTGGGATGAAAGGGAACTGTGGCTTGTCAGGGGGAAAAACCACAGTCAGTCAAAGAGTATGGCCAATCTCAGTCCAGGAGGTTGATCAGAGCCAGTTAGGTCTTCGCTCCTACTGAAGTCCAGAGATCAGAGTCTTTGAAGTCCAACGATTGGACCATAGTCAATGCAGGGATTACATATCTGTCAGTCAGAATGATATGTAAACATCAGTCTGGGTTCTGGCCTATGTTCAGCTGTGGACGTAGTGTCAGATCGCTCAAAGGTGGTTCCACGGCCAGTCCTGAGCGTTTGGGCTCCTCTGCAAATGAAGGGAAATTTCCCAAATTCCCTGTTGTATGTAATTTTTCATCTCAAAATTTCCAATGTTGGGTGACTTATACTTGTCAGCATCCCCCACTGGAGTCATTGTATTCAAAAACAGCACTCTGCTCCTTTCCTGCAGACTCTGAGTTTGGACCAGCTTTTCCTGCATGATAGTACGAGTTCACACCAACCCTCCTGAAATATTGTGAATGTAGATGAGGTAGTATAGTATAGCATCTATATGAGAGGTTTTCAGCAATAGATGCATCCAAGAGGAAATAATATTATGACAACAGTCAATGAGTGTAGGCTGAAAATCATGTTGTGATATATTCTTTTCCTCATCAGAGATGAAGCTTAAGAAATGACTGATGGAAGAATTACTAACACTAGAACTAAAAATATATGTCGGCCTCTGACACTCCAGGGAAAATAGCCCGAGCTTATTCAATGTCTCCCTATAGATCAAACACTCCAACCCAGGCAAAATCCTTGTACATCATTTCTGAACCCTTACAGGTTTCACATCATCTTTCCTATAGCAGGGAGACCAGAATCAAATGCAGTATTCTAGTAATGGCCATCCAATGACCTGTACAACCTCAGCATGACCTCCCAACTCCTACGCTCAATGCACTGATCAATAAAGGCAAACACACCCTAAATACCTTCTTTGAAATCCTGTTTCTACCTCTGACTCTACTTTAGAGGAACCCGCACTCCAAGGTCTCTCTGTTCATCAATATCTTGGCAAGTGCACAAAGTGTGATCTGGATGGAGATTTTGAATAACATCGAGGACAAAACAGCCCATCTGATCAGAACCTATCCATTACCTTAAACATTCAGTCCCTTCACTGAACTGGCTGAGTATGGAAGGATAAACATGTTTAATTGGACTTGCAGCAGTCATTGAGAAAATCAAAATAAAACAAAGAATTGTGAGTTATGGAAATCATAAGTTTCAACTCAAAACATTAACTCTGTTTGTCTCTTCACAGAAGCTGAAAATGTGTTGCTGGTTAAAGCACAGCAGGTCAGGCAGCATCCAAGGAACAGGAAATTCGACGTTTTGGGCCAGAGCCCTTCATCAGGACAGGAAATTTGACGTTTCGGGCCAGAGCCCTTCATCAAGCTGTCAGACCAGATAAGTTTCTCCACCAATTTCTGTTTTTGTTGAGACAACCAATTTAAGGGAGAAATCTACTTTACTTTGTCTTTGCTGATCTATCTATCATGACACATCTGTTCATGATTGTATTGCACTGAATAGTCTGAGTAGAGACACAGTTCCCTTTTCACACCGAGGACATATTCCATTGTGTTGTGTCACACTGTCATTGTGTTCAATCAGATTGATTCAGAACATTAAAGGTTAAATATGACTCTTCTTCAGAACAGAGCTGGGGAGCAATGACGCAAGCAGAACTATGGTCCACCACAGTTCCAACAGCAGAAGGTTTCACTTGGATACAGTTGTAAAGATTATAACTCACTCATTATGGTTCGATTCCACACAAAACTTGAGCTTCATCTGGACTTCTTCACCACTAAGAGGCATCATTCAAGTACGCAATAGAATACACTCACTTATCTACATGAGTGAAACTCCATAAAACTCAGGAAGCTCAATAACATCGAGGACAAAACTGCCCATCTGATCAGAACCACATCCATTACCTTAAACATTCAGTCCCTTCACGAACAGAATATCACGACTTCAGCATGTACCATCACCAAGTTGCACTGGAGCGGCACGTTAAGGTTTTTTTGACAGTACTTTCTAACCCTGTGTTTTCTACCATTTAAAAGAGAAAAGGCAGATGCACCACTACCTTCAAGTTATCTTCCAAGTTGCATGTCAATTTGACTCATCATTATGCCTACACCAAAATCCTTGAACTCCATGTCCAACAGTGCTTTGACTGTAACTAAGCTAAGTGGATAGTAGAATTCAAGATGGTGACTTATTATCTTCTCAAGCACAAAATATGGATCATGCCAGCATTACTCACATTCCACCCAGGAACAGATTTTGTTATTGAAACAACTATATTTATAACTCCCTAACAACAGAGAGGAAAATATAACAACATGCTCAGATCTTGCGTGTAGTACACTCCCTCTCTGTTTACAAAAATTGTGTTTAATGTAAATTGTGCATGTTCATAATTTCTTAGAATACTATATAACTAAACCAACAATCATTATAGCTGATAATTCAACAAGTTGGATTGCTTCATTGGTTTTATTGGAAAGAATATGTTTTCCCTTAACACCAGTATGTGTTTTTAAAAAGTGAGTTGGGCCAGAAATACTGAGAAGTGCAACATGTTTCTTCTTCCTTCCTAAATACCTTAATTAACCTATCTGTCTTCTTTCTCTTTCAGCCTGGGCATTCTGTTTCATTTCCATTAGCTCTCTCAACATCTCACACTGTCAGATATGAGTTTGACTTTGATGATCAACTCCACTTCATTGTTGGAACTGTGACATTGATTGATTTGCCTCAACCAAAGATGCTGGGTTACTGGTAATTTCTGTAAAACTAGCAAACTTTCAGCTCCGTTTTGAAGATAAATGCAACTTGGTGATGGGGCTACAAACTGCAGTGGGCTTTTAGACTACTTCTCTGTCAGACACTGGCAAGTCATTTCTGCATGACAAGTAATTCAGTGGCCAGAAATGTATCAGTCTTCATGGGCTGCATTGTGGCTCAGTGGTTAGCACTGCTGCTTCATAGTGTCAGGTGTCTGGGTTTGTTCTCTTTGTGTTTGTATGGGTTTTCTCCCACAGTACAAAGATGTGCAGATTGCCCATAGTGTGCAGACTAGGTAGATTAGCCATTGGAAATGCAGAATGACAGGAATAGGGGTGGGATGATCTGTGGAGGGGTGATACAGCCTCCTTCCACGCTTTGGGGATTCTCTGATGAAATGTGGAAAGAAACCTACTTTTGCATGACTTTCAACATTTAATATTGTACAGATGAACACTAAAAATCAATGCACTATATTGAAGCCCTGCTTTTGCTGTGGATGGCATTTTGATTCTTTGAATTAAAATATGATCATAAGAGCTTGGTGGTCACTTAACAAAGTAAACATTTCACAAGCGTGTTTGGAAGTTAAAACATCATGTACAATTGGAATTACCTCTTTTCAAACTTGGGAGTAATTTTGCTAATTAACGACATTGACAAAATTGATTATTTGAAATTTGTTTTATAATTATTTATTGACTAAACAGAAATATATGAGTTTACGTGAAAACACAAATAACACAATTTTTTTACATCCTGTTTTCTTTACTTGTTAGAGTTATATTTGGTCTTTCAGCATCTTTGTCTGTTTGACCATCCCCATATAGTGTGACTGAATGACTGTGGTGGATCCTCTAATGTTCACACATCACCGCTTACTCAAAGCACATGAATTGCATTTGGTGTGTAAGCAGCTGGCAGTCTGAGTGATGATGGTCTCCGACAGTCTGTAACCTGGTGCTAGAGTTCATGAGCGTCAATCTGCCATGTCAGCATCGATGTGTGAAGTGCATTAGGTGATGGCAGGATGGGTCTACACCAAGTTGTAGTTGTCAGGAACTGGCTCTGACCTTTCTGTTGGGAATTTTCACTGTCTACATTTCATGGTAGAGGAGAGGTGTTTTGGAAAAGCGATGTAAGTAGGCCGAATTGGGCTTTTAATGAACTGCAAATGCACTGAAATGAAATTGTCACCTCTTCGGACTCACCTTTCTAAGCTTCAGGGCAAATCAAGACCTTCTTTTGCAATAATGCAAATCTATACTTTTTTCTTTCTCATCTTATTTTGTCACCACACTTGTCATTACTCTCATGATATCAGGGTGGGAGAATTCACTCAAAATTTTAAAATTAAACCTAGCCTTTCAAATTCACAACTGTCCCAGAAGATGGCATTCCAAGGTAATGTCTGGGACTGTAATTTTCAAAGTTTCCCAGCACTGGATCAAAATCCCATGACCATTTGATGTCTAACCCAATAATTCAGATCTCTGAATCATTTATAGAGTCAGGGCAACACGAAAACAGTGTTGTAGTGTGGTTACAGGGAGAGGGCTGGAGATAGGGCACAGTGTAGAGGGCTCGCTCCTTCCACCTCCTGTGGTGACCTGGCTAAGTCCCCTGTTTATAATTCACATTTTTAATAAGTGGTAGAGCAGGCCATCCCTGCTGTTTCCCCTGACCTGCAGAGGGGTGTTGCTATGGTAACCTCTGTTAGGCCATCCAGTTGGGGTCTGCATGGAACACTTCAGTGCACGGAATCTTGTTGCCCACCAATTAAACAAAAACATTCTAATCAGATTCAAACCCAGCAAGGAGACTTCCTCTGTGTTTGTTTAAAAAATCTCGCTGATTTGAACTGATCTGTTGCTTTTTTACAAACTTTTTGTCAAGTACATCCTTTGAACATCCTGTACTTTCCAATACAGTGAAGTCGGGCTAAATTCTCCGATTTCTCCTGAAAGTGTGACGGCCAGTGAGTTTCACAGTGGCCCACAATCAATTTTCTCACACCGTCTTCTACGTTTCTCCTCACTAATTATACTCCTGAGATGTTGGCTGCATTTCCCATGAAATCGTGTTTCCTGTGCTCCAGGTAAGATCTTCTCCTGGTTTCCTTGTACCACCCACCCCTGCCCCAAAAGCCCAGCTGCCACTACTTCAGACTCTCCCAATCAGCATTGATCTCTCAGACCTGCAGGGGCTCGGTCTGGAAACGGTCTCAAGGGGAAAGACAAGCTCCTTCCAGGACAGAGATCTGAAGGTGCTGCTGGGCTGTCTGGGGGAGAGGATGGGAATCCTTATCCTTGCTCACCTCCCCCATCCCCCAAAGGGGAACACCATAACAAAGCCAACCAACCTTGGCATAAAGAGCTGTGTGGGTCAGTGCTGTGTACAGAGTGAAAAGATTTTCTGCACTCTGCAAGATCAAATGCCACCATCTTCTCTCTGTTACCTCTTACTCAGGATACGGCACATGCCTTTGCCAAGGCTCATGAACTACTTGCATGCATCGTGTTCCACCCAAGGGCTCACAGCATCACATCCTCCCAAACTGCTAACCCTTTCTGCATTTCCAGCTTACTCAATGGGGATACCTGATGACTTCTTGTGACAATGCTGTGGCTTTAGGAAGTTTGCTTTGTCCTGGTTACGATTAAGCAAAGTTTTAAGGCAGAGGTGCCGAATTGGCTAGTGAGAGCCAAGAAAGTAAACAACTTGGGAGGCCTTGTTTTTATTTAAAGTTGGAATAATAGGTGCAGCCTGGATGGGTGTGGCCAGCTCTCACAAATCAGGATTTCTAGTTTTTAGTTTTTTTTAGTTTTGAGATTCAGCATTGGTTGCTATTGTGATGTTGAAAAAGTGGAACCTATTTTCCCCCTCTCTTGATTATAGCCAAAAGCTAACGGTTCTCTTCGTAGGTTGCTGGATCACATGTGAGACAAAATCTGTTTTCTGAATTTGCCTTTTTGCCAAAAGGTGTGTTTATGGAATACTACTATATTGAAATAGTTAATTAATAGTAGTTGTTGTATATATTGTTCTGTTAAGTTTTCCAGTCGAGTTAATTTATTCTAAGTTCTTCTTGCTTTTGTTGTACTTTTAACGATAGTATTTGAATACGTTATGTTTTGTTTAATATCAAGTAGTTTGACCAGTAAATAGTGTTCGGGACACATCTGTCTTTAAAGTAAGAAAAAAATTAGGGCCTAGTCTACCTTCTTAAAATATTTTGAGAGGGTCTGGTCTGGTCCGGTCCATAACACTCTCCTGCTCATCATCACCTCCCTCCGCTCATGTGTCCCTCTCTGTCATACTGAGTCTCTCCCTTTGTCTCATTGCAAAGAAAAACTGGCCCACACTCTCACAGATTGATCCCTCAATTGACCTACCTGTAATCACTACATTACATCACTTGAACTGACTGTGACAATCCCCATATAGTGTGATTGATTGACTGTGGTGGATCCTCTAATGTTCACACATCACCACTTACTCAAAGCACACGAATTGTATTTGGTGTGTAAGCAGCTGGCAGTCTGAGTGATGATGGTCTCCGACAGTCTGTAACCTGGTGCTAAAGGTAATGAGTGTCAATCCGCCATGTCAGCATCGATGTGTGAAGTGCATTAGGTGATGGCAGGATGGGTCTTCACCAAGGTGTAGTTGTCAGGAACCGGCTCTGATCTTTCTGTTGGGAATTTTCACTGTCTACGTTTCGTGGTAGAGGAGAGATGTTTTGGAAAAGCGATGTAAGTCGGCCGAATTGGGCTTTTAATGAACTGCAAATGCACTGAAATGAGGTCGTCACCTCTTCGAACTCACCTTTCTAAGCTCAGGGCAAGTCAAGACCTTCTTTTGCAATGATGCAAATCTATACTTTTTTCTTTCTCATCTTATTTTGTCACCACACTTGTCATTACTCTCATGACATCAGGGTGGGAGAATTCACTCAAAATTTTAAAATTAAACCTAAGCCTTTCAAATTCACAACTGTCCCAGAAGATGGCATTCCAAGGTAATGTCTGGGACTGTAATTTTCAAAGTTTCCCAGCACTGGATCAAAATCCCATGGCCATTTGATGTCTAACCCAATAATTCAGATCTCTGAATCATTTATAGAGTCAGGGCAACACGAAAAGAGTATTAAATCCAATTCATCCATGAGGACCAGATAACTTAATTTAGTCCCATTTGCCAGCACTTAGCTCATATCCCTCTAAACCCTTCCTGTTCATATACCCATCCAGATGCTTTTTCACTGTTGTAATTATGCCAATGTCCACCACTTCCTCTGACAGCTCATTCCATGCACATACCACCCTTTGTGTGAAAAAGTTGCCGCTTAGGACCCTTTTAAATCTTTCCCTTTTCAACTCTGCCCTCTAGTTTTGGACTCCCCCACCCCATGGAAAAGTCCTTATCTATTTACCCTCACGATTTTATAAATCTCTGTAAGGTCACCCCTCAGCCTCCAGGGAAAACAGCCAATCTTGTGGCAGTGACTCTGTTGTCATTGTGTATCCCTCCTCCACATTCGTGTTTTGCCCCTTGATTTGTTCTATTCTGACTTAATTTGCCTAACACCATTACCCCCTTTGTTATTGTGCGGTCTTCAATCTCATCACAGACCATCCCATGGTTTTTCTTTCCACTCTCTACTCTTGCATTTGCTTAAAACCTGGTACATCCCTAAGGCTAGGATTTAATGTGGTGAGGACTAAATGTGGGCATAGGTGACTTCAAGGGGCATTAACCTACTTCGGCTCTCTTTATCACCCCAGCATGAAAGCTCATTGGATTGAGCATCAATTTGGTACTTAAGGGCTTCTCCTTTGTCCAATCAGGAGCCTGCTCACTGAATCCTTGCCCTGTCCACCATCCACCCAGAGGTAACTGCTCAATCAGAAATTTGTAGGCTCAGGGTTGGAAGCACAAGTGGCACACCATGACCAGCTTCACCACTGGGTAAGAAAGTGGGTATTTTGGGGACACTATTGGGGATGGGGTGAGTAACCCTCCCTGTCCCAATTAGCCCCAGATTCAGGCAAGTGGAGCTTCCCCGTGAAGAAAACACGCCCTGTTCCCACCAGCTGGGAGAGAGGGTATTCAGCCCAATGAGTGGCTTAGGCCCTTGGAATCAAGGGTTATGGAGATAAGGAATGATCAGCCATGATCATATTGAATGGCGGTGCAGGCTCGAAGGGCTGCATAGCCTACTCCTACACCTATTGTCTATTGTCTATTGTCTATTAGCTGATGATTCAAAAGCTTCACTTGTTGGCGGGCTGAGGATGCCCACCATGGATTTTTCTGCCCGGAGTGGAGGTGGTGAGAAAGGGACTGAGTACACCTCTGGGTGAACTCAACCAAATATTTGCCCTTTCCTCACCATCTCCAGGGAGGGGAAATTGCACCCTGACTTTACCCACTTCTGATGAAGGTATATTGGAGCCTGAGCAGACCATTCAGCCCCTTGAGCCTGTTCCGCCATTCTAGACCATGGACTGATTAATCACCTCAATGGGCGTGTCAGTGACTCACTAACCTGAAAGTTTCTCCACAGATGCTGCCGAACCTGCTGAAAATTTCCTGGTTTTATTCACTAACTACATTTTGATCTCATCTTAGCCAATTTGCTGCAGTTTGGACAGAGCAGAGGTTCTGTGACTCATAGCCTCTGTCTTTGATTCTATTAACTCACCAAGAATCTTCTGATCCTTTGACATTCTCGAAACAGCTTGCTGGAATTTTTCACCCTGGTTTTGGCAGGTTCCTAGAGAATGGGTGTGTCAGTTTTGAGGTGGATACAGAGAAGCAGAGGAAATCCCTTTTACAATGACCTCTCTCTCAGAAAGACAATGCGATGGGGAGAGACTACGAGTGAGAATTTTGCAGGAACCTGACCGAGTCCAGGCTGGGGGTGGGGGATGGGGGATTGAAGGGGTGTGGTGAGGATGGGTGAGAGGTGGATTAAATAATATGGAAAATAATAAGATTCTGACAATGATTGACAAATGTGACCCTTGCTTTGTTTGTGATTGAAGTAATCAAGATCCAGCCGATGGAGCAGCTGCTAACACAAACCAGCCGAGCAGCCCTTTGAAGGTCACAGTGAAGATTATCAAAGATCCACTCCTGGACTATGGTTTTATGGTCTCAGAAGATTCACCAGTATGTGTGAAGTCTGTCACTGCAGGTAAATACCTGGGAATGGGAGGTTCCAATGTGGGCAGCACGGCAGCACAGCAGTTAGCACTGCTGCCTCACAGCACCAGAGACACAGGTTCAATTCCCGCGTCAGGCGACTGTCTGTGTGGAGTTTGTACATTCTCCCCGTGTCTGCGTGGGTTTCCTCTGGGTGCTCCGGTTTCCTCCCACAGTTCATAAACGTGCAGGTTAAGTAAATTGGCCATGCTAAACTGCTTGTAGTGTTAGGTGAAGGGGTAAATGTAGGGGAATGGGTCTGGGTGGGTTGCACTTCGGCGGGCCGGTGTGGACTTGTTGGGCCGGAGGGCCTGTTTCCACACTGTAAGTAATCTAATCGAACTGAGGGAAGGCCTGAAGTGTTTTCAAGAGGGGCTGAGGGTCTGATAGGACCAGGGCTTTTAACTGATACAGTCCATCTCAACACCTCCAGCATTAACTCTGAACTCTTCTCAATCTTTGTCAGTTTTGTCATGGTGACAATACTTCAAGTGGAATTTTCTCTTCCCTGAAGATGGTCAGAAGGTGATATAATGGGCTTGGCCCCTCACCCTCTTCCTGCCACCTCGGTAATTAATTAAAATGATCCATAGACGGCCTTCTTGACTTCCACCAAAATGGTCAATTAAGGGCCTTAACCCGTCACCTTCCAAATTATCTGCCCCCTGGTCGACAAAGCTGCCTAGTTTCCAAACTGAGAAACCATGACAACTTGCAAACTAGGTTAAGGAATAGAGCCTGCATTTTATCCAACTAGTGACAATGGAGGCAGGGATGGGGGCAAGGGAATGGCCTCAAATCCGCACCCCTATCCAAGCCTCCAACTCCTCCTGAGACCCCTTCCTCAAGAACCCACCCCACAATAAGATCATAAAAGTGGCTTATCATCTCATTGCTGGATTTTTTCCAGAGGGTAAGACACGACCGGTGGACGTTAGGACCCAGAGGTTCTCTCCTCACGTATTTAAAAAAGTTCATAGAGATTTGTAGGGCCTTTACTACTGTCTCTGATCAGCTGAAAATTAGCTACATCTTCAGCCACTCTGTCCTTAATGATAGGCCTAGATATTTGCCAATGCAAGATGTGAGGTTAATTGGGCTATAATTCACCAGGCTTCTGAATTTAATTTAATTTAATTTATTGTCTCGTGTACCGAGGCACAGAGGAAAGCTTTGTCTTGCGAGCAATACAGGCAGATCACCGAGTTCAGTAGCATAGATAAGTGAACAATAGGTAAACAGCAGCAAAAACAAAAATACAGGTACAGGCGAATGTTAAGAGTTTGTGAGTCCATTCAGTATTCTAACAACAGTAGGATAGAAACTGTTTCGAAACTGGCTGGTGCGTGTGTTCAGGCTTCTGTACCTCCTCCCCGATGGTAGAGGTTGTAGAAAAACATTGAAGGGTGGGATGGATCTTTGAGAATGCTAGCGGCCTTTCCTTGACAGCGGTCCTGGTAGATGGATTCTAGAGATAGGAGGTTGGCCTTTATGATTGTCCGGGCCGAGTTCACCATGGTGACGCATCATGGGTATACAGTGAGTATAGTAGGGGGATGAGTGCACAACCCTAGGGGCTCCAGCATTGAGCGTTAGTGAGGATGAAATATTGTCCCCAGTCTTCACTGATTGTGCCCTGTGGGTCAGGAAACTGAGGACCCAGTTGCAGAGAGTGGCTCTTAGTCTGAAATAACTAAGTTTAGTAATCAGTCTCGAGAGGATAATAGTGTTGAAAGCTGAACTGTAGTCAATGAGTAGGATTCTCATGTAGCAGTTCTTGGTGTCAAGATGTTCTAGGGCGGAGTGAAGGGCAAGTGATATGGCATCTGACATGGATCTGTTGGTCTGATAGGAAAATTGGAGTGGGTCAAGAGCAGTGGGGAGGCTGGAGTTGATTAATGCCATGACCAGCCTTTCAAAGCATTTCATGACCATTGAAGTTCGGGCCACTGGGCGGTAGTCACTGAGACATGCAGCATGAGCCTTCTTAGACACAGAGATAATGTTGGCCCTCTTGAAACAGGCAGGGACAGTAGCCTGCTGCAGGGAGAGGTTGAAGGTGTCTGAGAAGACCTCTGCCAGTTGATCTGCGCATGCTCTGAGTGCACGGCCTGGTACTCTGTTTGGTACCATCACTTTCCTTGGATTCACACGAAGGAAAACTGATCTGACCTCTGATGCAGTTCTTCTCCCTTTCTCAACTGTTGGAGTGACATGAGTAATTTTTTCAGTCTATGGGACCAGTTCCTCAGCTTTGATAGGTTACAGTCAGGGCATATGCATTGTCTGCACCAATTCTCCTTTAAAACTCTGGCATGGAATCTTCTGCTCTGGGTGATTTGTCACACTTTCATGCCTTTAACTTGTTCTTTATTTTCATAGAATCATCATTGAATCCCTACAGTGCAGGTAGAGGCTATTTGGGCCATTGAGTCTGCACTAACCGTTTGAACAGCATCTCACCCAATCTCCTTAACTCCATATTTACCACAGTTAACCCACCTAGCCTACACACTATGGGGCAATTTAGCACGGCCAATCCACCCAACCTGCACATCTTTGGACTGGCAGGAAACCGGAGCACCTGAAGGAAACCCACATAGATATGGAGGGGGAAGGTAGAAGCTCCACACAGGCAGATTTGCTTTGGTTATTTTGATGAGCTCCTGTCCTTGGTCCAATATCAATTTCCTTATGATCTCTAGCATGCTGGTCCTCGGGTTCTACGCTGTGATTATTCAACACACACAAGAATCCTTAGTTCCATTGACATTATCTGTGTTCCCTAGTTCTTTATAAGAAAGTCACAAACAGGTACAATCCACCTCTCTCTCTCTCTCCACAATCTGAGAAATGCATCATTCCCTTTTCATTGAGATGAGACAAGCTTCAGGCAGCAAGATGTGCAGTTGTAAAAAAAAAGTATGAATAATTATCTGTTTTTTTTAACCTTTGCATATGCTAATAGCTTCCCATGTACTTTCAGTTTTTTCTCCTCTTTCTGCGAGGGACAACATTCAAAAATATGCTGACTTCATTTTGCTTCTTAGGTGGTCCTGGAGAGGGAAAGCTATTCCCAGGTGACCAGATTTTACAAATTAACGACATGCCTCTGAATACAATTTCCCAGGAACGTATCGATAACATTATTAGGTGAGGACCCTTTTAGCGCATTCACTGAATGTAAAGTTTTAATAGTTACCACCAGCTAATCATTAATGGCCAGAGTCGTAGGTAGACAGGATAGTGAAGAAGATGTTATGGTTTCCTTTATTGTTCAATGCATTGAACATAGGAGTTGGGATGTCATGTTGTGGATGTACAGGACATTGGTTAAGCCACTTTTGGAAGATTACGTGCAATTCTGATCTCCTTCCTATCAGAAGGATGTTGTGAAACTTGAAAGGTTTCAGAAAAGATTTATAAGGATGTTGCCAGGGTTGGAGGATTTGAGCAATGGGGAGAGGTTGAACAGGCTGGGGCTGTTTTCTCTGGAACTTCAGAGGCTGAGGGGTGACCTTATAGATGTTTATAAAATCATGAGAGGCCTGGTTGGGGTAAACAGCCAATTACTTTTCCCTGGGTGGGGGAGTCCAGAACCAGAGGGCATAGGTTTGGGGTGAGAGGGGAAAGATATAACAGGGTCCTAAGGGGCTTTTCATGCAGAGGGTGCTGCATGTATGGAATGAGCTGCCAGAGGAAGTAGTGGAGGCTGGTACAATTGCAACATTTAAAAGGCATCTGAATAGGAAGGGTTGAGAGGGATGTGGGCCAAATGCTGGCAAATGGGACTAGATTAATTTAGGATATCTGTTCGGCATGGATACGTTGGACTGAAGGGTCTGTTTCTGTGCTGTACATCTCTATGACCTTATTTGAGGGCAGTCTTTAAGTCCTTTAATAGGTGAACTTGCTATGAAGTTTGAATTGTGAAGTTTTGTGACCTTCAAAGTGCTATATAAATGCAAGTTGTTGGTGGCAAACTCAGAAAATAAAACAAAGCTAAAGTGTAGAAAATTGTTTGCAGTTCTAAAGGAAGATCACCAACAAGACTTAATTGAGTGTCATATGTCTCCTTAGTTCTACAGCAGCTCACCCAGACATCTTGCACAATAGTGTTCTATAATATAAACCATTACATATATTGAATTACACAAACAGTTGAGTTCTCAGTTACTCACAGAGACAAATATTCTGCTGCACGCACAGTTGGCATTTCAATCGAAAATTCCATTACACAGACAGTTGAGCAAGTTTTCACACACAAGTTTGAATATTCCATTACACACCCGGCCAGTTCTCTATTACATGCAAACATAATTGAATACCCCATTTTAAACACATTTGAAAATTCAAATACAAAGACAAACTTGTATGCACAATTGAATGCTTAGATATGCGTTAAGAGTGTGGTGCTGGAAAAGCACAGCAGGTCAAGCAGCATTCGAGGAGCAGGAGAATCGACATTTCAGGCAAAAGCCCTTCAACAGAAACCCTTTATTCCTGATGAAGGGCTTTTTCCCGAAACATCAACTCCCCTGTTCCTTGGATGCTGCCTGACCTGCTGTGCTTTTCCAGCACCACAGTCTCGACTCTGATCTCCAGCATCTGCAGTCCTCACTTTCTCCTTCTTTGATATGTGCACTACCAGGTTATACATACAGTCAAAAACTTGGATATACATATAGTCAAATACTCCATATACACACAATCAAGAACTCCATTCCAAGTACTATTGAACGCTCCGTTGTGTACACTACACAAACAACCAGTACCCCATTACACATACAGCCAATTTCTCCATAAATACAGACAGATGAACACTCTATTATCCACACAGTTGAGTTCTTGCTTGCTTACCTAAGATGAATTCTCCATTGTATCCATAGTCCCACTATTTATAATTCAGTGTATTCTATCAGAAGTGTAGTTAAAGAAAGCATTTTAAGTTAAAGATTATTCATAAATGATAAACCAAAGCAAGGTGTATGTAGCGTGTGCATTTGTCAAACCCAGAGCCTCTTTTGTTGGAATATATTTCTCCTGTCCAATGCTTGTAGCTCTAGGATTCAGTGCTAGGGTGGTGATCATTACAAAAGAATCTCTCAGTAACTTTACTGAATTTGATTTGCTTCCTGTTAAAGGTGTTATCAAGAGTCTTGGGCTTAAACAGTGTTGTCTGGCTGGATCTTAAGAACTGTTTAGCAGAATATATAGAATGGAGTTCCCACCTGTGTAGAAAACCTCACTGCAATCCCAATTTAAATACATGCCAAACATTGGAGGCAGGGTTAGTAAGAACCAAATATGTAAAACTAAGTATGGTCTGAGTTATGACTTGTACTCTTTTGGATGTATTTCAATCTCCAGTGTGTTCATGATCACATCCAGAATGTGTAAGGCTGACGTCTTCATTAGACTCCACTCTGCTTTAATCTGGGCTGTGGGAGACTGCTTATAGGAAGGCATCTTTACCCTTTGTATCTGAATTCTGGACTTACACTGGAGCTTTAGTGCGATTGTTTACCAGAAATGTTTCTGATGCTGATGTCTTTGTGTAAACATTGGTTACCATGAGGGACTCTCCTTCTCAACCTTTCCCCTTGTCTGAGGTTCAAGTTAAACCACTACCATTACAGAAAGCCCTAATAGAGCCAGAGAGTCATGGAGATGTACAGCACAGAAACAGACCCTTCTCCAACTCATCCATGCTGATCAGATATCCTAACCTAATCTAGTACCATTTGCCAGCGCTTAGTCCTATATCTCTCTAAACCCTTCCTATTCATATACCTATCCAGATGCCTTTTAAATGTTGTAATTGTACCAGCCTCCACCACTTCCTCTGACAGCTCGTTCCATACATTCACCACCCTCTGCGTGAACACGTTGCTTCTTCAATCCCTTTTGTATCTTTCCTCTCTCACTCTAAACTTATGCCCTCTAGTTCTGAACCCCCCTCCCCCAACAATAGAAAGACTGCATTGTGAATCTTTTTATTTCTTTATTTCTTATTTTCCTAACATATACTGTGTATATCTGTCATGTTCTGTAACTTATTTCTTTATTTTCTCTAATTTTATACCTGAGATTTATACCTAGGTATTTTGTACTTAAGGTGCCACTGTGTGTTGGTGACATTGTACACTTTTCACTGCACTCCAGTACTTTTGTAACTTGAGCACACGTGACACTGAACCTAATTCTAATTCACCAGTCACCTCTCTTTCTCAAATGAGAGAGCAGTCCCATGGGTCCTGTAAGATCGTGGCAATTTTATTTTTAACATCGAACTACAATCTGAGTGAGATAGACGGACTAGATCAGATTGGGATGTCTGGTCAGTGAGGACAAGTTGGACAAAAGGGTCTGGTTCCACGCTGTACAACTCTTATGAGTCTTATGTGTTGCTGTTAAATTCAAGCCTGTGATCCCGGAAAATAATATTCTATGCCAGGAGCTTAATTTTGCAGGTTTTAGTCAAGTGTCCTTTTTTTTCTGCATTGGACCCATATTGCTTTAATATGTGTCAAATTGTTTATTGCAGGGAATGTGGTAACACTGTTACAGTGACTGTCCTGCGAAATACCCCTGTAAGTACAATCTTTCGACTTTTAAAAGCAGAGCTTTCCAATGCTACTCATGGTCATCAGTTCGATTCCAGCCTCGGGCGACTGTCTGTGTGAAGTTTCCATATTAAATTACTAAATTGCCCCTAGTGTTCAGGGATGTGTGGGTTAAGTGCATTAGTCAGGGGAAATGTAGAGTTATATGGTAGGGGAATGGGTCTGGGTGGGATACTCTTCAGAGGGTCGGTATGGACCTGTTGGGCCAAATGACCTGTTTCTACACTGTCGGGATTCTATGGGTTTATTCACAACTCGGTTGCAGTCCAGGAGAGATCCACTCGACGTGATTCAGATTCATTCCCAAATACTTGAGTCTGACATTTGCAATGGCAGTTTGAATGACATGCCTTAGATGGAGAGGCTAGACAGGATGGGCTTGTATCATGTGGAGTTTTGAAGACTTATTAGTGAAATAACTAACAGATATAACAAATCTATAGATGGGATGGATGCTGACATTTACAGTGAGCACTTGATCTTGGACACGGGAACAGGAGCAGGCTATTTGGCCTGTTCCTTCAGTCAGCTGTACCTCATCTCTGTCTACTCACTGTCGCTGAGTATTCCAATAAAAATCTATCAAACTTCAATTGACCCTGTTTCCTTAGCATTAAGAGAACTAGATGTCTTGAAGTAAGCTTGCAGAAGGCCACCTGACTCTGAACAGGATGGTGCTTTATGTCCAATTAACATTTGATGGGGCTTGATGAGACTGTGCACTGCTCCAAGTTTGACACAAATTCAGCCAGCTCACGTCAGAAGGGTTTGATTCATGCTTCAGTGGCCATTTGTCTTGTGTGATGTGTTATCAAGCTACATAATCAAAGAAGTTTCCAGGCTTCATGCAGGATACAAACGAAGATTTGATCATTAATCTCAGCATATCCTAAAGTGGAGCAGCACCCATCAACTAGACCTCCAGCTCTCTCTATCTAGTTAGAAGTACATGCTATTACGGGGATATTGGATGAGCTTCAGTGCAAGACTGAGGCAAGCACTAGACTTTTAGAGTTGAATTATTAAACCGAGATGCCATGTCCTCTTTCAGATGGATACAAAAGGTCACGTGGCACAATTTGAATGGTTTATTGCAAAGGGAATTAACTGCAAGAGTAGGGAGATTATACATTAATTTTACAGGGCTTTGGGGAGACCACATCTGGAGTACTGTATACAGTTTTGGTCACTGTACTTATGGAAGGATGTTAACGCATCAGAAGCAGTTCAGAGAAGGAATACCTGGAATAAGTGGATTGCCTTAGATGGAGAGGCTAGATAGGATGGGCTTGTATCCCGTGGAGTTTTGAAGAGTTATAAGTGAATTAACTAAAACATCTAAGATCTCAAGGGGTCTTGAACGGGTGAATGCTGAAAAAATTCAGGTTTCCTCTATGAGAGGATCTGAGAACTGGAGATCATTTTTTTAAACATGGGGGGCACCCATTTAAAACAAAGATGAGGAAGCCCTTTTTCTCTCAAAGGGTTGTGGGCCTTTAGAATTCCCTTCCTCACGAGGTAGTGGATGCAGAGTATTTAAATATTTTTTAAGGCAGAGATAGACAGATTCCTGATGACTGAGGAGTTGAAAGATTATCAGGGAGATACAGGAATGTAGAGTTGAGGTTAAAATCAAGAGGAGGCATGATGGCTCAGTGTTTAGCAGTGCTGCCTCACAGGGCCAGGAACCTGGGTTCGAATCCAGTCTTGGGTGACCATGTGGAGTTTGCACAATCTCCCTGTGTCTGTGTGGGTTTCCCCCTGGTGCTCTGGTTTACTCCCACAGTCCAAAGATGTGTAGGTCAGGTGAATTGGTAGTGCTAAATTACCCATTGTATTCAGAGATGTGTAGGTTAGGTGAATTAGTCAGGGGTTACTGTTGGAGAATGGGTCTGGGTGAGTTACACTTTGGAGGGTTGGTGGGTGGACTTGTTGGGCTGAAGGGCCTGGATCCTAAAATAAAATCAGAACAGCCGTGATTTTATTGAAGAGTGAAGTAGGCTCATAGGCCTACTCTCTTGATCCTTGTTTGTATGTTCGTATTTTAGGTTACAATCAAACTTTTGGAACTCAGAACATCAGTGCAGGGCTTTCCCAATTGCCACACATTGTCAACACAAAACGCCAAAACTGTTGTTTAAGTGCCATGGTTTCTGTTTGTATACAGGGGCCCAGGTCATCATTTATTACTGAAGAAAAGCGAGCCAGATTGAAAAGCAACCCAGTCAAAGTACACTTTGCTGAGGAAGTGATCGTCAATGGCCAAGTACAGGTTTGTGCCTTCCACAGGCATTTAGCCCACTGACTAGTTCAGCCAGATTATAATTAATCTGATTTGCTCCCAGTATGTTCTGCACTGGGTAACTTGTATTTTTCTATATAACACTAGGTGCCTTCTTGGTTTTATGCTTCCTGAGGGCCTGAATAATGTTGATTGTGGCTAGCGTTGGTGAAACCTGAGTCCCATACTAGTATTTTAGAATTAAACAAAGCTAATTACATAGGGAAATTGACAGATTTGGCCCAGTGGGCCATGCGGAAAGACTAAAATGTAGGACTATTGATGAACATTAAAGGAGATATTTAATTCCTCCAACTAAAATATATTTAGAAAGGAAGAAAAGAATATAAGAGGGATAAATGCAACTAGCCACGTTTTGAGGCCTTCTTTCACTAATCTGAAGTAACTGTATGTCCTTCATTAGATCTACCAACTCTACTTAGGGCAGCACAGTGGCTCAATGGTTAGCACTGCTGCCTCACAGCACCAAAGTCCCAGGTTTGATTCCAGCCTTGGTCGATTGTCTGTGGGGAGTTTGCATGTTCTCCCCGTGTCTGTGTGGGTTTCCTCCGGGTGCTCCGGTTTCCTCCCACAGTCACAAAGATGTGCAAGTCAGGTGTATTGGCCGTGCTAAATTGCCCATAGTGTTAGGTGCATTAGTCAGAGAGGGATGGGTCTGGGTGAGTTACTCGTTGGAGGGTCGTTGTGGACCGGTTGGGCCGAACGGCCTGTTTCCACACTGTAGGGAATCTAATCTAAACCTAACACAAGGCCCTTAATAAGGCTGGAAATCTGAAACTTTAGGCATAAGAAGCACACGACCTTAACCCCACCCTGGATTCCTGATCTTCAGTGTAGTCCCTCCAAACCAGTTGCTTTGTTTGGCTTGGTCTCCGGACAAAACATAGAAAACTCCTATGGCTGTGATGGGGTTTTTTTTGGTTGTTTAATCCCAAAGGATAGGCTGAACTTTTCTGTGGATGTGTGTGTGTGAGTGAACTTTGGAACAAAATGACAGCAAGAAGTTCATGAATACCTGGAGAGATTGGATCTGAAACTTCAGGAGGGATATTGGAGGCAAACTGTACATATCACTAAGCACAAACACAAAAACAGGTACACAGACACACACAGACACACACAGACACACACACACACACACACACACACACAAACGCAGACGCATACAGACACACACAGACACACAAGCACAGATACCGACACCCACACAGGCACACATACGCAGACACACACAAACACAGACACATACAAACACACAGGCAAACACACACAAATGCATACACACACACAAAGATACACAGAAACATGTATATGCATGCACACACACATGCATACGCACAAATACATCCACACCTATATATTTTATATATGCGTACACATAATCTCTCTCTGCTGTCCCTCATTTTAGTATTTGTAACAAAGATAATGAGGAGTCTATTATGTTATTTTGCTTATCTGTTTTCATAAATAATCCTAGAATTTTGCGTTTTATCATTCCCACAGGGTAACTCGCTACTCTTAATGCCCGGTATTCTCAAGGTGTATTTGGAAAATGGACAGACCAAAGCCTTTCGATTTGAGAAAAATACAACAGTGAAGGTAATGACGGCTATAGGTGTTCTTTGTTCCTTGCTGTGAATTTTCCCGTTTGTTGATTTTGCTCAGCTTTGAATGTACAATTAATTTTAACCATCTACTGGGGGTGGGGTAGGAGGGAGGGAGGAGGTGTTGGGGATAGGCTTGGTGGAGGGGGCAGTAAATGAGTGAAAACTTTTAATTCAGTTGTCAATGGATTAAAGTAGCATTAGTGACAAAGATATAGGAGAGAGATGATGGTGCTTTTTTTCTTTATTTCACTATTTTTGTACTTAAAGTTTGTAACTAGGTAGAACTTTTATAGAATCCCTACAGTGTGGAAACAGGCCCTTTGACCCAACAAGTCCACACTGACCCTCCGAAGAGTATCCCATCCAGACCTATTCCCCTACACTATTACTTTACATTTCCCCTGACTAATCTACACATCCCTGAACACTGTGGGCAATTTAGCATGGACAATTTACCTAACCTGCACATCCTTGGATTGTGGGAGGAAACCAGAGCACCCGGAGGAAATCCACGTCAACACAGGGAGAAGATGCAAACCCCACACAGACAGTTGCCTGAGGCTGGAATCGAACCCAGTCCCTGGCGCTGTGAGGCAGCAGTGCTAACCACTGAGTCACCGTGCTGCACCTAACTTTGTACTTAACGTGGTGCCGTGTGTGGCGGCATCGTGACTTGTCACCATACTCCTGTACTTTTATACTTGAGTACACGTGACAATAAAACCTAAAATCTAACTCTGATTTAAAAACCAATTCTAGACCATTCATTCCTGTCTACAAATGTTACTTTCCATTGTCACAATTTTTGTTTATGCTTTATGAACACTAAATGTTGTAAATCAACATTTCCATTCAAGTGCCATAATGTTTTTACAAGCTGCAGCCACTAAGTGATTTCACTCAATATGATGTGTAGTAAAGACTCAGGTTTGTTATCTAACCATGGAAGCTGCTCTGGGCAATCTAGTATTCATTCATATAAATAATAGTGAGATTGAATTGGATTTATCATTCTGATAAATGTTAGATTCAGCACCTTACCTTTAAACAGAGGTCTCCTCTGGGACCACTGGTGAGACATAAACATCCAATAAATGACTGGTTCCAAATTCAAGGAACAGGCTGATTGACTGAAATGAGTTAGATTGTCTTGTCATACAGTCATGGAGTCATGCAGCACGGAAAGAGACCCTTCAGTCCAACTCAACCATGCTGACCAGATATCCCAATCTGATCTAGTCCCATTTGCCAACATTTGGCCCATACCCCTCTAATCTCTTCCTATTCATCTACCCATTCACATGCCTTTTAAATGTTGCAATTGTACCAGCCTGCAACACGTCCTCTGGCAGCTCATTCCATACATGCACCAGCCTCTGTGTGAAAAAGTTGCCTGTCAGGTCTCTGTCAAATCTTTTCCCCTTCACTTTAAACCTATGCCCTCTAATTTTAGATTCCCCTATCCTGGGAAAATGACCTTGACCAGTCATCCTATCCATGCCCCTCCTGATTTCTATAAATCTCTATAAGGTCACCCCTCAGCCTCCGACACTCCAGGGAAAACAGCCCCAGCCAGTTCAGCCTCTCCATATAGCTCAAACCCTCCAACTCTGGCAACATCCTTTTTAACATTTTCTGAACCCTTTCAAACTTAAGAATGTATTTCTTACAGCAAGGTGACCAGAATTGAATATAGTATTTTATAAGTTGCTTCACCAGTTTCCTGTACAGTTGCAACATGACCTCTCAATTCCTATATTCAATGCACTGACCAATGCACTGACAAACATGCCAACTGCCTTCTTCACCACCCTGTCTACCTGCAACTCCACTTTCAAGGAACTATGCACTTGCACTCCTAAGTATCTATGTTCAGTAGCACTCCCCAGGACCTTACCATTAAGTGTATAAGTCCTGCCCTGATTTGCCCTATCAAAATGCAGCACCTCACATTTATCTAAATTAAACTCCATCTGCCATTCCTCGGCCCATTGACCCATCTGATCAAGATCCTATTGTATTCTGAGATAACCTTCTTCACTATTACCACATCACCAATTTTTGTTTCATTAACATCCTGTTTTGCCCAGTGAAACCTTGTCATTTAATCTCTCCTGCCTTCCATCACAGACCTTTCCTTTTTCTCTTTCACCACTCACTGCTCTCTGTCTGCAATATTCATTTTGAACCTGTTACATCTCCAACTCTCTCTAATTCTGAAATACGCTCTTCATTAATGCTGAAACTTTAATTTTGTTTCTCTCTCCATAGATACAGTCTGACCAGTTTATTATTTCCAGCTTTTTCTATTTTTTATTTCAGAGTCTCAGTATTCTGATCTGCCCCTTATATTAACATGATTTTTATTAACAACATCAATGACAACAATATGCATTTAGAGAGTGTATTTACTCAGGTGTTTCACAGGACATTTATGAAACCAAAATTGACACAAATCATATAAAGAGATACTAGGATAAATGATAAAACTCTTAGTGAAGGCGATGTGTCTTAAAGGAGGTGAAAGGAATGGAAAGGCAGGGAAATGCTGAACTTGGCTATCAGCGATGGAATGTTTAAAGTCAAGGAGTTGAATGAGGCCAGAATTTGAAGAATGTAGATGTCTTGGAGGATGGTAGTAGTGGAGGACACACAGAAATAAGGATGGTCAAGAAAATGGAGGGTTTTGAAATGAAGGATAATGGTCAAGTCAATGTACACCGAAGAGACAGATTTCAGGTGAACAGGAACCTGTAAGTTAAATGTAGGCAACAGATTTTTGGCTAAGCTATCATCTATGAAGGGTGGGGGATGGGACACCGGGCAGGAATTCGGACCTCAATATAATTAAGTTGCAGTAGAGTGTTTCAGCAATAGATGAGTCGAGGATGGAGTCAGGCAATAGTATTGAGGTGGGATATAGGCAGTCTTAGTGATGATGTGGATTTGTGGTAGGATCTCTGGTCAAATGTGGTTCCCAGGTTGCAAAGTCTGGTTCAGCCTCAGCTAGTTGAGAGCGAGGTGGAATTGGTAACTAGAGAACACAGCAGGACTTGAAGATAATAGCTTTAGTCTTTCTGGTATTCAGTTTGAAGAAATCTTCTCTCATCAGTACTGAATGTGAATCCAAAGTCTGACAGTCTGGAGACATTGGAGGTTGGAATGGAATCATAGTTCAATAATTTCTTTAAGAATTTAATTTGGTTATGAGCTGAAAGAGCAAGATTGATTATACTGTAGCCATCTGGTAATCTGTGAAATGAGCAAACTTTGAGGTACAATACTGACCACGTTTCAGAAGTAGCTCTTTAGCATTAAAGCACTTTGGAACATCTTTTGGTGATAAAAATGTGTTGTCCTAATGCTGTCGATTTCTCTAATGCACATGAACAGTATACAAAAGCAACCGAATCTGCAGAATAGCAAACAAAACACAGAACAAAAATTATTGATGTAGGCTTGTCGGTCAACACTTGATTTTTAATCTGACTTTCAAGGTAATGTCCAAAGTCTTATATTCACTGCGTAATGGATGAAAGCATTTATCCACTAAAGGCCAAATTCTGCAGTGAGGATTGTCAAGATTCATGGATGATAACTGAAATAAGTCAACTCCGAAAATGCTTTTCCATTTTTGCAAGTCAATGTATCCAGCAATTAAAAAAAGCTTTCAAAAGCTTTTAGACATTGACAGAACAGGACAGACAATAGATGTTGGAAAGGGAAGCAAGAACGACTGCTAATTACAATGGGCTCTGTTCCTGCCAATGGCAGAGGTACTGGGAGATATGGTAACCCCCTCGACCTTTATGTCTGGTCATCAATTAGTTCTAGTCAAGAAAGTCCATGGGTAACCTATTCAATCTGCTAAGGTCTTAAGTAATCAATTATTGGCCACTGATGAGTGTCAAATGACCACGTTCGATGTCTCTCTCTTTACATTCCTGCTGGTGTTGGTTTCCCTGGAAAACCAGGGTGACCTCGCTGCCGGATTGGGAGGGGGGGTCTCCAGTTACCCCAAATGGCATCTACGTCTAAACTCCCTGACCATCCCCCATTGCCTTCCCACACTGTGACAAGAAGATAAAGAAGACTTGTGTTATTGCAGCTGGATCTGATGATGAGTAGGCCTTGCCTGACTTCAGGACTCAAAGGCTGCTAGCCTCTGATTGGCAGGCAGTTTCTGACAACCCAGGATACTAGCATTGAGCCCAATGAAGGGCCAGAAAACTCGCCCAGGCTTACCAAGTCAGCTCTGACTGTCTTCTCAGCCAAGGGCAGGGGTACATTACTCACCACCGAAAGCCAGTGTGAGAAAAAAGAGGAACGTCATGCCCTCTGAGTCGATATATTAGGCACCAGGATTGTGGATGGTGCATAGGTTTGGACAATTTATAGAGCAAGAGATGTAGTGAGTGGATGGAGGAGGGGGTTTGGACAGCAAGTGGAGAAGGGGTTTGGGAGGGTGGGTGAAGAAGGGGTTTGGGAGGGTGGGTGAAGAAGGGGGTCGGGAGGGTGGGTGATGAATGGGTTTGGGAGAGAGAGTGGACAAGGGGTTTGGGACAGTAGGTGGAGAAGAGGGCTGGGAGAGTGGGTGGAGAAGGGGTTTGGGAGAGTGGGTGGAAAAGGAGGCTGGGAGAGTGGGTGAAGAAGGGGGTTGGGAGAGTGGGTGGAAAAGGGGGCTGGGAGAGTGGGTGAAGAAGGGGTTTGGGAGAGATGATTGGGACGGGGGTTTGGGAGTGGATGGGGACGGGGATTTGGGAGAGTGGATGGGGATGGGGGTTTGGGAGGGTGGATGGGGACGGGAGTTTGGGAGAGTGGATGGGACGGGGGTTTGGGAGAGTGGATGGGGACGGGAGTTTGGGAGAGTGGATGGGACGGGGTTTGGGAGAGTGGATGGGGACGGGAGTTTGGGAGAGTGGATGGGGACGGGGTTTGGGAGAGTGGATGGGGACGGGGGTTTGGGAGAGTGGATGGGACGGGGGTTTGGGAGAGTGGATGGGGACGGGAGTTTGGGAGAGTGGATGGGGACGGGGGTTTGGGGGAGTGGGTGGAGAAGGGGTTCGAAGAATGGGTGGAGAAGGGGGTATGAATGTGGATGGAGGATGAGGTTGGGACACTGGATAGAGCAGGGGGTTCCTACAGCAATGGAGCAGCAGATGTAGACTGTGGATGGAACAGGGACTGCAGACTTGGGCAGTGAGTAAGGCAGGATGTTAGGGATGATTTAACACTTTTTCCTTCATATTTCTGCAGTGCTTATTATCATGTTGCTTCGGAGTCTTCTTAGATCGTAAGAACATAAGGAACAAGTGGAGAAGTAGGCCATTTAGCTCCCTGACTCCTATCCTGCCATTATGCAAGATCATGGCTGATCTGCTCCAGCCCTCAACTCCTGTTTCATGCTCACGTCTTAATATTTTAAATATCTACCTAGTGGTTCTTTAAATACTTTCAGGGATCTCAACTCCACAACTCCTTGTGATCGAGAATTCAGATATTCACCTTGCTCCGGGAAAAGAAATTTTTTTCCATGTCATTCTGGAACTATGTCCCCTAGTTTGAGATTCCCCAACAAGTGGAAACATCTTCTCAACATCCAGCCTTTCACGTTCCCTGAGAATCCTATATGTTTCAATCAGGTCATCCCTCATTCTTCTACACTCGAGTGAATAATGGTCGAATCTGTTTAGCCGTTCCTGAGGACTCAACCTCTTCGTCCTAGGAATCAGCCAATAGGAGAGGATTTTAGATTAGATTACTTACAGTGTGGAAACAGGCCCTTCGGCCCAACAAGTCCACACCGACCCACCGAAGCTCAACCCACCCAGACCCATTCCCCTACACCAAACACTACGGGCAATTCAGCATGGCCAATTCACCTAACCTGCACATCTTTGGACTGTGGGAGGAAACCGGAACACCCGGAGGAAACCCACAGACACGGGGAGAATGTGCAAACTCCACACAGTCAGTCGCCTGAGGCGGGAATTGAACCCAGGTCTCTGGCGCTGTAAGGCAGCTGGGGATAGGTAATACGACCATATATCTTCAACAGGAAATTCAGAAAGGCAATAAGAAATTAATTTTGTTTTCCCTTTCTACTGAAATTTGAAAGGATATCATCCTCACCCTGAAGTCAAAGTTATCCATCCGTTGTATTGAGCATTTTGCTCTGGTTTTGAAGGAACGATACACTATCAACAAGATCTATATCTTACATGATGATGAACTCATTGAGCAGGTACGTTGGGGTTTCTTTGAACTGTTTACATGAGGGAGTGATATCCTTGAGAGTTTGCAAGCTTTTAAGTAGACAACTAATATTACCCACATGTATGTCTACAGAATGAAACCCTTAACCATCCTCTGTATCAGTTCTGAGGAAGGGTCACTGGACCCACCGGGTCACAATAACTCTGATTTCTCTTCACAAATGCTGCCAGACCTGCTGAGCTTTTCCAGCAACTTCTGTTTTTGCCTCTATATCTGTTGGCTTTGTTACCTAACATTGGACTGCTGTCCAAATCTGGCATTTTGAATAGTTTGTTCCATTTGCTGCAACCTAAAGAAAAGTTCTGTTTTTGGAGACTTTGTAAATGGAATTTGAACAAAGCAGCATCTCTTGGCTTTATCAAATTCTGGTTCAGAAATGCTGATCAATATTACACAACATAGGAGTGAAGAAGATGTCTCTCTGCATTACCTATGGTATTTCCTGGTAATCACTTTTCTAGGAAGGCAAATTGTACGTTCACTTTGGATAAAAAATTGGATTGGATATAGGAGTCAAGCAGTCTTCTCACAACAATTCCAGGATATTGGTGAGGTCACACCTAAACGACTGTTTACAGTTTGGGTCCACCTACCAAAGGAAGGATGTAACAGCAGAAGAGGGGCTGTGACCAGTCAGATTGGTTCCTAGAATGAGGTGGTTGTCTTATGTTGGAAGGTTGAGTAAATGAATTCAGTGTTTCTTGAAGTTCAGAAGAATGCGAGGAGATAGAATGGAAATCCATGGGACTGTTCTTAATGTCCCATATAACATAAAATATGACAGGTAGCTGCCTTCCTGTCCACTCCAACCTGCTCCTGATAAAATGAAGGTACACGAGTGAGTGCCAACATCAGCAACTGAACTGTATTTTTAAAAGAAATTAACGTATTTGGAATTGTTAACTTGATCTAAATATTACATTGGCAATGCCATGATATACTTGGCATGGGTCAGCTCTTTTCTTAAGCAGACTGGTTAAAAGATGGGAGGAAAGAGAGTGGTGGTCCATCCTTCTTCGGGTGGCGTGTCCACATCGAGAGCCTTCCCCTCGGCTGTCACTCCCCACCTTTGGAAGTTCCCACATGGCTGGTGAATCTCGCACATAGGGTCACTCACACTCTCAGAATGAGATGCTGCCCAAGTAGAACCGGGATGGAGAGTTGAGTTGTGAATCTTTGGAAAACTGTATTTTGGAGAGCTGAGGATGGTCTGACATTGAGCCTATTCAAGGTAAAGGGTGGCAGATTTTTGTGTTCTAAAAGAACAAAGGGATATGGAGATAGTACAGGAAGGTGAAGTTAAGGTACATGTTAATTATAATTTTGTTGAATGGTGGAGCAAATGGCCTGCCCCAGTTCCTAATGCTTATATTTCATCTGTTCAACTGCAAAATGTATGTAAAAATTGATCCAGCATGGAAATAACAAATTTTATTGAGACTGCTAAAAATAGCATTGCATTGCAAGTAATTAAAGAACTTGGGGATTGGGCCTCTATTTAACAAAAGGAAGCCTGGGCTGATATCAACAAATTTATCCAGAGAAGTCCCCCTCCTCTGTATCACAACACCACCCAGTGCGAAATGCTTCTTGTTAAAACATAAGCTTAAAGAATTTTTTTTGTTGATTATTTCCACAGTGTGACAATAAGAAGGTATTTCCTGATATAAATGTTTTCTACCTTGTCACAGGTGGTCCAGAAGCGAGAGCCCCGTGATTATAGGTGTCTCTTCAGGGTTTGTTTCCTGCCAAGAGATCCACTTGTACTTTTACAAGATGATCCAGTTACTTTTGAATACCTCTACTCACAGGTATCTATTTGACATGAAGGATCATGGTAAGCCCCTTATAACAATCATGACTGACCACACCAAAAAAGGTTCTGTTTCCCAAGAGCGATAAAGCCGGGGGACATATTCTGCGCTTAAAGTGGAATATATTCAAAACTAATATGCTGAAGTACATTAGGGAAGATTATGACCTCGTGCTAATATCACTGGACTATTAATCCAGAGACCCAGCTAATGTTTTAGGAGTCTCGGAACAAATCCTGCCACTGCAGGTGGTGGAATTTGAATTATCTGGAATTAAGGGTTAAATGTTGATTGTTAGGAAAAACTCATCCAGTTCACTAAAATCCTTCAGGGAAGGAAACTACATACATGTGACCCAGACCCACAGCAATGTGGTTGACTCTGAAACCACCCTCTGGGTAATTGAGGGATATGGTCAGCGATACCCTCATCCCCTAAATGAATTTTAAAAATATTTCGATGAGGACATTGGGGAACATACCTCTAAGGGAATGGAGTAAATCAGCTTGGGCGATTCACACAAAAATTAAATAGATTACTTTCAGACAATAGCAATTTTGGATAAGTCATATAAACATGACATTTGATAAGTGTGGCTGGTCTAGGAGAAATGGGTGACTTTGGATCTGCCAAAATCCCCACCTCCAGTGGTTTTGCACACCTGTCTGCATCTGTTGTAGATTAATAGTTAGGGATGAATTACCGTGATTAGTTAATAATAATATTATCATTGTACAATTAATATAGCAAGATTGCAGATGGTGAACTAGATGGACTTCATTTTCATACATCCAGCAATTTCGGTATTTGTGAGATGTTCTGTATTCATGGTTAAAATTATAGTTGACATGTGAGGATTGGCAATTTGAGTTTTGTAGCAGCTAGAGAAAGTGAGGTGGTTCTCTGCAGAGCAGAGAAAATTAAGGGGAGATTTAATACGGGTGTCTATAAATACAAGCGGCTTTGACTGAGTAAATGAAAAGAAACTGTTTTCATTATTTTCACTTTGGTTCCTAACCTGAAGGCACTGGTTTAAGGTCAAAGAACAGTGGGCAGATGAGCAATGTTCCCTCTCAGAGGTCCTGTAGATTTCAATGACTTCCGGTTCTGGAAGATCCTGCAGGAATTTCAGGATTCCATGCAGCAGAAAAATAATTTATGAGAAAGGAGGTGAAAGTTTATATTCAGTGTGTTATAATCTGAAATTCACTGCCTGAAAAAGAATGGTGGATGTAGGTTTGACAGTAAGATTTGTTTAGTGTTTGTAGATAATTTCTGCTCAACCTGTTTTTTAAATTAATTCATGGGATCAGGGCATCACTGACTAGGCTAACATTTGTTACCCATTCCGAATTGTCCAGATGGCAGTTAAAAGTCAAACCACATTGCTGTGGGTCTGGAGTCACATGTAGGCCAGACGGTAAGGATGGCAGACTCCTTCTCTAAGGAATGTTTGTGACCTAGATGAGTTTTTCACCAACAATGGTTCACTGTTATCATTAGACTTTAATTCCAGATTTTTATTGAATTCCAGTTTCCAGCATCTACCATGGTGGGATTCAAACCCAGGTCCCCAGAACATTACCTGGGTCTCTGGGTTAAGAGTCCAGTTGTACCACTAAATGATCACCCTCCTTCAGAGCTCAGAGGTGTTTTTACACACCTCTGGAGCAGATGGGACTTACAGCCAAAACTCCTAGCTCAAAGGTAGGGACATTGCCACTGTACCACAGAGCCTTTGATTAGTTTTGGATACGTAGTTGCAAAGAAAATATGTAGAGCTACAAGGAAAGAACTAGGGTGTTGGTTTAACTGGACAGATCGTTCAAAGAACCAGCAGCAACACAATGCACTTCGAAGCCAAGACAGACAAAGCTATGGACCAAGTGCTGGAAAAGGGGTTTTTGACAAGCGCATACTTGATGGACCAAGGGGCACTTTTCTGTTGCATAGTTTTATTCTATTCTGTAATTTTGTGAAAGCATTTGTAAGTGGTGGCAATTTGTGTGGATATTTTCTAGATTGCTGTGTGATGCCTTTAGTAATCTCTTTTACAGAGTTGCAATGATGTGCTGCTGGAGAGGTTTGCGATGGAGATGAAACACAGCACTGCTATCCGTCTCGCAGCACTGCAAATTCAGGAATGCATCCTCAGCTCCAACCATTCTGAGAAAGTCTCCATGAAGTACATTGAGTGAGTCAATACATTGGGCAGATTGAACTGGGCAATGCTTCAGCTGCACCTCACACCACACTATGTTCGCACAGCACTATATGGACTTCTTGATAGCAAGACCCCTGTTTCATAAGCCATCACATCAGTCAGACACTTTCTTAGTGAGCTGCTTTATTGGCAAATCTTCCCATTAGTGTGATCCTTCATTAGCTAGTCTTCCTTTTATCGAAACTCCTTATTAACGAGATTCTTTATTAGTCAGTTTCCTTGTTAATAAGATTCCTAGCGAGTGAGACGTTTGTTTGGAGGAACTTGCTGTTAGTGAGGCATTGTTTGCATGAGTTTAGCAACTAGACCCTTCATTAAGGACACTCCTCATTGACAGCACTCAGTGTTTGTGAAACTCCAGGCTAGAGGAACTTCTCAGTTATGAGTTACTTCACTAACATGTCATAGAATTACCCCTTTAAGTGGAATTAATCTTAGATTCTTACTTTTAGTCTTCTACTTGAAGACTAACTCCTTGGCACTTCGTAATTCTTTAAATTTCATCCAGACCCGATTTTAAATTGGGATAGGAAGTCAACTTAGCATCAATCTCTACTGACACAAAAACAGGCCCAGACACCTTTCACTCCCAGACCCTGTCAATGTGACCTCAATAGCTGTAACAGCAGTCCACTGATAGAGTCATAGAGATGTACAGCATGCAAACGGACCTTTGGTCCAACCCGTCCATGCTGACCCGATGTCCTAACTTAATCTAGTCCCATTTGCCAGCACTTGGCCCATATCACTGTAAACTCTTCTTTTTGATATACCCTTCCAGACGCCTTTTAAATGTTGTAATTGTACCAGCCTCCACCACTTCCTCTGGCAGCTCATTCCCTACACGCACCACCCTTTGTGTGAAAAAGATTCCCCTCAGGTCCCTTTCAAATATTTCCCCTCTCACCCTTTGGTTCTGGACTCCCGCACCCAGAGAAATCACTTTGTCCATTTACCCAATCCGTGCCCCTCATGATTTTCTAAACCTCTATAAGGTCACCCCTCAGCCTCCGACGCTCCAGGGAAATCAGCCCCAGCCTATTCAACCTCTCCCTATAACTCATACCCTCCAACCCTGGCAACATCCTTGTAAATCTTTTCTGAAGCCTTTCAGGTTTCACAACTAGGAAGCAGAAGTGCAGTACTTGGTATATTCTTCCTGAGAAAACAAGAATTATTTTTAAAAATCCAACATGCATTGAATATTTCTAGCCAATATTATTGCTCATCAAAATCAGGTTTTCAGTTCACATTGCTGTGTACAAATTAACTGCAATGTTTCTTTTATCATGACCGTGACCATATTTTAAAAGTACTTTATTAGCAATAAAGCACTTTGGGTCGTCCCAAGGTTCTGAATCATATACAGGGATCCCTGATTTACAAACGTCCAACTTAAGAATGCTCATACAGATCATTCTGCTAAAGCGTGCATTTTGTTAATGTGAATTCGCTATAACATAATTAACGAATTGGGGACACTGTTTCTATAGTGTGAACTTTTGTGTATAACACGACCATGGCCCCATTAGTTTAAATAGTGCTGCTATTATGTGATTTTCTTATAACACAGGTTTGCACGAGAATAGAACAATAGCGTTATAGCAGAACTGACTGTACTTATGAATGTGTTCCATTACATGTTCATAACTTTAACGACCAGATATCCAAACATTTCCTGTACTTATGAATAGCTGCTTTCCATTGTCCTGTATTGTGTGCTGCCATGTGTAGAAACCAACTTGTGAACAAACTCCAGAATGGAACCCATTTGCAAACCAGACACTCCCTGTATTGGAAATCACTATGGCAACTGTCACAATGTAGTTGCAGCTTCAGATCACCAGATGGCTCTATGAGGTAGGGTTCTTTGTTCCAACTCCGCCATCATTGTGCATAAGCTGCAACTATTAATTAATTGAACATGGGATTTTAAAACAAAATCACTCATAAATCATGGGTGATGCTGGCTGGCCCAGCTTTTCTTGCTCATCCCTTGTTGCCCTTGAGAAGGTGGTGGTGAGCTGCCATATTGAACTGCTGCAGTCCACGTACTGTTGATTGACCCACAATGCCCTTAGAGTTGGAATTGCAGGATTTTGACCCAGTGACATTGAAGAAATGGCAATAGATTTCCAAGTCAGAATGGTAAGTGGTTTGCAGGGATAGTTTCCAATGTCACAAATATCATAGCTCTTCTGGGAGTCAGTACAGACACAATGGGTGAAATAGCCTTTTTCTGTACTGTACAATTCTATGATTGGGGTGAAATAGTTTTAAATGCAACCTTATTATTTTCAGGGATTGGGGAATTGAGAATTTTGTCTCATCAACTGTACTTGACAACATGAAAGAGAAAGATATCAGAAAGGCCATTAACTATCACCTTAAGAACAATCATAGCTTGATTGCACCAGGACAAAAGGTAATTCTTTATAACTGGCTATCCAAAGGTAAAAGTGAGTTTTTTAAAAATATCAATCTTTACTGCTTTCAACGCAATCACAGATGCTCTTTCTGCACGTACCCTTGAGGTTTTTTATGCCTTGTTTAAATACTGTTACATCCCAAAGTGCTCTCAGTTCTGACAAAGCATTCCCCATGTTAACTGTTTTCCTCCCTCCAATCATGCTGCCCGACTTGCTGAATATTTCCAACTTTTTCAGGTATCTATTTCAGATTTACAGCTTTCTTGGTCGTTTTGCTGTTTTATAAAGGTGTGCTGTTGCATAAGCCATGACTCAATGTGTAGCGCACTTGCCGTTTGGTCAAAACATTGTGGATCAGGTCCAATTCTGGAGACTTGAGAACAAGTAACTTGGTTGATGTTGCAGTGCAGTAATGAGGGTATGCTGAAGTGCTTAAGGTGCCATCTGTTGAATGAGTCATTAAACCAAGGTCCCTTCCTGCTCTCCGGAGATTTCATAGAATAGAATCCCTCCAGTGTGGAAACAGGCCATTTGGCCCAACAAGTCCACACTGTCCCTCCGAAGTGTAACCCATCCTGACCCATTCCCCTATCCACGACTCTATGTGTACACCTGATTAATGCACCTAACCTACACATCCCTGAATAATATAGTCAATTTAGCGTGGCCAATGTACCTAACCTGCACATCTTTAGATTGTGGGAGTCAACTGGAGGAAACTCGTGCAGACACGGGGGAACATGCAAACACCAGACGGACAGTGCCCCGAGGCTGGAATTGATTCCAGGTCCCTGGCACTGTGAGGCAGCAGTGCTAACCACTGATCCAAGAGCACAGGAGTATTTCAAAGACTTGTGTTCTTCTTGTGTCCAAGAGAATCGATAGCTCTCAATTAAGAGAACAAGCAAAATAATTATCATTTATTTACACATTACGATTATGGAATCTTTTTACTGCACTGTGTACAATACTGATCACCATATGTATGGAAGGATATTAATGCATTGTGATTGGTGCGGGGCTTTACTAAACTGGACCTGTATAGGAGTTTAGATGAGTCAGAGGTGACTTCATTGAAACATGTAGGAACATGTGAAGAAGTTATTATCCCAAGTACAAAAGTTTCTAGTTTTATATTGAAGGGAAAATACTTCCCTTTACACTTTAATACTGTTGCTAAAGCAGGGCGGTGTAAAGTGTGAATGTTCTTTGCCTTCTAAGAATCAGTGAAATATTTATTTGTTACTTATTAAAGCCTCTTAAATATGTGTCTGAGTGACATTTCAGATCAAATCTGTATTCGTGAAGTATTAAAGGAGGAGAAAACAAACTTTTGCTGCTTTCTATGTTTCCATCTCCTGATGCTGTTAGCTCATTCCGAGTGTTTGGTTTTGCTGCCATTATTCATTCCTTGGTGATTTGTCCAAGTGGCCTTTCCTCATATGGGAACCTGGTCGTGAATGGTTGCTGTATTCAACTGTAGAGGGCATCACAATGAAGCCCTGTCATACCCAGAGAAAAAAACCCATAAAACCGGCAGATGACACATACTGGTCTGCCCCTCTTGTAATCAAGCTTCATCAAGGGCCGAAGGGCCTGTTCTGCACTGTATTGAAATTAAGCTTCATTGTGTCCAAGGATCACAATTCTTTTTAAACTCGCTATTTTCTCCATTTGTCTCCACCTTAAATCCAGCCTGAGTAAATGGCCATCATCTGAAGGGCAAAATCTGAACTTTTATCCCTTAACCCAAGGACATTGAGGCCTATTTAAAGGAATGAAAGATGTGTACCTAACAATATTCTTTTTCACAAAAGAAGTCACAAATACTTCAGACCAAGTGACCCTGTTTTGAAATGTTGTCATTGTCATAGGACAGGAATCCTAGCAAACAATTTCCACAAGACAGGCTCCCACAAACAACAACACGATAACTCACCAAGGTACCTTGATAAAATGTTGGCTGAGTGGTAAACATTGGCCACTACTGTACTTACCATGGAATCTTGTTTAATTCTCTTTGTGGAATATCTCACATCTCAATCAAAGGATGGCAACTTTGTCCCTGAAGAACATTAATGAAGGTTTCCCAACAATTGGCAATAGATTTATGATCATCACTAGACTCTTTAATTCCAGATATTTATTGAATTAAAAATTCACCATTTTCCATGGCAGGATTCAAACAGTTCACAGGGCATTATCTGGGTCTCTGGATTAACAAAACAGCAATAACAGCACTAGACTATCACCTCCTCTATCAGTCAGCCAATCATTAATGCGTGCCTGTAAAGTGCCTCTCATCCTAAGTGCTTCAAGTTAATCTTAGCACCAGTGCAGAATTATCCTTTATCTTGAAGCACCCTTCGATTTTTTTATCCATATACTGCATTTGAATAACACTTTTACAATCCCTCTATGGTCTCATACATCTCTAGGAAACTTTTCCTCCTTGACCTACAAGTCCATATCCTTTTAACCTCATCATGTGTTTGCCTTTTCTGCTGCTGTATTCCTCAATAAGAGACTTCAGTTGTGTATTTTCCTCCACTGCTTCTGCCTCTCTTTAGACATCCTCCTACTCAGCTGTGAAGTGATGTAGGAAATTCCACTGTAACCAGCACTATTAAGTTGAAGCTTGTTTGTAAAGAGTGCTTTAAACAAAATTGCTTTTTTGGGAAATGCAGTTTCAAAGCTGCATATTTTATAATTAGGTCATAAGTTTTAATTAAAGCTTCTCATATTGTAAGCCCAGTTAAGCATTTCAATATTTTTGTGTATGAAAGATTAAAGTTGATCAGCCCCTGAAATTGCTCATCATTATCTATCAGCCACTTTGTGATCCCCAGCGTTAACTGCAGACGTTCAGGACATTACATTTTAGGGAGGAAAACCAATTGTTCACAATATAAAGAATATCTTTGATAAATTGAGCTTCATGAATATACATCGATTATTTGATATTAAAACTCTTTTTTTTTGTAAAGCAGTTATTTAAATCCATGCAGCAAAGATAAAAGATAAAATGTATTCATCACATGGATTTTCCATTAATTTCTTTCAAACCAGAGGAAGTGTGCCTTGTTGTTTTATGGTAATAAACTCAACTGGATTAATTTGTTAAATAATGAAGTCATGGAATCAAAATGTGAAGATGGCAAATTAAATAGACATCTGAAAATTTAGAACTATAATTATGTCTGGGAAGGAAATGCTGAAAATCATGGTATATGCATTGAAGGAGAGAGTTATTGTAGGGTCTTTATAAACATGCAAGATTGAGTTTAAAGAGGAGGTAACCACAGGGCCACACCTGCTGCCAATGCATAACCTGATTTGCTGATAGGTGTTTTCTGTCATTGTACTGAATCACTAGTTGGAAAATTCCAGGCGGGATTCCCATTATTTTCCATTGAAAGTCTTTGACCATTTTTGATCAATGTTGCCACATGTGCAACGCTGTTGGGGACATCTTTTCATTAAAATAACTTTTCATGCCAGTATATTAAAATACACTCATTCTGTTTGAAGCAACTGATATCCACGGCACAAGTCCGGCTGAATTACCTGAACATACTGAGTGATCTTCGAGCATATGGAGGGAAAACCTTTAACGCAACCCTTCTGGTACGTAGGGAGAAACAGAAACTGGCTCATTTTTTTAAACTAGTCTTTTTTGTCATCTTTAATAAGTTTCTAATGAAATGCAACTTCTTCAACTGCAGGACAGCGAATCATTTATCACATTGTTGGTCGGAGCCAAATATGGTATCAGCGAAGTTGTTAACAGCAAACTCAATATTATAAACCAGTTAACAGACTTCAACAGCATCCAGAAGTTGGAATTGACCTTTGAGTATGAGAAGATCAGCGTGGTGAACATCTACCTGGTGGATGTGAAGGTAAAGGCTATTGATGCTAACTGCTTGCTTGAACAAGGACTTAGTACATTTTCTGATACGGGTGTTGTCTGGTCAAATCCTTGCTGCTGTGACCTGTGCTGCAGTAACATTTGTTCAGCAATTATTCCTATCCTCAGTTTGCTAATGTTTTGCAATGAAGTTACTTGCGGGTGACTCTTACCTTTGCTCACTGTCAATCAGACAGCAGATGGCTTTAGTACGTAGCCGCACTGGCACGTCCATGATCCCAACATCAATAGACCTGACTGCAATTTAACTCGGCCCTGAGCTAGGGAGGTCTCTGCATATGTCCAGCCAGGCCAGGCCAATCTGATCAAGCCCAGAAAGTGAAGTGAAGGAAAGGGAGGAGGTACTAAGGACATTTACCAAGGAAAGGTGGGATTTCTGCCTGTCTGCCAGCCCATCTTGCCAGTTTTCCCAGAATGCCAGTGACACTAATCTGCTGACACCGGAGTAATTTCCAAAGGCAGCAGTGACTAGGCCACTGCAGATCAGTGGAAGGCAGGCTCTTCGAGTCATAATTCCTGCCTCTCCAATTACAAATTAATTCTGTTCCTCTGAATCATTCAAGCAATTTCTCCAGCACGAGGTTAGACTGACTGGCTTCTAGCTCCTGGTTTATCCTTTGCTCCTTTTTGAATAACAGTACTACATTGGCTGTCCTCAAGTCCTCTGACTCTTCTCCTGGGCCAGACAGGTATAGAAAATTATTGCAACGTCCCTGATTTCGCCCCTTGCCTCACTCACCAACCTGGAATATACTTCATCCAGCCCTGGACATTTATCGAATTCTAAGCCAGACCACTCAGAGCTCTCTCTGTCAATGATAATTTATTTAATTGTATCACAGACCTTCTCCCTGATTTCTGTATGCATATTGTCCATTTCACAAGTGAGTACTGTCTGAAAATATTCTTTTGGAATCCTACCTACATCCTCTGACTCCCTGCCTTACTCTGTGGTCCCAATGGCACAACTCTTTTACTCTAAGTGTAAACCAGTTTAGGATTTCCTTCTATTTTAATTGTTAGTATCCCTTCATGTCACCAATTCTGGTCTCCTATTCTCCATTTTAAGTTCCCTCTTGAACATTCAGCACTCCTCTAGGATTTCAGCTGTTTTCAGTCCTGGATATCTGCCATAAGTATCTCTTTATTCTCTAAATCCATTGCTGTGTATCCTTAGATATCCAGTGCTCACAGGATTTAATGGTCCCACCCCTTCTTTTATTGGAACACGGTGGCCCTGTACTCTCCATATTTCCTTCTTGAATGCGCCCCATTTTTCTGTGACATGTTTGCCTGAAAGTTATAAGAAATTGTTGCATTTAAATATTAATGATTAATTGAACTCATCCCACTCCTACATTGGAACAGTGACTGTATCTGAAAAGTAATCTGTGTTTGTAAAGTGATGTCTAGTGGCTCTGAAATATGCTATATAAATGCAAAGTTTCCGTTCGGGAAGTTGGCAATAGTTAGTACTTGACAACACCAAGACATTTTTAATGATGAAGTTTAGGTTTTCATAATACAATCCACCTCTCCCATTCAGATGAGGAATAAATCAAACCCCAGATATTATTCCAAATTGTAATAAATGTTGTTAGAAATTTGCAACGTTTTACATTTGCTTTCACTTCTCCTTTCTCTCTTTTTTTTGTCTGTATCCAAACAATTTTTCTTATTCTTTGTTTCTCTTTCTGAGCCCAATTTGCCTCATTCACCTGCCTGCTCTATTGTCCCTGCTTCTTTCTCAATCCTTGAATTTCGTGGTTAAAGAAATAGATTGTTTTATCCAGTATTTGCCCAGATCTCAGATTCCCTGTTGCCCTCACTTATCAACTCGCAATTTCAGCATTGTACAACATTTTCATGCTATAGATGAAGGAAAACAAATGAGGGAAGACACTGCACCCAGCAAATTCAAGGAAGCTAATGCTGAGCAAAATCTTTAAAATGAGTGAGCTGATATCATTTTCAGGTTAGGTCTGTTAGTGGAAAAGTTTAATTACTGACTCTGTTTTTATTTACAGTCTCTGACGTTGGTACTGGAAACTCGTCATGCTAAAGACCTTGTGTATTTGATTGCTGGATATCATAGGCTATATGTGAACTCAACAGACTCCATATTCATCTGGCCTGGCAACTATCAAAGTCAGACAACTGAAGAAGGTAATACATTAGTCGTTTCTTTTTAAAATAAGAATCCCAGTTTTATTCCTGCCATACTTTTGCCCAAGAAACACAGAGAGTGATAGATGCCTGGAATGCAGAGGTAGTAGACAGGCACGATAGATTAATTTAAGGTGCATCTGGACAGATGTATGAGTAGGTGGGGAGCAGAGGGATATAGATGCTTAGGAATTGGGCGATAGATTTAGACAGTGGATTTGGATCGGCTCAGGCTTAGAGGGCCGAAGGGCCTGTTCCTGGGCTGTAAGTTTTCTTTGATCTTTGAAAGCAAACTTCCAAATGTGAATTTTGTTTCTATTGTCACTACCCCCAGGCAGAACTATGTTTTCTCTGCCATTTGTTAACATTCCAAATCCGACAAGGATGTTCTGAATACTGATTGAATCCTTGGTTAATGTCAGCTTTTATTAAGTGGCAACCTTTACATCCTGTGTGAAAGTTGCAGTTTCAAGTAACACTTGAAGACTCTCTCACTGACTGGATGCTGAACATTAAGACTTGGGAAAGCTTAGATAATTCTGTCTACTATTTGGAAAAAAGGGAAGGGGTTTCTCCTGGCATCTTGGTCTGTTGTACCAGACTTGGTGTAGTGCAACGTGACAAGATTAATTATTGGCCACAGAGAAAAGGCATCTCTAGGTAGATTGAATCTCCTATCCAGTTTTAAAGGGAGATGAGTGGGTCTGAGACTAGTATTTTATAATTTAAAAAGGGCAATTATGTATGCTCGAAAACTGCACACCTAAGATGAACTGGGACACTAAGTTCAGGAACAGACTGATATAGAAGTAAAGGTTAGATATTTAAGGGATATTTCAAAATAAGTATATTTAAGAGTAAATATATTCCTACTGTAAAAAAGAAGTTGCAAAGGAAGAACAAACCATCTATGGCCAACTTAAGAATTTAAGGAAGGTACTGAGATTAAGGAAGAAGTATAATATGATTAGCAGATCAGATATTGGACAGAAGATAAGGAATGGCACAGAATGACAAAAAGATGAATCAAGGGAAAGAAATTAGAGTATGAGAGGATGCTAACTAGAAAAGGAAGAACAGATAATGTGTTTTTACTAGTATTTAGAAAGGAAAAGATTAAGTAAGGTGAGTGGTCCTCCTGATAGTGAGAATGGGGAGAAATTAATATATAATAAATAAATGGCAGTTGAATTAAACAAATATTTGCTTCTGTCTTCACTATAGAAAATACAAAAACACTCTAGTAATAGCTGTAAATCAAAGGGAGAGAGAAACCTGGTGAAATTACAATTAAGAGGGAAGTGTGATGAAGCCAACAGGTAGACCTCTGGGCTGACAGGCTTTCAGGCCCATTTGGACTTCATCCTGGGTCCTTAAACAGAGGGACCAATGTGAAAGTCGAAGCATTGATGTTGATTTTCCAAAGTTTCATAGATTTGGATAAGGTTCTATTGGACTGAAGTGTAGCAAATGTTATGTCATTATTCAAGAAGGGAGGGAAAGAGGAAACAATTGACTTGTCACAGGGTAGGTGTTAGAATCATTATTGAGGAGCTTATAGCTGGACGCAACTCTATCTATTTGGGAAGAATCAGCATTATTCTGTGAAAGGGAAATCGTGCTTAATCAATTTATGTCAATCTTTGAAGTGTTAGCCTATGCTTTGGATAATGGAACCTGTAGAGATACTATACTTGGGTTTTCAGTGGGATTTGATGTGCCACATAAAAGATTATTGCACCAAATAGGACCCAAATATTAACATATTTGAATTGATAGAAGATTGGCTGGGTTCAAGTCACATCTGCTCCAGAGATGTGTAATAACATCACTGAGCAGGTTAATTAAAAATATCTAGAAGATTGACTGGCTGACAGAAAGAGAGAATGTGTTTGAAAACGCTCTCTTTCTGATTGGCAGGATGATGAGTCCCAGAAGAATCTGTGTTGGGGCCTCAGCATTGAGAACAATGATTTAGATATGGGGAGGAAAGCCATGGCAGCTAAACTTGCAGATGACTCAAAGATGGGCGAGGAAGTATGTTGTGAAGAGGACATAAGGAGCTTTCAGATGGGTGTCAATCAATTGAATGAGCGCCCAAAAATTAGATTCTAGATTGGAGTGGTGCTGGAAAATCACAGCAGTTCAGGCAGCATCCGAGGAGCAGGAAAATCGACGTTTCGAGCAAAAGCCTGATGAAGGGCTTTTGCTCGAAACATCGATTTTCCTGCTCCTCAGATGCCGCCTGAACTGCTGCGCTTTTCCAGCACCACTCTAATCTAGAATCTGGTTTCCAGCATCTGCAGTCATTGTTTTTCCCCTGCCCAAAAGTTAGGCCAATGTAGTATAATGTGGAAAAATTATTTAGTTTGCAAGCAGAATAAAAATAAAGCAGAGTATTACTTAAAGTAAGAACAACTGCACCATTTCAAGGAGCAGAGATATCTATATCTCTAGTGGGCGGCACGGTGGCACAGTGGTTAGCACTGCTGCCTCACAGCACCTGTAGACCCGGGTTCAATTCCCGACTCAGGCGACTGACTGTGTGGAGTTTGCACGTTCTCCCCGTGTCTGCGTGGGTTTCCTCCGGGTGCTCCGGTTTCCTCCCACAGTCACAAAGATGTGCGGGTCAGGTGAATTGGCCAAGCTAAATTGCCCGTAGTGTTAGGTAAGGGGTAAATGTAGGGGTACGGTGTGGACTTGTTGGGCCGAAGGGCCTGTTTCCACACTGTAAGTCTAATCTATATGTGATAGTGCATGATTCACAAAATGTTAGTTTGCATGTGCAGCACATAATTATGAAGGCTAATGGAATGTAAACATAAAGGTATTTTGCTTCAATTATCCAGGGAATTGATGACAGTACAGCTCTAATATTTCATGTAGTTTTGGTCTTCTCGATTAAGGAAGACCATAAATGTTTTTAAAACAGTTCAGAGGAGCTTTCTGAGATTGATACCTGGAATGTGCAAGTTGTCTTATGAGAAAAGGTTGGGCAGACTGCCTTGTTTCCTTTGGAGTTTAGAAGTGCAATCCTTGACAAGTTGGAAATGGAAATGGCCTGTCCTCTTGTGGGTGAATCAAAAATTAGAGGTCACAGTTTTTAAAAGAATACAATCTTTTAGAGCAGAGATGAGTGGGCGGCACGGTGGCACAGTGGTTAGCACTGCTGTCTCACAGCGCCTGAGACCTGGGTTCAATTCCCGACTCAGGCGACTGAATGTGTGGAGTTTGCACGTTCTCCCCGTGTCTGCGTGGGTTTCCTCCGGGTGCTTTGGTTTCCTCCCACAGTCCAAAGATGTGCGGGTCAGGTGAATTGGCCATGCTAAATTGCCCGTAGTGTTAGGTAACGGGTAAATGTAGGGGTATGGGTGGGTTGCGCTTCGGCGGGTCGTTGTTGGGCCAAAGGGCCTGTTTCCACACTACAAGTAATCTAATCTTCAGGAGTGTTTTTCTTTCAGATGGTTGTTGGGGGCTGCGGTCATTAAATCCTTTTTAAGGCAAAAGTATTTTGCCTTATAAATATTTGTGAAGCAGGAGAATGAAAGGTTATCACATGGAAGTGGGGAAATGGAATTTAAAGCACAAATAGATTAATTATGGTTGTATTGATTGGCAGAGAAGATTTTATTGTCCAAGTGACTCACATCTGTCCCCAAGTAGTATGGGCTTACATAGTCATAAAGCCCTACCTCTTCTCTTCGCTTTCCGTTCAGTCAATTTCCTGGATGTAAAGGCTCAGTTCCTTTTCTCAGTGTACATTTCCTGCTATGACATATCATCCACACAGTCAGTAAAGATAAAAGGCAGCTCACCCACCATCCTCTCAAGGGCAATTGGGGATGGGCAATAAATGTTGGTCATCCAGCAATGCCCTCAATCACATGAATTAATGTATGAAAAAACACAGTGTAAAGGACAGGAGGACTCTTCTCTCAGACCCTTTGAGATGTGAGCAGATTATTAGAAATCGAGGTTAACGGACTGTTCAGCTCCTGTGGGTGTTGTACCTAAGGGATGGTAACAATTTTCATGTCCAAGACAATCCTTCCATTAGACTGATCAGTTCTGTGGAGCACTAGCGAGGTTTGTGATTATTGGCATCACTTTCAGACAGTGACTCTTTGCAATGAAGTTATGATAGAAAATAAACTCATGTCAGTTTAAACACGTTTCCCTCTCAGAATGATATCAGTAGCAGTGATCTGAGAGAGATGAGTGAATCACAGTTGAGACACAACTCACATTTTCCAATGGCATTGCTCACTCTGACTTTATGCCAGTTAGGTGAGTTTCAGTTGCTGATAGGTCTTGTTAAAATTCCAGAATGTAGGAACTTACATTTTATCATATGTATCTGTAGGATCAAGAAAGTGTTGAAAGCTTATTCAAGGAATGTCTCAATCAGAAATATTGATCAAGAAATAGGATATCAAATTTTACTTACTGTAAAAGTTACTACTTTTCCTTTTAAATCATGAATAATAGCCTGGCACTGTATTTGAGTGGTGTCCTGAAGCTGAATGAACACGTACAATTGGTCTGACTTCAATATTGAAACTTTAACAGTTAAAGGCTCCACCCCAGGTATTTCCTTCAACTAACTCCTTGCAGACAGGAATATCCTGTTTTCGTGAAGAAACTTATCCAAACAAACATTTTCAAGCAAAATAAATAACTTAAACAGAAAGGAAGAGCATAGAAGTTAATCATTGAAGTTTTTATAATTTTTTGTAATTCATTAATGGGATGTCAGTTATTGCCCATTCCTAATTTCCAGGAGGGCATTTTAAGATGGCAGAATTCAGTTTTTAACAAAATATTAGATGGTTCCTTCATCTGATCTTAGATGTAACTTTTTTACTGTGCAGGTGACGAAGCCCAAGGATTAAGTGATTCAGAGTCATCATCAGACATTCAATCTATAGATAACCACAAATTGAGAAATGGATTCATAGGGCCTCTGACTGAAGAAAATGAGGACATTGAGAACTCGGAAAGTGAGGCTACAGACAGTGACTGCTTACGGGAGAATATCCAGGAAGAGACCAGTTGCAGCACAGGGGATGTGTCTGATCTGAATGATGAAGCAACAAGTCAGGGAGGAGACTTTTGTGATAGAAGCTGTTCTGCTGACTCTATGGACGAACTGCAAACGGAGACTTCAGCTCCACACTCACATGGTGAGATTTCTGAAGATGATGACAAAGATTCTAACACTGAAGAGAGTGATGGTGAGCCAGTTACAAAGAAGCACTGTACCATGGAATTGAAAGACAGTTTTGAACAACCTTCAGCAGACTCCTTAGCCTCTACTCCGACCCTTTCTAAATGCTTTGCACGTTTTACAAAGGTGGTTTGCTCTATTCCTGACCTCAGCCAAAGTGAGAACCCATGCACTGCAGAAGTTTGCAACCAGTGCCCCAGGAACGAGGACGACAGTTATGCAGAAGGGGACAAGTCTTGGAATTTGACAAGTCATGGCCTGCTCACTGAGTTACCACCTGCTATTGATGGGGACTTATACAGTGAGGTCCTCACTATCCCGATTCTGGCTCCTCCCCCTGACGAATTTTTCGATGCAGCTGAAAAGGTTACTCATCTGGAAGGTTCAGGTGACATCAAATTCAGTGAAACTGAAGCAGGTAGGTCTGACAGATGACAATCAGGTTTCCACTTGCTTCCATTTACCCCATACAACAAATTAAATGAAATCCAAAATATATTTGAACACATTTTCAAACATACTTAAGAATGATGAATAATTAAAATATATTCTGTGTTTATTTTAATTCACTTATTACATGTTACCAATGCACCTTTATATACCTGACTAGTGATGACACCTGAGGAACAGGTACTGAGTTCCAGTGATGTGAAGAATCTGAATTAAACAGGCAATGATGAAATTATTGCCATCCCCACAAGTTAAAAATTGCATCTTCAGAAAAAATTCAATTTAGTCCCATTGTTGAGCTCATTTGAAAAAGTCAATTTTAAGTAATTGACATATCTGAGAATTACAAAGCTTTTAATCTCGAGACAATTAATCCCTGGTAAAGTCATTCAGTTTCTAAAGAAATAAACAGATAAAACAATTCAAGAAAATTATACTTCACTAAAAATAGAAGAATTCACTAAAAACTTTTTCTCCAAATTAAAACTTTTTACCCTTGGTATGCCTTTGATCATTTTCCAGACCAGTTTAGTGAAATCGTGGTCACTATTATGGAAGTACTTTCCTGCTGATACTTCTTGAATCTGCCCTGCTTAGTTTCCAAAACCAAAATCCAGAACAGCCCTTGATCATCACAAAAAGGGATAAGAACAATGTTCCCTAATGGAGAGCCAGTTTGACTTTGGTGGTGGGAAAGTTTTTTGAAATGATAATCTGGCTCAGAATTAACAGTACTAGGATAAGTGTGAGTTATGTAAAGCAAGCATCAATTTAGAGCATAGAGAAATACAGCACGGAAACAGACTGTTCAGTCCAACTTGTCCATGCCAACCAGCTATCCTAAATTAATCTAGTCCCATTTGCCAGCACTTGGCCCATATCCCTCTAAACCCTTTTTATTCATATACCAATCCAAATGCCTTACAATTGTACCAGCACTTCCTCTGGCAGCTTATTCCATACACACACCACTCTCTGCATGACAAAATTGCCCAGTAGGTCCCTTTTACGTCTTTCCCCTCTCACCTTAAGCCTCTGCCCTCCAGTTTGGACTCTACAACCCTGGGGAAAATTCTTGTCTGTTTACCTATCCATGCCCACCATGATTTTATAAACTTTGATAACATCACCCTCAGTTTCTAATGCTCCAGAGAAAATAGCCCCAGCCTATTCAGTATGTTTAAAGGCAGATAATTTTTACATAACTTGTATAAGAGGGAATAAAGAGGATTGTTGAGGGTAATGCAGTTAATGTAATGTATATAAAGTGTTTGATAAGGTATCCTGATCCCTGATGAAGGGCTTATGTCCGAAACGTCGAATTTCCTGTTCCTTGGATGCTGCCTGACCTGCTGCGCTTTTCCAGCAACACATTTTCAGGTTTGATAAGGTATCCCAAAGTAGGTTTGCTGTCAAATTTGAAAACCTTGGAATACATAAAAATGAAATGTCTGAGGGACTCTAAATGGGTAGCAGTAATTACACTTTTTGGACTGGAGGGAGAAAGTGATCACTGCTGTTTCCCATGGTTAAAAAATAGGATCACTGTTTTTCTTGATAAATTTTAGACTTCAGTGTAAGCTTTAAGAGGATATGAAATGGCTGTGAAATGGACAGACATGTGGCAGATGACATGTAATGGATTTAATATTTTTATATGGTGAGTGTGTTCGATCCAGAACGTGTTACCTGAAGGTGTGGTGGAAATAGATGTAATTATGGCTTTCAAGAGATAACGGGTGCAGGAAAGATTTATAAGATTGGTCGCAGGTATAAGGGATTCAAATTTGATCAGCAGGGTTGTACAAGTGAGACTGTTCACCTTCAAGAAGTGATGTTGAAAGGAAGAGCGATCTAGACAGGGCAGATACAAAAAAAAATTTAAAATGACTGGTGAAGTAACAGAAGAGAACATGGAAAACCTTAATATGCAGTTGGTGGTGGTGGAGGAAGATTCAGTAATGTCTTTGAAAAGAGAGTTGATAGTAAAAGTTAAAAATCACACAACAGTGTGTTAAAGTCTAACAGGTTTATTTGGAAGCACTAGCTTTTGGAACGCTGCTCCTTCATCAGATGGTTCATCACAACCACCTGATGAAGGAGGGTCGCTCCGAAAGCTAGTGCATCCAATTAAACCTGTTGGACTATAACCTGGTGTTGTGTGATTTTTAACTTTGTACACCCCAGTCCAACTCATTGATAGTAAAAAGGAGACCAATGGTAGTAGTTGATCAGTGAATGGGATAAGGTTATAAGGTTGTAAAGAATAGTTGAAAGGCTGAGAGTTGGGAGTGTTTAGAAAAAAAACTGGGTGATCAAAAGCCAGGCGAGAAGTGTAAAAAGAACAGGAGAATGAACTAACCAGGAATTTAAAAGAAAATCTGAAAAGTTTTTAAATTTGTGAAGAAAGGAAGTGGGTGGCTAAAATAGATGTTGGTCCCTTGGAGGAAGAGACAGGAGAAATTATTATTTGTACCCATCTTCACAGTAGACTACACAAATACATAGGAGAACTGTTGATTAATCAAGGAGCTAACAAGGGTGAGGAATGTAAAAGTGATTAATATTAGTGGAGGAAATGAATTAGAGAAACTTAAGAGACTAAAAGCTAACAAATCCTAAACTCTCTTGATCTACATCCTGGGATTTCAAAAGAGGTAGCTATAGAGATAGTGGGTGCAAAAGTTATGATTTTGCAAAATTCCATTTTAAAAACACCAGTCCAGCATATTAGAAGTAGGCAAATGTAACATTGCTCTTCAAGAAAGAAGGGAGAGGGAGAACAGGGTAGTTATCTTGACAACAGTTGCTGGGAAAATGTTGGAAACTATCATTAAGGAAGTCATAATAATGCATTTAGAACAATATAAAAGGATAAGACAGCACCAACATGGTTTTATGAAAAGGAAATGGTTTAATTAATTTATTAAAGCTTCTTGAGGATGTGATTACTGCTGTCCATTTTATTCTTGATTGAGTGACAGGAAACAGATTTTCATCTAGAGTGAGGTTTACAATAGTGCTCCCCTTTGGTTGACACTGGGGATTTTTTTTGCAGGAGATATTTTCAAAGCTTGCAGATGTTACAAAATTCAGAAGAATTATAGATGTAAGAAGACAGTTCAGAAAACATTGACAACTTAGTGACGTGGGCATTTAGGGCAGATAAATTCAATGTAGAAAGGTGTGGGTGGTGCAGTTTGGTAGGAAAGAAATGGGCAGACAATATAAGATCTCCTTCCTATCGGAAAGTTGAAAGGGTTCAGAAATGATTTACAAGAATGTTGCCAGGGTTGGAGATTTTGAGCTTTAGGGAGAGGCTGAATAGGCTGGGGCTGTTTTCCCTGGAGCAGCGGAGGCTGTGGAGTTAATTTATAGAGGTTTACAAAATCATGAGAGGCATAATCGGATAAATAGACAAAGTTTTTTCGCTGGTGGGGGAGTCCAGAACTAGAGGGCATAGGTTTAGGATGAGAGGGGAAAGATATAAAAGAGACCTAAGGGACAACTTTTTCACGCAGAGGGTGGTACATGTATGGAATGAACTGCCAGAGGAAGTAGTGGAAAGATTGGGTTGGGATATCTGGTCGGCATGGACGAGTTGGACCAAAGGTTTGTTTCCTTGCTGTACATCTCTATGACTGTGATTCTATAAGAGATACGATTTTTAATGTCTGCAGGAGCAGAAAGAACCAGTTGTTTGTCTGCATAATTCATTAATGGAGCCATGACAAGTAGAAAGAGCTGTTATGAAGTATGCAGTAATCGGGTCTTCATTAATACGGATATAGGGGTCAAGAGCAGGGAGGCTATTCTGAACCTATACAGGATACTGGTTATATCTCATTTGGAGGATGGCATACAGTTCTGGGTGCCACACTTTTAGAAGGATATGAATGCATTGGACAGAGTACAGAAAGGCCTATGAGAATAGTTTCAGTGATGAGAAATTTCAGCTGTGAAGATAGATCCGAGAGGTTGAGACTGTTTTGCTGGAGAGGAGAAGGCTGTTGGGAGATTTGATAGAAGTTTTGGAAATTGTGAGTGGTGTGTACAGAATAGACAGGGAGAAACTTGTGCCTGCTCTTAAAGGGATTGAGAACCAGAGGGTACACCTTCAAGGCATTTTGCAAAAAAAGCAAAAAGTGAGAAAAATGAAATTCATGCAGCACATAGTTAGGATCTGGAATGCACTGCCTGGAAGTGTGATGGAGGGAAGGTGAATTAAAACGTTCGAGAGGGCATTGAACAATTATTTAAATTGAAAACAAATGTGCGGCATTGTGGAGAATAGGCAGGAGTCTGACACTAGGATAAAAACGCTCAGACATCCAGTGCAGACTCAATGGGCCAATTGGGTATCCATCTGTACCATGACAATTCTGTGATTCCGTGTGGATGAGAAATTATTCACTTTCATAGTAAGAATGGCAAAGTAAATCTGTAAAATGTTTGAATATTCGTGTATAGAGAGACTTGGGTGTACTGGTGCATGGAACTCAGAAAGTTATCATGCAGGTACAGAAACAATTAAAGTAAAGGCTCTTTTACTTTTTTGTAAGGTGATGGGAGTATAAGGATAAGGAAACAGAGGAGAATAAATTTTATCGAGAATTAAGGACTAAAAATGTCCCCAGTATTGTTGATATTCTGAGCTGTGGTTTTGACAGACACTTATCCTTCTGGAAATCGAAATACAATACATTCATCAGTTCCCTTTTATCCATGGGACATGTTCCTTCCTCAAAGAACTCTAATAGATTGGTTAAATGTGATTTCCCATTCACAAAACCACGTTGATGTACCTGATTATTGAGAGTTTATCCAAGTGGCCTGTTATAACTTCTTTATAACTTCTGACATTTTCCCTGATGTTAAGCCTGTTATTCCCTGCTTCCTGCTCTCCTCCCATTTTGAGTAAAGAAATTACAATTAACTGTATTCCAGTTTAATAGAATTTTTCCTGAATCTCAGGAAATATAGATAATTAAAACTAAGGCAACAACTATCTCACTGTGTGTTGGGGGGTGGGGTGGAAGGGAGGTCCCCGAATTACGAACATCCAAGTTAGAGACACTAATGTATTCAAACATGATGCCGGGATGTATTAATTTTAATTTTAAAGATCTGATAGATGGAAGTTACTTACAAATGGTTATTTTACATTTTCCTGCATCGCACTCTGACTAGTCATTTCTTTTAATATTCTTGAATAAAGTCCATCAGGACCTGGGCACATGATGGAGGGCTTATGCCCAAAACATCGATTCTCCTGCTCCTCGGATGCTGCCTGATGTGCTGTATCTTTCCAGCACTACATCCTCGACTCTGATCTCCAGCATCTACAACTCCTAGATCTACAACTGTCCAAATTGTGAAGGAGGGAGTCGGCCATCATGAATCACAGCAACATTCTAGCAAAGCTTGACCTGTTGAACCTAAGCAGAGCAAGCAGAAGTGCCATTTCCTTGTGACATTAGTGGTTGGCTCCTAACTGCAACATAGCTTTCATTGAAAAAAAAAGACATGTTGTTGAGCGCTGAAATTGTCATTAACCATGTAACATTCCTTGTTGCCAAGCAGCCAAACCCTAGTTCAGTCTACTGTCTCAAAGAGAGCTGAACCTGTAGACTATGTAGGAAGATAGTGTTGTAACTATCGTCAGGATAGTGGACATTTAGCAGCATGATATTCTAGGTATGGTTGCAGAACAAGAGTACATTTGTGATTTTGGTATATCTTCCCATTGAGGCACAATACTGGCAAGGGCACAAGCATTTAACCAATGAATCCTTGTTCCATTGAAAAATCCACTTATAAAAATTCACCCTAATGTGCCCCTAGAATCACTGGAATAAATCATTTCAAGGGGCAACTCTAGTACAAAAAATACATTTGATACGCTGATCATAAAATAGAAAGGAAGATAGAAACTTGAGGTTTTGCTCCTTATCCATTATTCAATTCATTTTATTTAAGATAGGGCAGTTCTTCTTTGTATAGCTCTATTGGTATATTCAAGAACTTATTTTAATACAGGTTGAAAATCAATTAACAATAGAGGCCAGTGATTACATGTATATGCTAAGAGTCATGTAGATGAAAATTAAACTGCTCTGTTGACTAGTCACTGTTGTTTGATGTTTGGAGAAAGGATAAACAATATGTCAACAAATTAAATATTTTCTTTTGTTTTCTTGGTAGGGTTGGAGTCTGCTAAAATTAAGGGGATTGAAGCAAAACAAAATGTGCAGATAAGTCCAAGTCTTTTTGGCACAGGACTGGACATCAAATCTGTTGAATGCATCAAAGGTAAACCAGAAGAAATAAAATACACAACCACAGGAAAAAGACATTTTGCATCTGATGACGTATATGATGTAAAAGCTGTTCAATTGCAGCGTCATTCAAACAAACATGGAGATCGTATGCGTTGTAATGAAAAGAAACATGTTAAGACAAAAATGCATCGATGGAATGCTCTTTCTTCCTTGACAAGTATCGAAAATGAACCTGCCTTGTTGGAAACTAAGCCTATTGGTCCATTAACATCCATTTCCACCTGTGCCAATAAAAAGGTCCAATCAGATTTAATGGAAATGGAGCCAGATACAGAGGACCAGGCCATGCTACAAAATTCCATATAATTTGATATGAGTTGATACCAAATAAGCAATCTTCTCCAGAGAGCTCTCGAAATGAAAATATTATGTCTGTTGTGGTTCTGCTCGCCGAGCTGGAAGTTTTTGCTGCAAACGTTTCGTTCCCTGGCTAGGGAACATCATCAGTGCTGTTGGAGCCTCGTGTGAAGCGCTGCTTTGATGTTTCTTCCGGTATTTATATTGGTTTGTTCTTGCCGCTTCCGGGTGTCAGTTTCAGCTGCAGTGATTTGTATGTGGGGTCCAGGTCGATGTGTCTGTTGATGCATGTTCTTGCCATTTCCGGGTGTCAGTTTCAGCTCTAGTGGTTTGTATATGGTGTCCAGGTCAATGTGTCTGTTGATGGAGTTTGGGGATGAATGCCATGCTTCTAGGAATTCTCTGGCTGTTCTCTGTCTGGCTTGTCCTATGATAGTGGTGTTTTCCCAGTCAAATTCATGTTGCTGGTTGTCTGAGTGTATGGCTACTAGAGATAGCTGGTCGTGTCGTTTTGTGGCTAGCTGATGTTCATGGATGCGGATTGTTAGCTGTCTTCCTGTTTGTCCTATATTGTGTTTTGTGCAGTCCTTGCATGGTATTTTGTAAACTACGTTAGTTTGGCTCATGCTGGGTATTGGGTCCTTTGTTCTAGTGAGTTGTTGTCTGAGCGTGGATGTTATGAGTCCTAAGGGTCGCAGTAGTCTGGCTGTCAGTTCTGAGACGCTCCTGACGTATGGTAGAGTGGCTAGTCCTTTTGGTTGTGGCATGTCCTCGTTCCTCGGTCTATCCCTTAGGCATCTGGTGATAAAGTTGCGTGGGTATCCGTTTTTGGCGAATACCTTGTATAGATGTTCCTCTTCCTCTTTTCGCAGTTCTGGTGTACTGCAGTGTGTTGTGGCCCTTTTGAATAGTGTCCTGATGCAGCTTCGTTTGTGTGTGTTGGGGTGGTTACTTTCATAGTTTAAGACTTGGTCTGTGTGTGTTGGTTTCCTGTGTACCCTTGTGGTGAATTCTCCGTTGGGTGTTCTCTCTACTAACACGTCTAGGAATGGGACTTTGACTGGGAAAACACCACTATCATAGGACAAGCCAGACAGAGAACAGCCAGAGAATTCCTAGAAGCATGGCATTCATCCCCAAACTCCATCAACAGACACATTGACCTGGACACCATATACAAACCACTAGAGCTGAAACTGACACCCAGAAACGGCAAGAACATGCATCAACAGACACATCGATCTGGACCCCACATACAAATCACTGCAGCTGAAACTGACACCCGGAAGCGGCAAGAACAAACCAATATAAATACCGGAAGAAACATCAAAGCAGCGCTTCACACGAGGCTCCAACAGCACTGATGATGTTCCCTAGCCAGGGAACGAAACGTTTGCAGCAAAAACTTCCAGCTCGGCGAGCAGAACCACAACAACGGATACCCGAGCTACAAATCTTCAATCAGGTTTTAAATATTATGTCTGCCCACGTGTGTCTGTGCATAAGTGCATTTGTGTATGTGTGCAGTGTGTGTGTGTGTGTGTGTGTGTGTGTGTGTGTGTGTATGCGTGCGTGTGCGTGCTGAGGTAAGAAGGTGCTGCCTTGAGACTGTAGATAAAGTAGGCAGTGAAAAGTAATAAAAATATAAGAATTTTCCTTTAGCATCTATCTCACGTTCTGTTGTTTGATATTAGCATTAGATACTTTAAGCTGTAGAATGTTTCAGTCTTTGAATTTGACATTGTTTGTTGCAATAGAAAATATATGGTATTAAAGAATTCTATTTCCACATTACAGTGTTAAACAGTGATCATTGGATTTCCTCAGGATGGCGGGAGGCAGGTTGCAGTATCTATCACTTGCTGGGTTTACAAGAAAGGCATTCTTAGTTAGTTGATATATTTGTGTAATTTCTATCTGAATCGAAAGAGGCTAGGATTTTAGGATACAGAGCTTAAATGGGCAATGCTGCGAAAGATCATTAATTCTCTCAGTGGTTTATAACAACAGAAAAACTTAAATTATCACCTCACCAATTCTTTTGACATGCCAATGCTGATTATATCAAGATAGAAGCCATCATTTGTCACATACAAGACTATAAAAATTCTAAGTTTCTTTGTAATTATACACATGGTCTGGGACTAATTTCTTGATGCACAGCACCGAAAGAGCTCTTGAACACAATTATGTTATACTGAGGCTAACAATTTGCCCATCATTAAAACTATGGTATTGAAAATTGTCACTTGCAATTCTGGGTCTACAGTTTCCCTACAATTATCAGTCCCTGGATGGGGAGTGTTGGTTTAAGGAATCACCTTTGTGATAATGGATGCCCAAGACAGCTATAAATCAGAAAATTTTCCTTGTTTTTTCTTTTAATGGTTCAAAACTCAAACAACCTTGAATAAAAAAGCAACAAAGACTATACTTTCACAGAAGCACATTGTTGTATGTACAGAGAAAGTCATACTTTCAAACATTTTATTTTCTCTTTCAGCTTTAATTCACATAAACTGATCTTTGCTCCTAAGCTGGAAGTTGCGTTTTTTCAGTGACCTATCACTGGAGAGTGGCATAATCCAAGAACTAACAGTAGGTTAACACCTTCCATCCCAACCTCAAATTCACCTGGACTGTCTCAGACTCCTCCCTCCCCTTCCTAGACCTTTCCATTTCTATCTCGGGCGACCAACTCAACACAGACATCTACTATAAACCGACTGACTCCCACAGCTACCTGGACTACACCTCCTCCCACCCTGCCCCCTGTAAAAACTCCATCCCATATTCCCAATTTCTTCGTCTCCGCCGCATCTGCTCCCAGGAGGACCAGTTCCAATACCAGCCCAGATGGCCTCCTTCTTCAAGGACCGCAGATTCCCCCCAGACGTGATTGACGATGCACTCCACCACATCTCCTCCACTTCCCACTCCTCCGCCCTTGAGCCCCGCCCCTCCAACCGCCACCAAGACAAAACCCCACTGGTTCTCACCTACCACCCCACCAACCTCCGTATACAGCGTATCATCCGCCGTCATTTCCGCCAACTCCAAACGGACCCCACCACCAGGGATATATTTCCCTCCCCTCCCCTATCAGCGTTCCGCAAAGACCACTCCCTTCGTGACTCCCTCGTCAGGTCCACACCCCCCACCAACCCAACCTCCACTCCCGGCACCTTCCCCTGCAACTGCAGGAAATGTAAAACTTGCGCCCACACCTCCTCCCTTACTTCTCTCCAAGGCCCCAAGGGATCCTTCCATATCCGCCACAAATTCACCTGCACCTCCACACACATCATCTATTGCATCCGCTGCACCCGATGTGGCCTCCTCTATATTGGGGAGACAGGCCACCTGCTTGCAGAACGCTTCAAGGAACACCTCTGGGACACCCGGACCAACCAACCCAACCACCCCGTGGCTCAACACTTTAACTCTCCCACCCACACCACCGAAGACATGCAGATCCTTGGACTCCTCCATCGCCAGAACATAACAACACGACGGTTGGAGGAAGAGCGCCTCATCTTCCGCCTGGGAACCCTCCAGTGTCCTACTCACAGTCATTTCCTCATTAATCATTGATGGTCAATTTACATGGGTTTGGGAAGAGGAGAGTCTCAACATGTGGTTAAAAAGCCATATTCATTCCAGAAAATGACTGACAACATTGTTTCTGCTATTTGAGGATTTCTGTAGGGATATTTACAGACCACATTGACATTGATATTTACAGGAAACACGTATGATGATCGCCTGCATAAGTGACGTGATTAGCTCATGCTATTACAGGAGCAAGAAATTTCACCACGGGTGATTTAAAACGCAACTTGGTCTTTATAATCTAACAAGAGTGGGGGAATTCAAAAGGTGAGAGGAGAAAGATTTAAAAGGGACTTGAGGGTCATATGTAGAATGTACTGCCAGAGGAAGTGGTAGATACAGGCACAGTTACAAAATTTAAACAACATTGGACATACACATGATTGAGGGATAGGGGCCAAACACAGGCAAGTGGCACTAGTTTAGTTTGAGAAACTTGGTCGGCATGAATGATTTGTACCAAAAGGTCTGTTTCCATGCTAAATGATTTTATGACTCTAAATTAACATGTATTTATTATTATTAAAAAGAACTGTGATTTTAGGCATAATCTATGGGGACCACAGACATGTCTGTCTGTTGCAGAGTTCCGTGTGGTTATACAATTTGAAGGATACTTGTCTGCATTAAGCATAGCAAAGCAAAAATTCAATCCTTTATGTGCAGGATTTGAATGTCCATTGTTCATTTTATTCTACCCCAGATACTAGTCATCCAGCCCAGTAAGCAAATCAACCCTCAGAGAGAGATATAAGGGACAAGGAATCATCCTTTTAGCTTACGATATTGATTAGTATGAATTCATACTAAGTCTTATTCACAGACTTCTACATAAAGTTAGTGAAATTACAGCTGGAAATGACAATGGCCACACCTTTGAAATAAACTTACACATATCCTGAAGAAGGGCTTATGCCCGAAACGTCGAATCTCCTGTTCCTTGGATGCTGCCTGACCTGCTGCGCTTTTCCAGCAACACATTTTCAGCTTTAAAATGTGTTACCAATGATCACAGATTACTTGTATATTGCAGGAAACAAACTCCTGCTGTTGGCACCACCTTGCATCGTAAGCCAACCATCCAGCCAACTGAGCTAAACTGACCCCCAATTCATATCATGCAGGACTATACGTTAGCACCGTCAATTATTCTTAGCTTCTCTTTTTGTGAATTGCACACGGTGAGGAGGTAGCTATTTGTAACTTTGTCACCGTGTTGGCATTTAATGTGCACTATAGCTTTCTTACAAGCATTGTCATTAATGCAGTGTTTGTACAATCTATATATCCAGTTTTAGTTTTGATTGCTTCTTTTGTTCATTTTGCCTTACCACTTGCAAAGAACTCTGGGGCCGCTGAGTACTCTCAAAACTCTGCCTTTTTCAGCAGCAGATTAACTGTAGCGGATAAAATTGGATCTTTGGAAAAAGATGGTCTGAGCAATGCATGAGTATGTGGTTGAAAGCTCTTCTTGGGGTCAAATATGAGGTCAAAGTTGCAAACAATCTGTTTTGGTCTCAAATAGTTGCTAGAGAGAAAGAGGGAGAGAGATGAACCATAGCTAGTGAACAGAGTTTGGAATGGCACATCAGTTTTCTCAATATTTAACTGGCGAAAATTTCTGCTCTTGAAAGTCAGAGTCAAAAAGTGTGGGGCTGGAAAAACACAGTCAGGCAGTATCTGAGAAGCAGGGGAAATGACATTTTAGGCAAAAGCCCTTCATTAGGATGCTGCCTGACAGACTGTGCTTTTTCAGCTCCAGACTTTTTGACTCTGATCACCAGCATCTGCAGTCCTCACTTTCTCCCAATCTTGAAAGTCAGACAGATCATTGATTAGCAACAGTGCAGCAGTCAAGAGAGATTGTGGTTAGGTAGAGTTAAGTGTTGACAATATATCTTTTTTATAATAACGTGGTTAAGAAGCAGCATATCAATGTGAAACAGGAGGACACCTAGGATAGATTCTTGGGGGCATGAAAGATACTGACATGAGCAGTGATAGCATGGATCTGTTTCTTTGGAGGACTTGACTATTATTCTTAAAAACGTATGACCGAGGCCAAATACAACAACATAGTGTTTTTCCACAAACCCATGCTCTGTAAGAATATCTAGGAACTCCCTCCCTTGGTGGGATGTGTTGTCCCTGTCGAAGTGGTGTCCTTCCTCATATAAGGATAATAGTGAGAAAGTGTCATGCCATTTTGTGACTAGTTGGTTTTCATGTATCCTGGTGGCTAGTTTTCTGCCTGTTTGTTACAGTTCTTGCATGGTATTTTGTAAATGACATTAGTTATGCTTGTTGTCTTTATAGACATCATAGTAACCCACACACCCACCAACACACTAAAACAACAGCTAATGAACTTGAAAGACCCTATACAGACAACAACAAAACTAATGTCATTTACAAAATACCATGCAAGCACTGTAACAAAAACTACATTGGACAAACAGGCAGAAAACTAGTCACCAGGATACACGAACATCAACTAGCCCAAAACAACATTACCTTCTCTCACTAATATCCTTAAATACAGATGAGGAAGGACACCACTTTGACAGGGACAACGCATTCATCCTAGGACAAGCCAAACAGAGACTCACATGAGAATTCCTGGAAGCATGGCATTCTAACCGGAATTCTATCAACAAACACATTGACTTGGACACCATTTACCACCCCTGAGAAAAAGAAATGGAAATTATATCAACAATCCAAAGAAACCAAACATATAAATAGAAAGCAGGAAGCATCAGCAATGCTTCGTCCAGAGGATCACTGAAGATATTACCTAGTATGGTGACAAAATGTCTGAAAATGAACCTTCCAGCTCAGTGGGCAAACCTAGATCCAGAACCCCAACCTGAGCTACAAATCTTCTCAAAACTCACTTAGAAAAGGAAGCTTAGTGAATTAGTCTGTTGCCAGAATGTCTTGTATAATTGCTCAGAAAGTGTATCATGCATAGACGGCATCATGTTGTGCTACTTTCCTGAGTAGATCTCATGAAAGATGTGTAAAGACTTATGCACTTATACCAGTGTCAGTCTTGGCATATAGCACATGTGGCCCATTCTATATGGGATCTATCACTTAAATGGGAAAAAAAGCTTCTGAGTTGTTGACATTCTGGTTGATTGGCAAGACTTTGTTTGGGGGAGGTGTTACCATGGAGAATGAACCAATTAATGAGGTCGGATAGTTAACTACCAAGCATCGGTTAAAATTTAAACCAGGCAGGTCGACTGATCAAGGAATTGCCTTGAGAAATTAACCAGAGAAAAGATGTCATCTATTTTATTGAATTGAAACAGGTGCAGTGTGTGTATACATTGCTTCGTTCTGCTAAAAAAGGACATTGTGTATTAAGATATGTAGCGTCCAGTGCATGCAAGTGAACCACATTATGTGCCTGACTACCAATCTTAAATTGTTTGTCAGTATAATTCTTTTCATATTCAGCTTACTTAACATATTACGACTTACTGAGATAGCATTCACTGTCAAGCTCCCTAGCAGTCACTAGATTAGATTCCCTACAGTACAGAAGCAGGCCCTTTGGCCCAACAAGCCCAAAGAGTCCAGACCCATTCTCCTACATTTACCCCTGACAAATGTACCTAACAATTTAACATGGCCAATTCACCTGACCTGCACATCTATGGATTGTGGAAGGAAACCCATGCAGACACGGGGAGAATGTGCAAATTGCTTGAGGTTGGAATTGAACTCAGGTCTCTGGTATTCTGAGGCAGCAATGCTAACCATTGAGCCACCATGCCACCCTAGTCAATCACATAGTTATTGCCAAGCAGAAGACCTTTGTTAATGACAACTGGCCACTATTGCACAGGCCATTTAGCTACAGATGCCAGCTGAATCTCCCTTTGCACATACCTTGACTCTAGCTGAACAACTTTAAAAAAGTGTGTCTTTTTCTCTGCAATTTCAAATTCTAAATGACTACCAAATGATTAATTAAAAACTTGAAGTGCGGAATACCAAGGAATGAATAAACCATGGATGTTAAAGAAGATTTCAATGGACGCCTCATTTCCAACTACTGCATACGGAAAAAACTACCCTGAATTTCTGATACATAGCGGCTATTCCAGGCTACCCCTGTGATAATAACAAATAGCTGTGTGCATTAAACAAGTCATGGATGCATCATTTACTCCAACAAGCCAACTCTCCACTGGAAAATGACAAAGACATAGCAGGGCTCTACAATTTGACAAAATGACAAAACTCCCCCATGACCAGTGAGTTATAGATATAATGCACCAAGGTTCTTTAATCAAAGGACATATTTGTAACAGGTAAGAATTTCATCTACTGAATGTCAATCTTGCTCAGATCCATTGACATTACATTGTTGATGTGAGTACTTGCTTTTCTGGAAGCTGCGGAAATGCCTTCATTTCATGAATATCCATGTTCACTGGCATTCTTCAACTGAGAAAGCCTCGAGGTATTTAACTCTTGAAGAAGCATGAAACCTACCCAAATTCCAGATTGTAAGCTCTTAATTAGAACGGGGAAAAAATTGCCCAGAGACCACCTCCAGCATGAAGATTAAGCTGACAATCAACAAAACAAGGGGCCAGCTCATTTCAATTGCAGTAGACATGTCCTTTCACCAACTTTTCACTCAAGATTTCAATTCAGCAGAAAACCTGAGCTACACATCACATTTAGAGAACATATTTTATACCAGGAAATAAAGCCATCTAAGTAAAATGTGTCTAGGATGTCACAGCTCAGAAATGATTTGGAGATGCTGGTGTTGGACTGGGGTGTACAAAGTTCAAAATCACACAACACCAGGTTATAGTCCAACAGGTTTAATTGGAAGCACAATAGCTTTTGGAGCACTGCTCATTCATCAGGTGATGAAGGAGCATTGCTCCAAAAGCTATTGTGCTTCCAATTAAACCTGTTGGACTATAACCTGGTGTTGTGTGCTTTTTAACTTTGTACAGCTCAGAAAGGCTAACATATTTTACAACTGTAACTATTCTACATTTTCCCTTGCTATCTCTTTTAATTCTTCATCTGGGCTGCATCTCTAAAGAAAATAGTTGATACTTTTGTAGCAATGTTAATGTCAAGGTGGAAGTATAATTATAGCTATTTTGTCATCAAACATGGCACAATGAAAACAGTAAAGGCCATCAAATAACTTAGAAAATTAAATAATGTGCTCTAGTATTGTTTGAAGAATAAATGTCAAACAAGACACTGTGATAACTCCCGTAAAATCGGATTATTTTACATTCACCTGTAAAGATAGGTATCTTGCTTTACTATCAAATCCTAAAGACAGTGATGAACAATTAGGTACTGTATTAATCCCTCAGCACCACACTGAAAGTTTAGTCAAAAGGACATGAGTTGCAATTATCATACTTGACAAGGAATTAAGTACTTTTGAAATGTAGTCACTGTTGCAATATGGATAACATAGAGGCCAAATGATAAACAGCTATGCTCCACAACTAACAATATCATATAATCTGTTGGCGGGAGGATAAAATATTGGCTAGATCTCCTTCAAATACTGCAACACAATGGGATCTTTTACAGCCACTTTTGAAAACGCAGACTGCCAACAAGCTGGATACCTTCAGTAAAAAAGTGATGTTAGTCTCGAGATTGGAATATGAACCTTCAGTCTTCTAATTGAAAGGCCCAAGAAGTACAACCGAGACACAGCTGACTGCCTAAGATTGGCTATTCACATGTTTGGGAGAAGACTTAAACTTTCGATCTTTTAACTCAGGTGCTATTACTGAACCAAGGCTGACACTTGCTGAAAGACATACACTGTCCAACTGATTATTCTTCACATGTGAGCCGAGGCAGTGAACCATGGATTTTGCTTATACCATCTGTTTGCTGTTGTGACATACATTGAATAGTTGGTGTCAGAAAATAGGCAGAACTCCTGTTGGTTTAGAAATTCATCGTATTTGTATTTAGAAATGGTTTCCAGTGAAAAGATGGGAAGTGTAACTGCTCAGCTGTGCTGGTTGGTAGAAAATCAATCCAAGTTCCATCTATCCGGAGGTCCCTGCTGGGAGGCTTGACATTGAGTGTGACCAGGCTCACCTGTTATACCCTAAAAGATAAATGGTCCACTAACATTCACTGCCTGGAGTCACACATGATGAAGCTGCATTTTGTCAGGGTGCAGTTTAGATTGACATTGTCATGACAGCATGAGAAAAAAATGGCATAGAAATATTAACATGCTTCTTCATTTTAAATCAAGCTTTCAGCTGGACTCTTCGCTACAAATCTTCAATCATCTGAATCCATATTCATCAGATGATTCATCCTCATAAAAAATGTTGAAATAGGACATCATAAATAGCTACTTAAATATTGCGGTTTAGAACTTATTTCAGATACTACATGTTTTTTGTGGCTGAATAGTATCTCAATGTTCCTTAAAGAGAGGATAGAGTATACACTATGAATATTTTATAGGATAAATCAAGTGCAGGATAGATTAATCACTAAAACATATAATTTGATAAGACTTGAAAATATACGGGAACTGAAATTTATAATTGTCTCACATGCATTTCTTCTGATGCCGGCAGCATGCCAATGTTGTATTTTTTTGTTAATTTAAAGGATTTAGTCAAAATTGAGTACACTGTTGAGTGGCTGCATGTCTCAGTCTGGAGTACGAAATCTTGAGAGGATGATATAATTTCAAGATTACTTGTGGTACCTGAAGTCAATCTGTGCCTCTTAAAAGGAAAGCACATTTTGATTAGAATTGGAAGACAGCTTACTCTGAGAAGGAAACAAACAATGGCACTGGATGACAGAAAGCATTCTCCAAGGTTCTGTGACACAGCAGTGGAAGCTAATGGACAGGGAAAGAGAGATCATTTATCCATTAGGAAACAGAAGCTCCTTAAGACAGACACTTCTAACATAATGGGAACAGTTAGCTGTCACTGTCTATAGTGTTCAATAGTTTGATGCACCTGTGTTTGACTATATTATTTTATCCATTGATTTGTGTAGTTGTCCTTGAGTGCGTAAGTATGTGCATGGAACTCAAAAGAAAACTGAAAATGTTCCATAGAAAAGCTTGGTCATCTTGTTATATATAAATACTGTTAGTTCTGAGATATTTTAAAGTATTGTGGATTGTGGATTTAGAACAATTACCATCTCTGCATTGTTCTGCGACAAATAAGACATCAAAGATACACAGGGAGCTGACAAATATATAACATTGTCAGGATCAGCAGTGTAACCCTGAAGATCACATGCAATACCACCAGATGTTCAATGACCTCAGTACTAGCCAAAATCAGTGAATGTGTCTTCAACTGTTGTGTCCTCACAATAGAACCTTTAGCTCACATGTATTCAATGCACCACTGTCTTAATTTAAGTACCAATAATCTCAATCAATAGTGACTTACACTGCACATTCATAGCATTGCCCTCACCATTGCACACTTGGTGTTACAACCTCATACACATATCTTGCAGCACAGCTATTAGCAGCTTAGAATTGATTATCGCAAAAAGGCAATTTACAGTTTTTGCTTCCAAGCATCAATTATTTTTCTTGCAGAAATTGAACGATATGAAAGAAGTACATCAGAGTGTCCTTCCAGTAATATTGGATCCGCAATCTTTTCTTTCCCTTTAAGATGACATTGCAGCAGAAGGAGGGTTAAGGTGGAACTTCTACCTGTTACCGACCCTTTCGTGATAATGACTAACTTTCACATATTGCAGCTTACGCAGCCACACTCTAGGTGAGAACTTCATTGTTGTACAGGAAAATAGGATGATCTGTAATGAAGAACCTACTGTAGAGAAGCAAGAGGATGAAATCCATTTAAAATCAGCATCAGCATAAAGGATTTTTAAATGAAGCTCTCAGGCAGGATTTAATGACTCCTACTGGGTCTTCTCTAAGTCATCAAACAGTAGGCCTTCTGACAGTAGTCCACATCAATGCTCGTAAGAACACAGGAATCTTGCCTTTGGAGCCTGCTTCATCATTTGTAGCTGATTTAGTTGCGGCCACTTTACCGTTTGCCCTCTTAAACCTTATCCTTGTATATCAAAAATCTACTTAACTCGGCTAAAACAAATTCATTGACTCAGCCTCCACTACTTTGTAAGCAAAAGAATTCAACATACTAATGACCCTCTGAGAGAAAGAAGAGCGTCCTCATTTCCATCTTAAAAAGAAATCTAAAACAAAAACAGAAAATTCTGGAGAAGTTCAGCAGGTCTGGCAGCATCTGTGGAGAGAAAGCCAGCATTAAAGTTTTGAGTCCAGTGACCCTTCTTCAGTTCTTTCACTTCAAAGATGCTGTGAGACTCATTGATTTTCTCCAGCTCTTTGTGTTTCTGTTTCAAATTGCCAGCAATCACAGTTCCTTGTTTTTCTTTAAAAAGGAGCCTCTTATTTTTAGTCTGCCCCCTAGTTCTACTCTCGTGATGGAGAGGGATAATCGTGCGCCGCAGGGCAAGAGCTATAGCTGGGGGCAGGGAAATTATGATGCAGTGAGGCATGACTTAGGATGTGTGGATTGGAAAAACAGGCTTCAAGAGAAGAACACTAATGAGATGTGGGGATTGTTCAAGGAGCAGCTACTGCGTGTCCTCGATAGGTATGTACCAGTCAGGCATGGTGTAAAGGGCCTTGTGAGGCAGCCGTGGTTTAGTAAGGAATTGGAGTCCCTTGTGAAAGGGAAGAAGGCGGCATATGTAAAGATGAGGCGTGAAGGTTCAGTAGGGGCGATTGAGAGTTATAAGGTAGCCAGGAAGGAGCTAAAGAGGGAGCTAAGAGAAGCGAGAAGGGGACATGAAAAGTCTTTAGCTGGTAGGATTAGGGAAAACCCAAAGGCTTTCTATAGGTATGTCAAGAATAAAAGGATGACTAGGGTAGGTATCGGTCCAGTCAAGGATAGTAGTGGGAAGTTGTGTGTGGAGGCGGAGGAGATTGGAGAGACATTAAATCAGTACTTTTCATCAGTATTCACTCAGGAACAGGACACTGTTGCTGATGTGAATATGGAATCACAAATAATTAGAATGGATGCCCTGGAAATATGCAGGGAAGAGGTTTTGGGAATATTGGAAAGGATGAATATAGATAAGTCTCCTGGGCCTGATGGCATTTACCCCAGGATCCTATGGGAAGCTAGGGAGGAGATAGCAGAGCCATTGGCCTGGATTTTTATGTCGTCATTGTCAACGGGAATAGTACCAGAGGACTGGAGGATAGCGAATGTGGTCCCATTGTTCAAGAAAGGGAGTAGGGATAGCCCTAGTAACTATAGGCCAGTGAGTCTGACTTCAGTGGTGGGCAAAGTCTTAGAGAGAATGGTAAGGGATAAGATTTATGAACATCTGGGTAGGAATAACGTGATCAGGGATAGCCAGCATGGTTTTGTGAAGGGCAGGTCGTGCCTCACAAACCTTATTGAGTTCTTTGAGAAGGTGACTAAGGAAGTGGATGAGGGTAAAGCAGTAGATGTTGTGTATATGGATTTTAGTAAGGCGTTCGATAAGGTTCCCCATGGTAGGCTAATGCTAAAACTTCGGAGGTATGGCATTGAGGATACATTAGAGGTTTGGATTAGGAATTGGCTGGCTGGAAGGAGACAGAGGGTAGTAGTTGATGGATTATGTTCATCTTGGAGCGCAGTTACTAGCGGTGTACCACAAGGATCTGTTTTGGGACCATTGCTTTTTGTTATCTTTATAAATGATCTAGAGGAAGGACTTGAAAGCTGGGTAAGCAAGTTTGCGGATGACACAAAAGTCGGTGGAGTTGTGGATAGTGAGGAAGGAAGTGGTAGGTTACAGCGGGATATAGATAAGTTGCAGAGCTGGGCGGAAATGTGGCAAATGGAATTCAATGTAGCTAAGTGCGAAGTCGTTCACTTTGGTAGGAATAACAAGATGATGGATTACTGGGCTAATGGTAGGCTACTTGGTAGTGTGGATGAGCAGAGGGATCTTGGTGTCTATGTACACAGATCTCTGAAAGTTGCCACCCAGGTAAATAGTGCTGTGAGGAAGGCATATGGTGTACTGGGCTTTATTGGCAGAGGAATTGAGTTCCGGAGTCCTGAGGTCATGTTGCAGTTGTATAAGACTCTGGTGAGGCCTCATCTGGAGTATTGTGTGCAGTTTTGGTCGCCATACTATAGGAAGGATGTGGAAGCTTTAGAACGAGTGCAGAGGAGGTTTACCAGGATGTTGCCTGGAATGGTAGGAAAATCTTATGAGGAAAGGCTGAGGCACTTGGGGCTGTTCTCATTGGAGAAGAGAAGGTTTAGGGGAGATCTGATAGAAGTGTATAAGATGATTAGGGGTTTAGATAGGGTAGATACTAAGAACCTTTTACCGCTAATGGAGTCAGGTGTTACTAGGGGACATAGCTTTAAATTAAGGGGTGGTAGGTATAGGACAGATGTTAGGGGTAGATTCTTCACACAGCGGGTTGTGAGTTCATGGAATGCCCTGCCTGTATCAGTGGTGAACTCTCCTTCTTTATGGTCATTTAAGCGGGCATTGGATAGGCATTTGGAAGTTATTGGGCTAGTATAGGTTAGGTAGGATTCGGTCGGCGCAACATCGAGGGCCGAAGGGCCTGTACTGCGCTGTATCCTTCTATGTTCTATGTTCTATGTACTCTCTCCCATAGAGGAAATATCCTTTGATTACCCAATCTATCTAACAAATCACCTTAGGATCTCATAGAAACACAGAGTGATCCATTCAGGCTATCAGGTTTGCTCCCTGATTTTGGAGTTGTGTTCAACAGCTTCTTTCATTCTGCTCTGTCTATCGCTTAGGTTTCAAAGCAGTCACCTCTTATTCTTCCAAACCGAGAGAATACAATGTGCCCAAGCTCTCTTCTTTAGATAGTCTGACCAGCCCAGGAGAAAATCTGGTGAAAACTGAAAGAATTGTGGATGCCGTAAATCAGAAACAAAAACAGAAATTGCTGGAAAAGCTCAGCAGGTCTAGCAGCATCTGTGGATAGAAAACAGAGTTAAGGTTTCGGGTCAAGTGGCCTTTCCTCAGAACATAAATCTGGTGAACATTTATTGCATTCAATCTATGATGTAATATGCATCTTGAGGTAAGGAGACCAAATCTGCACATGGTACTTTAGATGTGGTCTAACTGATATTCTAAGCAATTGAAGGATGCCTTTATTACTTCTGTACTCAAATCTTTTGTGATAAAGGTTAACATACCACTTGTAATTGCACAAATTTGTAATTTGTGACTTAGTGATGCAGACATCCAGATCCCTTTGTATATCTACATGCTCAGCCAGCCTGGAACATAAAATGCATTGGAATATTTACTGACCAGTAACAAGAGTGAATACAATGCTAGAGTGAAAAGAGTATGCATGTTTAGGAGCAGGATGTCTAAGTGGTAATCCATTGGGCATGAGGGGCCTGCAGTTAGGCCAAGAGGAGAGGGTAACACTGCTGTCAGGTTGTTACTGCAGAGGTCATGTATGAGGTCTGCAGTGAAGGAAACATCAGAAGTTGGAAGGATGACCTATAGAAAAGGCTGATGAGCCTACAGACAGGAATGTATAATGCATTGGATGCTCTGCCAAATGATCTGTGAGCATTGTCAACGAGGATGGAGGAGCTGAACTTGGTATGAGTTTTGGCACCGAACTTTGCACAGAGCTGGAAACCATTCATTTTAGTCTGGAAAGAGTGACCAACTCCATGAAAATACTTGCACTACACAGTATACAATTGAACAGCAAATCTCAGCTTCCAGTACAGTATAACCAGAAGACGTAATACCCACAAGTCAAAACAATGAAGTACTGTGGACATTTAAATTTATAACTCTAAAATCAGTTTTTAAATGAGGAATGATAGCTGTTAATTTAAAATAAGTGGCTGCATGGAGATAGAAATCCATGGAATGTCAAACCAAATGATACGAAGGGAACGACAAACAGCAATCCTTCAAAGGGGAAGAAGAAAGTCAAAACAGACTGGTCTGTGATCTCTGGTGACTACAAAAGTAATGAGGGGCTGATGACTCTCTGCTCAACAGCATGCCTTGTCCCGCAGATTATGTCCCAAATTGCGGACACATTTTGTGTTGAAGGCAGCCCCTTCAGAAGCTTCTTTAAATGACCTCACGTATGCCAATGAGTTAACGTACCTGCGAGTATTAGCCTGGTAAAGAGAATTAATGTTGTTTAAAAATTAACGTTGTTTAAAGTAACCCCTTTCCTCTGTTATGCAGATAAAGGATTCTCTCAGGTAAAAACAATGACTGCAGATGCTGGAAACCAGATTCTGGATTAGTGGTGCTGGAAGAGCACAGCAGTTCAGGCAGCATCCAAAGTGCAGCGAAATCGACGTTTCGGGCAAAAGCCCTTCATCAGGAATAAAAGCAGTGAGCCTAACGCGTGGAAAGATAATCTCTCCACGCTCACTGCCTTTATTCCTGATGAAGGGCTTTTGCCCGAAACATCGATTTCGCTGCACTTTGGATGCTGCGTGAACTGCTGTGCTCTTCCAGCACCATTAATCCAGAAAAGGGATTTTCTCAGTCTGAGGGGTAGAAGCTAACAAGGTAAAAGGAATAGGACGACAGAAGAACTCTCTCATCTTAAACCCTGGAGTTCAGTCACAATTAAAAGGAATCAGAACAACAAAACCTCATCCAACTTGTGAATTAAGCATGCTGAAATTGACTGTTCAACTCTCAATGTCAATGTTGCTAGTAAACCCCACTACAATGACCACAATGTACAATTTGTGAACAATCCAGTGACTGATTTGCAAATCTGTTTTTTGAACTTTTAGCTTCTTGGACTAACCTCTTATTTCTAATCCATATGGTCTGTGCTTTGATACTAATTCTCCTCATATATGGTAATTGATGAACTCATTCTTGATAGCTCAAGAAAGCTTGGTTAAAAAATTGGCACTTTTTAAAACATAAGTTTATTTAAGTATGGAACAAATGTATTCACAAAGCATCAGTTTTAAATTAATTTCGTTGCAAACATTTGATGGGCAGGAGGTGGTGGGGTGCGTGGGGGTAAGGCAAATAAAGAAAAAGAGGCACCCTCCTCACTAATGATCCTAATGATCTGGGGTAGCCAGTCTGCGGATCCTTTTCAGGGGGTGAGCATAACATTGAATACAGTATCAGAAGCTCACATGAATTCAAGCGCAGATTGCAGCTATCATGGCTGCAGGTACTGGTGCTAAAAGGGGTTTATAGTGACTCATGGCAGTCCAACAATTTGGGTTTCAACAAATTATCAAGATTTAGAAGCGTCACAGTGGCAGTGAACCCATGTTATATTAGGTCAGGCAAACCATGGAAGTCAGACTCGAGGAGACTACACAGGCATGATAAGTTGACTTCTGTAGGAAATATTGGTTGGATTGATTGATAAAGTTAGTTGGAAGGGCTGCTTGTTGAGGTTTGTATTTCATCATCCAGGATGTAGTACCGTGGTACTTTCTACAATCACAGTGATCTTCAAATATTATATTTTCATATTACACAGTTTCTTCAAAAATAATTGAGAAGCCATTTTACTGTTAAAACAAAAAGCTGCTCAAATCACAATGTCACTTAATTTCAAAGTGGATCACGGTGGTTTAAAATCCAGATATGCCCATCTCAAGAAGATACTCAAAAAGTACTTTCAGTGAGTTGATAATTAGAAGTGGGTAGTGAAAATTCAATGCCACCTGGGTGCCCAGCATGGGCAATAGATAACTTGAAGCAATCTCCCCATGGAGTAGGCTGCAACTCCTTTGCCTTTAAGCAGATACTTGGATCACAGCCAAGTTCAGCTTGACATACCGATTAATGCAATTACCTTTCCACAGAGTACATGGAGGGCCTGTGAGGGTGGGGAGTCACTGCAGGAGGTCACAGTTTGAGCTATAGCAGCAGTGAAAGTGAGTCATGTCGTAATTCCTTGAGCATACAGACTGCAATTGAGCAGAGTGCTGGACCACTCTGAATAGAGCGTTGTTTTTGTTTCTGCCACATCTTGAACAGGCACCTTGGCACAACTCTGCACTGTTTTGTCCTCTGCAAACATGGTCACCATCACTTATACAACTAGTTCCAAAGCATCCTGTGTGCAGTTACAAGGTCTGCACTGAGCCAGGCTTCAAAAAGCCAGTTCCCCGAGCAACTTTTTACAGGCGACAAAGCATGCTAACCCCTTGGCTGCAGACTCAGGCAAATGTCAGCAGTGAGAATGGTTCCAAACTGGATGAAACCTACAGAGAACAAAAAGATACAGTGGTGTGGGGACATTACAGATAAGGGACCAATGGACACCCAGTGGCAACCTCAAAAGCAGTACAGGGTCAGTGCAGTCAGGCTCCCAGTAGTGATAAACCAGAATGGAGCGATTCATTTTCAGAGCCATGCTGTCCCATCTCAACAAGTGTCTGACAGCAGGAAGAATGGGGGAGCAACTGGATGCTGAGCCTTTGCAAAAGGTAAAGGAGGCCACATTAAGTTATATTCCCTTTTCCTTCAATAAGGCTGAGACCTTCATATGCAAGAGTGCACTTCATGTCATCATCTGCTAAGTAGTCATCTCTTATTATGCTTTGATTCTCTCCTTCAACAGGAAGCAGCCAAAATGAGTGTATAGGATCCTGGGGTGGCTGCAGTTGCCCCTGGGTGTGAAGATGATTATGCAGGTATGACATTCCATAATTCATCACATTGCAGCAACTGGAAGCATTCACATATGCCCAGGCATCAATAGTGCATGCCAGCATACAATTTGACCTCTCACAGATCTGCACAGTGGTTACACATGGTGATCGGCGTTGACGAGAACCGATGGAAAATGCTAGCAGAAATCCTCTGTGATTGCTGCCTACGTTCCGCATTACTATCCTCTGTTAGCCAGGGCATAACCCTGGTGTCTCACTGATCTCTTTTGCAGATGTTGCACAAGAAAGCAATTTGGACACTGAAGGGAGTGCTACATCTAGAGAGGGAACAGCAGGAAATGTTTTTACTGAAGTCTTCAATAAATTATATTTCCCAGGCTCCCCAAAGACTACTGCAGAAGTCATGCTGTTGGTTTTGACCTTTGCCATGAGACACTATCTATTTTCTGCTGTATTGATGCATTTCTTGGACAATATTAATATATTATGTGACAAATTGATTTCTAAGTCCACAAAGGCTCTCCTGAAAGGTACATTTTGCAGCAATTCAGTTAGCCGACAATTCCATTTCTATTGCCTGCATTGCTATAAGTTGTCACTCATTTAGCATCTGTTGAAGAAGAGGAAGTGCCATGTCCCTATAGTGAATAATCTTGAGCTGTCAAGAATTGAAACGGTAGCAGCTTTTTTGTCACCTCAGATGTGAACATGCAGCTGCAGAATATGTTCAAGAGAGAGGAGATAATGGATAGTCTAGACTACAGGGAAAGGCATGCAAAATTAGCTGAGGTAAACATTGAGGACATTTATGATGGTTGATATTACTGGGATATGGCCAAGGAAGGCCAGACACTTAATGAACGACAGATCTTCTGTTATCTTATCAATTCTCTCCTATGTTAAGATCCAGGTGGGCCCGACTTAGAAAGGCCAGCATATTGTGCGGTATCTCGGCTTAACTCACCTGCATGCCATAGCAGATAAAGAACATAGGTTGCTGGCTACTGAAGTAATTGATACTGAGCTCAGGGTATTACGCTGAGGAACTCTCTTAAAAATGTCCTGAGGCAGAAATGATCAACCTCTGAACAACCACAAGCATCTTCATTTGTACTAGGTATTGCACCAACTAGTGCGGGGTTTTCCTTCAGTATCCTAAGGGATCTAAACGCCACACCTCACTAGACATTACATACAATCTTGAAGGTAAAGCCAGTCTCTTTAACCTCTCATGTGGAGTTCAGCAGTTTTGTCCAGGATTGGATTAAGGCTGTAATAAGATCTGGTACAATTTGGTGGAACTAGAGACTATAAGAGTGATAAAGATGTACAGCATGGAAACTGTCCAACCCGTCCATGCCAACCAGATATCCCAACCCAATCTAGTCCCACCTGCCAGCACCCGTCCCATATCCCTTCAAACCCTTCCTATTCATATACCCATGCAAATGCCTCTTAAATGTTGCAATTGTACCAACCTCCACCACTTCTTCTGGCAGCTCAATCCATACACTTAACACCCTCTGTGTGGAACAGTTGCCCTATAGGTCTCTTATATCTTTCCCCTCTCACCCTAAACCTATACCCTCTACTTCTGGACTCCCCCACCCAAGGGAAAAGACTTTGCCTATTTACTCTATTCATGCCCCTCATAATTTTGTAAACCTCTATAAGGTCACCCCTCAGCCTCCGACGCTCCAGGGAAAACAGCCCCAGCCTGATCAGCCTCTCCCTATAGCTCAAATCCTCCAACCTTGGCAAATTCCTTATAAATCTTTTCTGAACCCTTTCAAGTTTCACAACATCATTCCGATAGGAAGGAGACCAGAATTGCAAGCAATATTCTAACAGTGGCCTAACCAATGTCCTGTACAGCCGCAACATGACCTCCCAACTCCTGTACTCAATACTCTGACCAATAAAGGAAAGCATACCAAACGCCTTCTTCACTATCCTATCTACCTGCGACTCCACTTTCAAGGAGCTATGAACCTGCATTCCAAGGTCTCTTTGTTGAGCAACACTCCCTAGGGCCTTACCATTAAGTCCTGCTAAGATTTGCTTTCCCAAAATGCAGCACCTCACATTTATCTGAATTAAACTCCATCTGTCACTTCTCAGCTCATTGGCCCATCTGATCAAGGTCCTGTTATAATCTGAGGAAACCTCTTTACTGTCCACTACAGCTCCAATTTTGGTGTCATCTGCAAACTTACTAACTGTACCTCATATGCTCACAAACAAATCATTTATGTAAATGACAAAAAGTAGAGGACCCAGCAGCAATCCTTGTGGCATTCCATTGGTCAAAGGCCTCCAGTCTGAAAAACACCCTTCACGACCACCCTCTGTCTTCTACCTTTGAGCCAGTTCTGCATCCAAATGGCTAGTTACCCTGTATTCCATGAGATCTAACCTTGCTAATCAGTCTCCCATGGGGAACTTTGTCGAACGCCTTACGGAAATCCATATAGATCACATCTACTGCTCTGCCCTCATCAATCATCTTTGTTACTTGCTCAAAAAACTCAATCAAGTTTGTGAGACATGATTCCCCACGCACAAAACAATGTTGACTGTCCCTAATCAGTCTTTGCCTTTCCAAATACATGTACATCCTGTCCCTCAGGGATCCCTCCAACAACTTGCCCATCACCGAGCTCAGGCTCACCGGTCTATAGTTTCCTGGCTTGTCTTTAATGCCCTTCTTAAACAGTAGAACCATGTTTGCCAACCTCCAGTCTTTCGGCACCTCACCTGTAACTATTGATGATACAAATATCTCAGCAAAAGGCCCAGCAATCACTTCTCTAGTTTCCCACAGAGTTCTCGGGTACACCTGATCAGGTCCTGGGGATTTATTCACCTTTACCCATTTCAAGACATCTAGCACTTCCTCCTCTGTAATGTGGACATTTTGCAAGATGTCACCATCTATTTCCCTACAATCTATATCTTCCATATCCTTTCCCACGGTAAATACTGACTGTTGCTTCCTCAGGGAATTCTATTAAGTTGGTGAGAAATGACCTTCCCTGCATGGAACCATGCTGCCTATCATTAATAAGCCCATTTTCTTCCAGGTGTAAATAGATCCTGTCCCTCAGTATTTTCTCGCACTGGCGTCAGATTCACCAGTTTGTGGTTGCCTGGATTGTCCTTGCTACCCTTCTTGAACCAGGGTGGGGTCACAGCATTGGCAATTCTCCAGTCCTCTGCGACCTCACTCATGTTCAAAGATGCTGTTAGGGCCCCGGCTGTTTCCTCTCTCGCTTCCCTCAGTAAGCTGGGATGGATTCCATTCGGACCTAGGGACTTGTCTACCTTGATACCTTTTAGACACCCAACACTTCTTGCCTCCTTATGCCAACTTTACCTAAGTAATCAAAGATCTATCCCTAACCTCAACATCCATCGTGTTCCTCTCCTCGATGAATCCCAAGCAAAGTACTCATTAAGAATCTCACCCATTTTTTCTGACTCCACACATAACTTCCCTCCTATGTTCTTGAGTGGGCCAACCCTTTTTCTAGTGGAGAAGGACATGGAAGATATAGAATGTGGGGAAATAGATGGTGAAATCTTGAAAAATGTCCATATTACAGAGGAGGAAGTATTGAAATGCATGGGGGTGGATAAATCCCCAGGACCTGATCAGATGTATCCTACAACTCTGTGGGAGGCTAGGGTGATGATTGATGGACCCCTTGCTGAGATATTTGTGTCATTGATGGTCACAGGTGAGATATTTGTGTCATTGATGGTCATAGGTGGGGAGCCACAGGACTGGAGATTGGCTGACGTGGTACCGTTGTTTTGGAGGGGTGGTGAGGATGGGCCAGGAGACTGTAGACCAGTGTTCCTGATGTTGGTGGTGGGCAAGTTGTTGTAGGGTATCCGGAGGGATGGGATTTACATGTATTTGGAAAGGCAAGGACTGATTGAGGATATTCAACATGGCTTGTGTGTGGGAAGTCATGTCTCACAAACTTGATTGAGTTTTTTGAGAAAATGACGGGGGTGATAGATGGGGGTGAAGTGGTGAACGTGGTCTGTGTTGTTTTCAGTGGGATGTTTGTTGGGGTTCCCCATGGAAGTCTGGTTAGCAAGGTTCGAAATACAGGGAGAGTTAGCCATTTGGATACAGAGCTGGCTCCAAGATAGAAGACAGACAGTGGTGGTGGAGGGTTGTTTTTCAGACTGGAGGCCTGGGATTGATGGAGTGACACAGGGGTCGGTTCTGGGTCTGCTACTTTTAGTCATTTATATAAATGATTTGGATATGAACATGGGGGTATGGTTGGTAAGTGTGCAGATGACACTGGAATTGGAGATGTATTGGACAGCAAAGAAGGTTACCTCAGATTACAATGGGATCTTGGTCAGATGGGCCAATGGGCTGGGGGAATGGCAGATGGAGTTTAATTTGGATAGGTACAGGGTGCTGCATTTTGGGAAAGCAAACCTTAGCAGGACTTATATACTTAATGGTAGGGTCCTGGGGAGTGTTGCTGAGCAAAGAGATCTTGGAGTGCAGGTTCATAGCTCCTTGAAGATGGAGTCACGGGGAGATGGGATGATGGGGAGGGTGTTTGGTATGCTTTACTGATCAGAGTGTTGATTGTAGGAGTTGGGGGTCATGTTGCAGCTGTGCTGGACATTGGTTGGACCACTTTTGAAATATTGCATGCAATTCTGATCTCCTTCTTATTGGAAGGATGTTGTGAGGATTGAAAGGGTTGAGAGAAGATTTACAGGGACGTTGCTGGGTTGGAGGTTTTGAGCTATGGGAAGAGTCTGAATAGGCTGGGGCTGTTTTCCCTGGAGCATTAAAGGCTGAGGGGTGACTTCATAGAGGTTTAGAGAGTCATGAGAGGCGTGGATAGGATAAATGAACAAAGTCTTTTTGCTGGGGTAGATGTGTCCAGACCTAGAGGGCATAGGCTTACGGTGAGAGGAGAAAGATATGAAAGGGACCGAAGGGGCAACTTTTTGATGCAGAGGGTAGTGGATGTATGGAATGAGCTGCTGGAGGGAGTGGTGGAGGCTGGTACAATTGCAACATTTAAAAGGCATCCAGATGGGTATGTGAATGGGAAGGGTTTAGAGGGATGTGGGCCAAGCGCTGGCAAATGGGACTAGATTAGGTTGGGATATTTGGTCAGCATGGATGAGCTGGACCAAAGGGTCTGTTTCCGTGCTGTACCTCTCTTTGACTCTCTGACTTTATGACCCTTGACCTCCCAGTATTTAATTCTTCATTGCGCACAATCTATATAAATGATCAATGAGGTAGCCACAAGAATGATTACCACAAACATCATCGTAATGGGCTATAGTTTGGGAAGCACAGGCCCAAAATGCAAATGTTCTTGGATAAAATTCTGATAGAAGCCAAGAAACTGTGTGATAAGGGTGTGCAACAATTCAAAAAGGAGAGATGTTTACCAACAGACTGTTTCCACTTTGCTGCCATATGGATGCGCCAGCAAGCTCTGCAAAGCAGGATACAGACAAATCCTATAGATACTATGGATGTCCCATCCTTAAAAGAGAGTAGACCAGGCTGTGAAGTATCCAAAATAAATGCCATAAGGAAGGACATCAAATTACTTCACAACATGACAAGGGCACTGCATGAGGGCAGGCCAGTTAGTGCTGTTAAGGACCCAGCACATTTATTAAGTTTCCATACTTTCCTCTAGCTTGGGGATTCCCAGCAGACTTTGTGAACTGAGTTTTCCTTCGTGTTGGTCAGGCACTTAAATGCTCTGTGACTCACCTTGACAGCCACTGAGGAATTTTACACTGAGGAATTTTCTCCCTGAGAAATAGCTGTGCTGAATTTCATTCCATTAAGCCACCAGATTTAATGGTGACAGAGCAAAACCATAATCTGAAAGGTGGCACTGGAAGGCCTCAAAGTGGTACATGTGGCTGTTGTTTTACAGTCTGCCATACGTAACTACGATTCTCCCACAGAAATACCTGGAACACTGGGCACTCTTTGTCCAGGCAAAAACATTCTAATCAGATTCACACCCAGCAAGGAAACTTCCTCTGCATTTGTTTAAAAAATCTCACTGATTTGAACTGATCTGTTGCTTTTTTGCAAACTTTTTGTCAAGTACACCCTTTGAACATCCTGTACTTTCCAATACAGTGAAGTCGGGCTAAATTCTACGATTTCTCCTTAAAGTGTGACGGCCAGTGAGTTTCACAGTGGCCCACAATCAATTTCCTCACATCGTCTTCTACGTTTCTCCTCACTAATTATACTCCTGAGATGTTGGCTGCATTTCTCATGAAATCGTGCTTCCTGTGCTCCAGGTAAGATCTTCTCCTGGTTTCCTTGTACCACCCACCCCTGCCCCAAAAGCCCAGCTGCCACTACTTCAGACTCTCCCAATCAGCATTGATCTCTCAGACCTGCAGGGGCTCGATCTGGAAACGGTCTCAAGGGGAAAGACAAGCTCCTTCCAGGACAGAGATCTGAAGGTGCTGCTGGGCTGTCTGGTGGAGAGGATGGGAATCCTTATCCTTGCTCACCTCCCCCATCCCCCAAAGGGGAACACCATAACAAAGCCAACCAACCTTGGCATAAAGAGCAGTGTGGGTCAGTGCTGTGTATGGAGTGAAAAGATTTTCTGCAAGATCAAATGCCACCATCTTCTCTCTGTTACCTCTTACTCAGGATACGGCACATGCATTTGCCAAGGCTCATGAACTACTTGCATGCATCGTGTTCCACCCAAAGGGCTCACAGCATCACATCCTCCCAAACTGCTAACCCTTTCTGCATTTTCAGCTTACTTACTGGGGACACCTGATGACTTCTTGTGACAATGCTGTGGCTTTAGGAAGTGTGTTTTGTCCTGGTTACAATTAAGCAAAGTTTTAAGGCAGAGGTGCCGAATTGGCTAGTGAGAACCTAGAAAGTAAACAACTTGGGAGGCCTTGTTTTTATTTAAAGTTGGAATAATACGTGCAGCCTGGATGGGTGTGGCCAGCTCTCACAAATCAGCATTTCTAGTTTTTAGTTTTGTTTAGTTTTGAGATTCAGCATTGGTTGCTATTGTGATGTTGAAAAAGTGGGACCTATTTCCCCCTATCTTGATTATAGCCAAAAGCTAGTGGTTCTCTTCGTAGGTTGCTGGATCACATGTGAGACAAAATCTGTTTTTTGAATTTGCCTTTTTGCCAAAAGGAGTGTTTATGGAATACTACTATACTGAACTAGTTAATTAGTAATAATTGTTGTATCTATTGTTCTGTTAAGTTTCCAGTCGAGTTAATTTATTCTAAGTTCTTTTCTCTTTTGTTTTATTTTAACTATAGCATTTGAATACATTATGTTTTGTTTTATATCAAGTTGTTTGACCAGTAAATAGTTTCTGGAACATGGCACTTTACATCTGTCTTTAAATAAGAAAAGATTAGGGCCTAGTCTACCTCCTTAAAATATTTTGAGAGGGTCTGGTCTGGTCTGGTCCATAACACTCCTGCTCATCATCACTTCCCTCTGCTCATGTGTCCCTCTCTGTCATACTGAGTCTCTCCCTTTGTCTCATTGCAAAAAGCTGCCCCCACCCTCACAGATTGATCCCTCAACTGACCTACCTGTAATCACTAGACTACATCACTTGAACTGTGACAATCCCCATATAGTGTGATTGATTGACTGTGGTGGATCCTCTAATGTTCACACATCACCGCTTACTCAAAGCACACGAATTGTATTTGGTGTGTAAGCAGCTGGCAGTCTGAGTGATGATGGTCTCCGACAGTCTGTAACCTGGTGCTAAAGTTAATGAGCGTCAATCCGCCATGTCAGCATCGATGTGTGAAGTGAATTAGGTGATGGCAGGATGGGTCTACACAAAGTTGTAGTTGTCAGGAACCGGCTCTGACCTTTCTGTTGGAATTTTCACTGTCTACGTTTCATGGAAGAGGAGAGGTGTTTTGGAAAAGCGATGTAAGTAGGCCGAATTGGGCTTTTAATGAACTACAAATGCACTGAAATAAAGTCGACACCTCTCGGACTCACCTTTCTAAGCTCAGGGCAAATCAAGACCTTCTTTTGCAATGATGCAAATCTATATTTTTTTTCTTTCTCACCTTATTTTGTCACCACACTTGTCATTACTCTCATGACATCAGGTGGGAGAATTCACTCAAAATTGTAAAATTAAACCTAAGCCTTTCAAATTCACAACTGTCCCAGAAGATGGTATTCCAAAGCAATATCTGGGACTGTAATTTTCAAAGTTTCCCAACACTGGATCAAAATCCCATGGCCATTTGATGTCTAACCTAATAATTCAGATCTCTGAATCATTTATAGAGTCAGGGCAACACGAAATAGTGTTGTAGTGTGGTAATGGGAAGGGCTGGAGATAGGGCACAGTGTAGAGGGCTCGCTCCTTCCACCCGCTGTGGTGACCTGGCTAAGTCCCCTGTTCATAATTCACCATTTTTAATAAGTGGTAGAGCAGGCCATCACTGTTGTTTCCCCTGACCTGCAGAGGGGTGTTTGCTATGCTAACCTCTGTTAGCATCCAGTTGGGGTCTGCATGGAACACTTCAGTGCACTGAATCTTGTTGCCCACCAATAAAACAAAAACATTCTAATCAGATTCAAACCCAACAAGGAGACTTTCTCTGCGTTTGTTTAAAAAAATCTCACTGATTTGGAACTGATCTGTTTTTTTTTCCACTTTTTTGTCATGAACATCCTTTGAACATCCTGTACTTTCCAATACAGTGAAGTCGGGCTAAATTCTACGATTTCTCCTTAAGTGTGACAGCCAGTGAGTTTCACAATGGCCCACAATCAATTTTCTCACACTGTCTTCTACGTTCTACTCACTAATTATACTCCTGAGATGTTGGCTGCATTTCTTATGAAATCGTGTTTCCTGTGCTCCAGGTAAGATCTTCTCCTGGTTTCCTTGTACCACCCACCCCTGCCCCAAAAGCCCAGCTGCCACTACTTCAGACTCTCCCAATCAGCATTGATCTCTCAGACTGCAGGGCTCGATCTGAAACGGTCTCAAGGGGAAAGACAAGCTCCTTCCAGGACAGAGATCTGAAGGTGCTGCTGGGCTGTCTGGTGGAGAGGATGGGAATCCTTATCCTTGCTCACCTCCCCTATCCTCCAAAGGGGAACACCATAACAAAGCCAACCAACCTGGCATAAAGAGTAGTGTGGGTCAGTGCTGTGTATAGAGTGAAAAGATTTTCTGCACTCTGCAAGATCAAGTGCCACCATCTTTTCTCTCTGTTACCTGTTACTCAGAATAGGGCACATGCCTTTGCCAAGGCTCATGACTGCTTGCATGCATCGTGTTCCACCCAAGGGCTCACAGCATCACATCCTCCCAAACTGCTAACCCTTTCTGCATTTCCAGCTAACTCACTGGGACACCTGATGACTTCTTGTGACAATGCTGTGGCTTTAGGAAATGTGCTTTTTCCTGGTTATGATTAAGCAAAGTTTTAAGGCAGAGGTGCTGCATTGGCTAGTGAGAGCCTAGAAAGTAAACAACTTGGGAGGCCTTGTTTTTTTTTTTAAAGTTGGAATAATAGGTGCAGCCTGGATGGGTGTGGCCAGCTCTCACAAATCAGCATTTCTAGTTTTTTAGTTTTGTGATTCAGCAATCGTTGCTTATTGTGATGTTGAAAAAGTGGAACCTTTTCCCATCTCTTGATAATAGCCAAAAGCTAGCGGTTTCCTTCGTAGGTTGCTGGATCACATGTGAGTCAAAATCTGTTTCTGAATTTGCCTTTTTGCCAAAAGGTGTGTTTTATGGAATATTACTATATTGAAACAGTTAATTTATAATAGTTGTTGTATCTATTGTCTTGTTAAGTTTTTCAGTCGAGTTAATTTATTCTAAGTTCTTCTTTCTTTTGTTGTATTTTAACTATAGCATTTGAATACATTATGTTTTGTTTTATATCAAGTAGTTTGACCAGTAAATAGGGACATGGCACTTTACATCTGTCTTTAAAGTAAGAAACAATAGGGCCTAGGCTACCTTCTTAAAATATTTTGAGAGGGTCTGGTCTGGTCTGGTCCATAACACTCTCCTGCTCATCATCACCTCCTTCCGCTCATGTGTCCCTCTCTGTCATACTGAGTCTCTCCCTTTGTCTCATTGCAAAGAAAAGCTGGCCACACCCTCACAGAATTGATCCCTCAACTGACCTCCCTGTAATCACTAGACTACTTCACTTGAACTGACTGTGACCATCCCCATATAGCGATTGAATGACTGTGGTGGATCCTCTAACGTTCACACATCACCACTTACTCAAAGCACACGAATTGTATTTGGTGTGAAAGCAGCTGGCAGTCTGAGTGATGATAGTCTCTGACATTCTGTAACCTGGTGCTAAAGTTAATGACGTCAATCCGTCATGTCCGCATCGATGTGTGAAGTGCATTGGGTGATGGCAGGATGGGTCTTCACCAAGTATGTTTCAGGAACTGGCTCTGACCTTTCTGTTGGGAATTTACACTGTCTACGTTTTCGTAGTAGAGGAGAGATGTTTTGGAAAAGCGATGTAAGTCAAATTGGCTTTTAAATGAACTGCAAATGCACTGAAATAAGGTCGTCACCTCTTTGAACTCACCTTTCCAAGCTCAGGGCAGGTCAAGACCTTCCTTTTTGCAATGATGCAAATCTATACTTTTTTCTTTCTCACCTTATTTATGTCACCACACTTGTCATTACTCTCATGACATCAAGGTGGGAGAATTCACTCAAAATTTTAAAATTAAACCTAAGCCTTTCAAATTCACAACTGTCCCAGAAGATGGCATTCCAAGGTAATGTCTGGGACTGTAATTTTTCAAAGTTTCCCAGCACTGGATCAAAATCCCATGGCCATTTGAT
>NC_083411.1:56586534-56696792 GCF_020745735.1 Hemiscyllium ocellatum
GCTACCACATCTTCCACAGAGAAAGGGATATATTGGGTGGAAATTAATGGCACCAGAGGTATGTGGGAATTGACAGGGTACAGTTTTCGGCATTTGAATGCTGGTATCGAACTCAATTTAATACCGTCCGTATCACCATCACTAATACATCAATGGTGGGAAACCGTTATGTTCTATTTGTCGCACTTGATTTAAGCCGAAGGGTTGGTTTGCAGGTCAGAGTAATTGTACCTAATATTTTAATGGCACATCTGATGCTTGTCTTCCATCTAAACTTAATTTTATTATCTCACATCAGCAGAAACTTTTGACCACACCTGGCTCCCGAACTATATAACTCAGTTTATCCTGTGCAATGGTACTTTTTTTTGTTTGCGGACATAAGGCTTACACGTGGTTACCTCTGTCATGATCTGGTTTCTGTTTACTTAGCTTTTTTAGTCCCTTTTATGTGTCATACTCTACCTTTCATCCCTTATCCTCCATAAACTTTGCAACTCTAAGATAGACAAGTTCTTTGACCTTTGGTATTGGCCATATGCTGCATATAAATCCTTTTCTGAGATTCAATTACTCTATCCATATTGGAACAAGTAGTTCATGACACCTCCCAAGCCCTTGATAAGAGTAATGTAGAAATGGTTGCTATTCGAACAAGAACATTACAAAATTACAAAATGGCCCTGGATTGGCTACTATCTGAGAAAGGACGGACCTGTGCCCACGTAGGAAAAGAGTGTTGTACCTACATTCTGGCCAATTCTGAAGAGATCATAAATTCAACTGCTCATATTCACAAGGAGGTCGACAAACTTAGACAACTCCTTTCAAGTACCATATAGAATTGGGCTATAACTGGTCAGGATCACTTGAAACATCTATCCTCCAGGAGATTAACATCTTTCTTGTTGTTATTCTTGCTTTATATGTATGTATCAAATGTTGTTTTACTCGTGCCCTTAACCCTCCCAAGTTACGACATCAGAAGAAGTGAATACTGACTGCTGCATATGGGTAATGATTCATAATGTACAATGTGATTGGAATCAAAAGGGCCAAACGCAGGCAAGTGGAACTAGTTTAATTTGGGAAACATAGTTAGCATGGATGAGTTGGACCAAAGGGGTCTGTTTCCGTGCTCTATAACTTTATGAGAATTTTAAATTCGCTCAGTTGCTAACTATAGCAGTACAGTTGACAAACAAAATATCGAGTACCCTGTAAAGGAAACATCTGGCAATCACAGTCAGAACAAGTTGTGTTGATGAGTAAATTTTGGTCATGCTTAACTTAGCAGATAATCGTAGGACATAGAGAAACATTTTGTGATTGGACATGTAAGATGTGATTGGTTAGAAGTACTCAGAGTAAGTGGAGGCTGAGGATTGGGTAAAGGGAGAGCATAGAATGAAGAAATAATGTATAAGAATGTGAGCGAAACACAGACAGATGTGCTTTGCATCACCTTGCTATGTACCATTAATGCCATACTTCTGTAATAAAGACTTCACGAAGGCATTGTGCAGTTCCCTGTCTGGTTATTCCTATTATCAGGGAAACAAGTACCCAACACTGCCAAAAGCTGGGAAGTCATAGAATCGTAGCATCCATACAGTATGGAAACAGGCCCTATGGCCCAACAAGTCCACATCGAATCTCCAAAGAGTAACCCAACCAGACCCATTCCCCTACCCTTTTATCCTATATTTACCCCTGACTCATGCACCTAGCCTATACATCCCTGAACACTACGGGCGATTTAGCATGGCCAATTCATCTAGCTTGCTTGGATTGTTGCAGGAAACCAGAGCACCCAGAGGAAACCCACAGAGACACGGGGAAAATGTGCAAACGCCTCAGAGACAGTCAGCCAAGGCTGGAATCAAACCTGAGTTCCTGGTGAGTGAGGCAACAGTGCTAACCACTGAACCACCATGGTGCCCACATCTCCATATTTCATCACAATGGTTTGTGAGATTTCCATGTGATTAATAGAATCTGGAATTGAAAGATGCCATAAAACAACCATCAGTTATTGCATACACCTACCTGCTTCACCAGAGTTAGTTAACAGGTCCTCCTGGGTCAACAGGTCACTCATTATCAGGGTAATCCAGAATGGGCAACAAATGTGAAGATGCTAACATCTTGTGAAATGATTTTAAAAACGAGAGTAAACTCGCTGAGCTTGGAGCAGATGCATCTAGATACAGGTTATTTTGCTGTAATGCAGTCGTTGCGTTCTTCTGCAACTCCGCACTACAGAAAATCGTGCTATTGAAATTGTTACAGAGAATTGTGTTGTAGATTGCTACAGAAAATCTGCTCAAGAGAAACTTCGCATTATCCAAACATCACCCATAATTAATTAATCACGTAGCCAAACCGATATGACAAAACGCACATTATAGCAGGAACACCGAGAGTCATTGAGTCATAGAGATGTCCAGCATAGAAACAGAACCTGCGGTCCAACTCGTCCATGCCAACCAGATATCCTAATTCAATCTAGTCCCACCTGCAAGCGCCCGAACCTCCAAACACTTCCTATTCATACACCCATCCATATACCTTTTAAATGTTGTACCAGCCTCCATCACTTTCTCTGGTAGCTCATTCCATACATGTACCACCCTCTGTGTGAAAAAGTTGCCCCTTAGGTGTTTTTTATATCTTTCCCCTCTCACCCTAAACCTATGCACTCTAGTTCTGGACTCCCACACCCAGGGAAAAGATTTTGTCTATTTATCTTATCCATGCCCCTCATAATTTTGGAAATCTCTAAAAGGTCACCCCTCAGCCTCTGATGCTTCAGGGAAAACAGCCCCAGCCTGTTCAGCCTCTCCCTACAGCACAAATCCTCCAAACCTGGCAACATCCTTGTAAATCTTTTGTGAACTCTTTCAAGTTTCACAACATCTTTCCGATATGAAGGAGACCAGAATTGCATGCAATATTCCAACAGTGGCCTAATCAATGTCCTGTGCAGCAGCAACATGAGCTCCCAACTCCTGTACTCAATACTCGGATCAATAAAGGAAGGCATACCAAATGTCTTCTTCACTATCCTAACGACCTGCGACTCCACTTTCAAGGAGCTATGATCCTGCACTCCAAGATCTCTTCGTTCAGCAACACTCCCTAGGACCTTACCATTAAGTGTATAAGTCCTGCTAAGATTTGGTTTCCCAAAATGCAGCACCTCGCCTTTATCTGAATTAAATTACATCTGCCACTTCTCAGCCCATTGGCCCATCTAGTCAAGATCCTGTTGTAATCTGAGGTAACCTTCTTCTTTGTCCACGACATCTCCAATTTTGGTGTCATCTGCAAACTTACTAACTAGACCTCTTATGCTTGCATCCAAATCATTTATGTAAATGACAATAAGTCGAGGACCCAGCACCGATCATTGAGGCACTCCACTGGTCACAGGCCTCCAGACTGAAAAACAACCCTCCACCACCACCCTCTGTCTTCTACCTTTGAAACAGTTCCATATCCAAATGGCTCGTTCTCCCTGTATTCCATGAGATCTAACCTTGCTAACCAGTCTCCCATGGGGAACTTTGTCGAACGCCTTACTGAAGTTCATATAGATCACATCTACCATTCTGCCCTCATCAATCCTCTTTGTTACTTCTTCAAACAACTCAATCAAGTTTGTGAGACATGATTTCCCACGCATAAAATCATGCTGACTATCCCTAATTAGTCCTTGCCTTTCCAAATACATATATATCCTGTGCCTCAGGATTCTCTCCAACAACTTGCCCACCACCGACTTCAGGCTCACTGGCCGCCTTGCTGATCTTTGAGGGCCCTACTCTCTCCCTTGTTACCCTTTTGTCCTTAATGTATTTGTAAAAACCCTTTGGATTCTCCTGAATTCTATTTGCCAAAGCTATTTCATGTCCCCTTTTTACCCTCCTGCTTTCCCTTTTAAGTATACTCCTACTGCCTTTATACTCTTCTTAGGATTCACTCGATCTATCCTGTCTATACCTTACATATGCTTCCTTCTTTTTCTTAACCAAACCCGCAATTTCGTTAGTAATCCAGCATTCCCTATACCACCAGCCTTTCCTTTCACCCTAACAGGAATATACTTTCTCTGGATTCTCATTATCTCATTTCTGAAGGCTTCCCATTTTCCAGCCGTCCCTTTACCTGCGAACATCTACCCCCAATCAGCTTTTGAAAGTTCTTGCCTAATACTGTCAAAATTGGCCTTTTTCCAATTTAAAAATTCAACTTTTAGATCTGATCTATCCTTTTCCATCACAGTTTTAAATCTAATAGAATTATGGTCGCTGGCCCCAAAGTGCTCCCCCACTGACTCCCCAGTCACTTGCCCTGCCTTATTTCCCAAGAGTAGAACAAGTTTTGCACCTTCCCTAGTAGGTACATCCACATACTGAATCAGAAAATTTTCTTGTAATGCGCTTAACAAATTCCTCTCTATCTAAACCCTTAACACTATGGCAGTCCCAGTCCACGTTTGGAACGTTAAGATCCCCGACCATAGCCACCCTATTATTTTTGCAGAAAACTGAGATCTCCTTGCAAGTTTGTTTCTCAATTTCTCTCTGACTATTAGGAGGTCTATAATACAATCCCAATAAGGTAATCAGTCCTTTCTTGTTTCTCAGATCCACCTCAATAACTTCTTTGGATATATTTCCAGGAATATCCTCGCTCAGCACAGCTGTAATGCTATCCCTTATCACAAATGCCACTCCCCCTCCTCTCTCGCCTCCCTTTCTATCCTTCCTGAAGCATTTGTATCCTGGAACATTAAGCTGCCAGTCCTGCTCACCCCTGAGCCATGTGTCTGTAATTGCTAGGATGTTCCAGACGCACATTCCTAATCATGCCCTGAGTTCAGCTGTCTTCCCTGTCAGGCCCCTTGCATTGAAATAAATGCCGTTTAATTTATTAGTCCTATCTTGTCCCTGCCTGCCCTGTTTGACTTGCTTCTATTCTCAACTGTACCCATCTCAGATCGATCTCTTTCCTTACTATCTCCCTGGGTCCCACCCTCCTAAACCCCACCTTACTAGTTTTAATCCTCCCGAGCAGCTCAAGCAAATTTCCCTGCCAGTATATTAGTCCCTTCCAAATTAGGTGCAATCCGTCCTTCTTGTACAGGTCACTTCTACCCCAAAGGAGATTCCAATGATCCAAAAAAGTGTGAATCCTTCTCCCATACACTGGCTCCTCAGCCATGCATTCATCTACTCTATCCTCCTATTCTTGCTCTCACTAGCTCATAGCACTGGGAGTAATGCAGATATTACTACTCTTGAGGACCTCCTTTTTAAATTCCTGCCTAATTCTCTGTAATCTCCCTTCAGAATCTCAATCTTTCCCCTTCCTATGTCATTGGTTCCAATATGGACAATGACCTCTTGCTGGTACCCCTCCTCCTTGAGAACATTTTGCACCCTCTCTGAGACATCCTTGATCCTGGCACCAGGGAAATATCTCCAAAAACATATAACATATATATTCCGTTGATAGAGATTTGTCAGACCATGTGAAATTTCTGATGCTGGATTAGTGGTGTTGTAAAAGCACAGCAGTTCAGGCAGCATCTGAGGAGCAGTAAAATCGACCTTTCAGGCAAAAGCCCTTCATCAGTAATACAGGCAGAGTGCCTGAAGGTTGGAGAGATAAATGAGAGAAGGGTGGGGGTGGGGAGAAAGTAGCATAGAGTACAATAGGTGAGTGGGGGAGGTGTTGAAGGTGATAGGTCAGGGAGGAGGGTCGAGTGGATAGATTGAAAAGAAGCTAGGCTGGTAGGACAAGTCATGGGGACAGTGCTGAGCTGGAAATTTGGAACTGGGGTGAGGTGGGGGAAGGAGAAATGAGGAAACTGTTGAAGTCCACATTAATGCCCTGGGGTTGAAGTGTTCTGAGGCGGAAGATGAGGCATTCTTCCTCCAAGCATCGGGTGGTGAGGGAGCAGCGGTGAAGGAGGCCCAGGACGTCCATGTCCTTGGCAGAGTGGGAGGGGGAGATGAAATGTTGGGTCACAGGGCAGTAGGGTTGATTGGTGCAGGTGTCCCAGAGATATTCCCTAAAGTGCTCTGCAAGGAGGCGTCCAGTCTTCCCAATATAGAGAGGACCAATGGATACAATAAATGATATTGGTGGATGTGCAGGTAAAGCTTTGATGGATGTGGAAGGCTCCTTTAGGGCCTTGGATGGAGGTGAGGGAGGAGGTGGGGCGCAGGTTTTGCAATTCCTGCAGTGGCAGGGGAAGGTGCCAGCATGGGAGGGTGAGTTGTAGGTGGGGGGGGCGTGGACCTGACCAGGTAGTCACGGAGGAAATGGTCTTTGTGGAAGTCGGAAAGGGGTGGGGAGAGAAATATATCCCTGGTGGTGGGGTCCGTTTGGAGGTGGCGGACATGTCATTGGATGATTTGGTTTATGCAAAGGTTGGTAGGGTGGAAGGTGAACACCAGAGGGGTTCTGTCCGTGTTACAGTTGGAGGGGTGGGGTCTGAGGGCAGAGGTGAGGGGTGTAGACGAGATGCGTTGGAGGGCATCATTAACCACGTGGGAAGGGAAATTGGAAGGAGGCCATCTGTTGTGTTCTGTGGTGGAACTGGTCCTCATGGGAGCAGATATGGCGGAGATGGAGGAATTGGAAATACAGGCTGGCATTTTTGCAGGAGTTAGGGTGGGAAGAGAGTAATCCAGGTAGCTGTGGAAGTCGGTAGGTTTGTAAAAAATGTCAGTGTCAAGTCGGTCGTCATTAATGGAGATGGAGCGGTCCAGGAAGGAGAGGGAGGTGTCAGAGATGGTCCAGGTAAATTCAAAATCAGGGTGGAATGTTTTGGTGAAGTTGTTGAATTTCTCAACCTCCTTGCGGGAGCACGACGTGGTGCCAATGCAGCCATCAATGTAGCGGAGGAGGAGGTGGGGAGTGGTGCTGGTGTAATTACGGAAGATGGACTGTTCTACGTAGCCAACAAAGAGACAGGCATAGCTGGGGCCCATTCGGGTGTCCATGGCTACCCCTTTGGTCTGGAGGAAGTGGGAGGATTCGAAGGAGAAATTGTTAAGTGTCAGGACCAGTTTGGCCAAACGAATGAGAGTGTTGATGGAAGGGTACTGTTGGGAACATCGGTAGAGGAAGAAACGGAGGGCTTGGAGGCCCTGGTCATGATGCCCCAGCTGACTGTGAGGGAACTGAATGGGATTTTTAATTTTTCCCAACAGCAAATCCCCTGTGTCTGGTTCACTCTGACAAAGTCCTTTGAAATCTCAAGACTTCAAAATATTGGCGCTGCATTCAGCCTCAATCTGAATGGTCACTCAATAGTCAATCTTTGAATCTTTCTGATAATTGTATGGCAGGCAGGGATAGTAGGAGAGATTCCTGGTCAATTGGAAACATTGAGGTAGTGCAGAGTAACAGCCACCCCACAGTGAAAGCTGCAGACGCTGATTCATGCCATGGCCTCTCTCTGTATTGTGTGACCTCCTCATTTCAAAGCATTGGTGAGAAATATGTGATGCAAAATAGATATATTCTGACATTGAGTATTCTGAAACAAACCTGAAATTCTATTATTTTTAGTGTGGAGATTGCATCAGAAATAGTCAGGAAATGTGGACATCACCCAGACCTGAGCAACTAGATCTTGCCCTTTTGGACACATCTTGTCATTCTCACCAGTCATTTACTTGGTGAAAGGCTGAACAGTTCTAAATCACAGTCCTGGAATTTTGGAAAGATAGAACATCTTCGGGCAAGATTTGCTCCTTAAGGTTTACATCCAGCTCCTGAGCAAGCGAAGAAAGTATTCATGGCTGTCTGAAGATGGACCAGAGGGAGTTGGCTTTATCTGAATTCTCACAGAATGAACAGGAAACACACTCTCCAATAGATACAGTGAGTATTTTAGCAAAACATGAAATTACACTCATGTAAAATCCTGAGAAGTGCTGATTCTTTGGGGATTTTAGCTTTTGTGAACTGCAGTCACCCGTCTTGTCTCCAAACTACTAAGTGATTGCTGTTAACTGGGGAATGAAGAAATGTTTTTACAGTGGGGAAGAGTTGAACTCAGTGCTTAAGTTCAGATTGAAAAAATCTACTTTCTAATTTAGTCAATTCCTTTCTTTGCCCCAAGAGTGCTGCCAATCCAGCAGTGAACAGAAATGATGAAAATGTGAAGAGAGGTAACTGGTCCTCGAAGACTGACTACTTGCTCTCGATGATTGGCTGTGCTGTGGGTCTAGGCAATGTCTGGAGATTCCCTTTCCTGGCTTACAAAAATGGAGGAGGTATTGTCTGGAATTTGAATTAAGGGGATAGAAATGCAGAGGGAGCATTTCATTGATCTTTAAGGACTGTTGGCTTGGATATTGCTCTTGTCAGTGCTTCCCATCGTAACAATTGATGTGGAGGTGCCGGTGTTTGACTGGAGTAGGCAAAGTCAGAATGCAACAACTCCAGGTTATGATCCAACAGGTTTAACCTTCACCTGATGAAGCAGCAGAACCCCAGAAGCTTCTGATTTCAAATAAACCTGCTGGACTATAGCCTGGTCTTGTGTGTTTTCTGACATCTTAACAATTGTGCAGGGGTTAGAAATGTTACAGTCTGGACATGGCACAGTTAAATACTAAAGTGCAAAGTGGTGGTTGAAATTAATTCAAGTGACTTTTGAGCAAATCAGATTGTCTCATTCCAGGTTGTAGTTTGAATCTGTGGCCCATTTCTCATCAGGAGTAAAAAGCATTATACTTTTATACCTTTAAATACTTTATATTGCTAAATTCCTAAAACTGAAATAATTCTAAAAACACAACAGAATGTCATTAAGACCCAGATTGTTCCCAGCATTTTCAATAAACAGTAGATTAATAAAACTCATGTAGCCCCTTTTTCATTTGTCTAGTTCAAGTCAGAGTAGACCACATTTTCAGTTTAAATAGGCATAGATTGATTCATTACAAGTTTTATGGAAGATTCCTTTGGAGTTAAGATAATAAAGTCCTTGTCAGCAATATCGACAGATGTTAAGATTAAAACAAGGATAGAAAACACAAAAGAATAAAGTTTCAATCAGTCTTTGTAGCATGCTAGTGGAATCACTGTTAGACTTTACTTACAGCAGAAATACACGGACATCATGATGGATCACAATATTGAACACGTAATTTTGGTCGGTTTATCAGGAATACCCATTGATAAGGTGCTAGCTAAAACAAAGTTGCTGTACCTACTTTACAATCTCACAGTGAGTTATCAATGAACTTCATTATCTCCTGGATTACAGTTATTACTTATCTTCATTTCGATTTTAGTTTGCCTCCAGTAATGTATATATATGCTTGTATATTATCCACCATAACATAAGAGACTGAGTCTGGATATCATGCTATCAGAGAAACCAGCAGATATTTATTATAATGATATAAAGTCAAGGATTTTACGCAGGCCAGTCATTATTTGGTGTCGACGATGAGTCACCATGAATATTCTGTGGAATCCCCATTCTAGCACACTCTGAAGGTATTGCCCAGGAAACTGGATTTTCCACTAGACAATTCTCCGATTCTTGGAACACTCCAAAAGTCTCTATTTACATCGGAAATTTCAGAAGGTACTGATGAATTTAAGTAAAATAATTAATCAGGAAAGTTAGATTATTAAATCTAACACCCCTGTCATGTCCAGACCCGCTCCAAACCCCCACATCCATCAGATCTGAGTTGATATCTACCTAGCAACTCCTTGCATCAGTCAAATGTGACCCAACCCAACCCAACATTAACATAGAGTCATAGAGTCCTACAGCATGGAGACAAGCCCTTTGTTCCAAATTTGTCCATGCCTACCAAACTGTCCATCCATGCTAACCCCATTTCGCTGCACTTAGCCATTTCCTTCTAAACTTTTCCTATCTATGTACTTGTCTAAATACCTTTTGAGTAAAAAATGAGGTCTGCAGATGCTGGAGATCAGAGCTGCAAATGTGTTGCTGGTCAAAGCACAGCAGGCCAGGCAGCATCTCAGGAATAGAGAATTCGACGTTTCGAGCATAAGCCCTTCATCAGGAATAAGAGAGAGAGAGCCAAGCAGGCTAAGATAAAAGGTAGGGAGGAGGGACTAGGGGGAGGGGCGATGGAGGTGGGATAGGTGGAAGGAGGTCAAGGTGAGGGTGATAGGCCGGAGTGGGGTGGGGGCGGAGAGGTCAGGAAGAGGATTGCAGGTTAGGAGGGCGGTGCTGAGTTGAGGGAACCGACTGAGACAAGGTGGGGGGAGGGGAAATGAGGAAGCTGGAGAAATCTGAATTCATACCTTGTGGTTGGAGGGTTCCCAGGCGGAAGATGAGGCGCTCCTCCTCCAGCCGTCGTGTAGTTGTGTTCTGCCGGTGGAGGAGTCCAAGGACCTGCATGTCCTCGGTGGAGTGGGAGGGGGAGTTAAAGTGTTGAGCCACGGGGTGATTGGGTTGGTTGGTTCGGGCGGCCCGGAGGTGTTCTCTAAAGCGTTCCGCAAGTAAGCGGCCTGTCTCACCAATATAGAGGAGGCCACATCGGGTGCAGCGGATGCAATAGATGATGTGTGTGGAGGTACAGGTGAACTTGTGGCGGATATGGAAGGATCCCTTGGGGCCTTGGAGGGAAGTGAGTGTGGAGGTGTGGGCGCAAGTTTTACATTTCCTGCGGTTGCAGGGGAAGGTGCCGGGGGTGGAGGTTGGTTGGTGGGGGGTGTGGATCTGACAAGGGAGTCACGAAGGGAGTGGTCCTTGCGGAACGCTGATAGGGGAGGGGAGGGAAATATATCCTTGGTGGTGGGGTCCGTTTGGAGGTGGTGGAAATGGCGGCGGATGATACGTTGTATGCGCAGGTTGGTGGGGTGGTAGGTGAGAACCAGTGGGGTTCTGTCTTGGTGGCGGTTGGAGGAGCGGGGCTCAAGGGCGGAGGAGCGGGAAGTGGAGGAGATGTGGTGGAGGGCATCGTCGATCACGTCTGGGGGGAATCTGCGATCCTTGAAGAAGGAGGCCATCTGGGCTGTGCGGTGTTGGAACTGGTCCTCCTGGGAGCAGATACGGCGGAGACGAAGGAATTGGGAATATGGGATGGAGTTTTTGCAGGGGGCAGGGTGGGAGGAGGTGTAGTCCAGGTAGCTGTGGGAGTCAGTCGGTTTATAGTAGATGTCTGTGTTGAGTCGGTCGCCCGAGATAGAGATGGAAAGGTCTAGGAAGGGGAGGGAGGAGTCTGAGACAGTCCAGGTGAATTTCAGGTCGGGTGGAAGGTGTTAGTAAAGTTGATGAACTGTTCAACCTCCTCGTGGGAGCACGAGGCAGCGCCGATACAGTCATCGATGTAGCGGAGGAAAAGGTGGGGGGTGGTGCCAGTGTAGTTGCGGAAGATGGACTGTTCCACATATCTTACAAAGAGGCAGGCATAGCTGGGGCCCATGCGGGTGCCCATGGCAACTCCTTTAGTTTGGAGGAAGTGGAGGATTGAAAAGAGAAGTTATTCAGGGTGAGGACCAGTTCAGTCAGTCGAAGGAGGGTGTCAGTGGAAGGGTACTGGTTGGTGCGGCGGGAAAGGAAGAAGCGGAGGGCTTTGAGTCCTTCGTGACGGGGGATGGAGGTGTACAGGGACTGGATGTCCATAGTGAAAATAAGGCGTTGCGGACCGGGGAAGCGAAAATCCTGGAGGAGGTGGAGGGCGTGGGTGGTATCCCGAACGTAGGTGGGGAGTTCTTGGACTAAAGGGGACAGGACCGTGTCGAGGTATTGGGAGATGAGTTCGGTGGGGCAGGAGCAGGCTGAGACAATGGATCAGCCGGGGCAGGCAGGTTTGTGGATTTTGGGCAGGAGGTAGAAACGGGCGGCGCGGGGTTGTGGTACTATGAGGTTGGAGGCGGTGGATGGGAGATCCCCTGAGGTGATGAGGTCATGGATGGTCTGGGAGATGATGCTTTGGTGGTGGGAGGTGGGGTCGTGGTCAAGGGGGCGATAAGAGGAGGCGTCTGCGAGCTGGCGTTTGGCCTCAGCGGTATAAAGGTCAGTGCGCCAAACTACCACCATACCTCCCTTGTCTGCGGGTTTGATGGTGAGGTTGGGATTGGAGCGGAGGGAGTGGAGGGCTGCACGTTCTGAGGGTGAGAGGTTGGAGTGGGTGAGAGGGGTGGACAGGGTGAGTCGGTTAATGTCACGGCGGCAGTTGGCTATAAAGAGGTCAGCACGGGGTGTCCAGGTGGATGGGGTGTGTTGGAGGCGGGAGAAGGGGTCGTCAGAGGGTAGGCGGGAGTCTTCGTTGTGAAAGTAGGCACGGAGGCGAAGGCGGCGGAAGAATTGTTCAATATCTCGCCGCATGTTGAACTCATTAATCCGAGGGCGTAGGGGAATGAAGGTGAGGCCTCTGCTGAGGACTGATCTTTCATCCTCAGAGAGGGGGAGGTCTGGAGGGATGGTGAAAATCCGGCATGGTTGGGAGCTAGGACCTGGTGTGGGACTGGAGCTGGGCTGGGGGCGGGGTTAGGGATCGAAGTAGGGGCGGAGTTAGACGTGGTGACGTTGCTCGATGTGGGGGCGGAGTCAAGCGTGGGGGCGGGGTCATGCGTCGTGACAGAAATAAGCATGGGGGCGGGGTTACGTTCTTTCCCCTCTAACCTTAAACCGATGCCCTCCTGTCCTCGATTCCCCAATTCTGGAAAAAAGACAGAGTGCATTCACTCTATCCATGCTTATCATGATATTATACATTTCTATAACAAACTTCCTCAATCTCTTCAGCTCTAAAGAAAAAAGTCTTAGGTTGTTCAACCTTTCCCTGTAACTCAGACCATTGCATCCTGGCACCATCCCTGTAAATTTCTTCTGAACTCTTCCCAGTTTAACAACATCCTTCCTCTAGCAAGGAGACCAAAACTGAGCATAACACTCCAAATGTGGCCTCACCAACAATCTGTACAAGTGCAACATAACTTCCCAGCATTTATACTCAGTGCCCTGACTGATGAAAGACAGTATGCCAAAAGCTTTCTTCCCTGTCCTGTCTATCTGTGACTCCATACCCTAGACAGAACTGATCGCTGGCCTCTACTGTCAACCTGACCTCCTGCCCAGCTGACATCCTATCTAGCTACTGAACAGTCAGGAGGGAGTTGTCCTGGGAGTCTGCAAAATTGACGCCAGACCCTCGAAGTCTCAGGGCTTCAGGTTAAAAAGGGGGCAAAAAGGTTCTGCTGATTATCACATACCATCCTCCCTCAGCTGATGAATCAGTACTCCTCAATGCTGAACAAACTTGGAGGAAGCATTGAGGGTGGCAAGGGCACAACATGTCCTTTAGGGGGGGGATTTCAACATTGACCATCAAGACTGGCTCAGCAGTAACACTACTGATCAAGGTGGTTATGTCCTAAAGAACTTCACTGCTCACTGGGTCTGTGGTAGGTGGTGAGGAAACCAACAGGAGTGAAAAACATACTTAACTTCATCCTCGCCAATCGACTGAGGATTGAGTTGTAGAAATAGCGGAGGTGCTGAATGTGATCTTTCAAACATCACTGGAGTCAGGAAAGCTCCAGATGATTGGAAAATTGCTATTGTAACTCCCTTGTTCAAGAAAGGATCAAGACAGAAGATGGAAAATTATAGGCCGATGAGCCTACCCTTGGTTGTCGGTAAAATTCTAGAATCCATCGTTAAGGACAGAATTTCTAAATTCTTGGAAGTGCAGGGTCAGATTAGAACAAGTCAGCATGGATTTAGTAAGGGAAGGTCATGCCTGACAAACCTGTTAGAATTCTTTGAAGAGGTAACAAGTAGGTTAGACCAGGGAAACCCAGTGGATGTCATCTATGAATACTTCCAAAATGCCTTTGATAAGGTGCCTCACAGGAGGCTGCAGAGTAAGGTGAGGGCCCCTGGTGTTCCCTGGCATAAGTTGGGGATTGGCTGTCTGACAGAAGGCAGAGAGTTGGGATAAAAGGTTCTTTTTCGGAATGGCAGCTGGTGACAAGCGGGGTCCTGCAGGGTTCAGTGTTGGGGCCACAGCTGTTCATTTTATATATTAATGATCTGGATGAAGGGACAGGGAGAATTCTGGCAAAGTTCGCCGATGATATGAAGTTAGGCGGACAGGCAGGTAGTACTGAGGAGGTGGGGAGGCTGCAGAAGGATCTAGACAGTTTGGGAGAGTGGTCCAGGGAATAGCTGATGAAATTCAATGCTGCTACACTGGGTTTGTGGTAGGTGATGAGGGAACCAATAGGAGGGAAAAACTTACTTGACTTCATCGTCACCAATCTGCTGGCTGTATTGGTATGAGTGATACTGCACAGTCCTTGTGGAGATGAAGTTACACCTTCACACTCAGAATACCATCCATCCTGTTGTATTGCACTATCACTGAGCTAAATGGGACAGACTTCAAGCAGATTTAGCAACTAAGACTTCAGGCACTGTGGGCCATCATCAGCAACAGAAGCATACTTCAGCACAATCTGCAAACTCATGGCCCAGCATCTCTCCCACTCATGCATTACCATCAAGCCGGGGATCAGCCTGGTTCAATGGACAGTGAAGTTGGGGAGTCAGGAACAGCACTAGACATACCTAAACATGAGGTGTCAAGCTAGTGAAGCTACTAAACAGGGCTACTTGCATGCCAAACACAATAAGCAGCATGTGATAGAGCTAAGCAATGAATCAGTCTGAACCAGACTCTGCTGTCCTGCCACATCCAATCATGAATGGTGGTAGACATTTAAACAACTCACTGGATGAAGAGGCTCCACAAATGTCCCCATCCTCAATGATGAAAGAGCCCAACACATCAGTGCAAAAGGTAGGGCTGAAGTGCTGAGTGGATGATCCATCTCAATGTTCTCTACTTGTCCCCAACATTACAGGTGCCAGCCTTCAGCCAATTTGATTCACTCCATGAGATAACAAAATACAGTTCAATGCAATGGATACTGCAAAACCTATGGGCCTTGACATCATTCTGGCAATAGTACTGAACGTCTGTGCTCCAGAACTTGCTGCACCCCTAGCCAAGCTCTTCGAGTTCAGTTACAACATCAGCATCCACTCATCATTGTGAAAATTGCTCAGATATGCCCTGCATACATAAAAAAGCTGGACAAATCCAACCCGGCCCATTACACCCCATCAGTCTACTGTCAATGATCAGTGAAGTGATGGAAGGTGTTGTCATCAATGCTATCCAGCAGCACCTGCTCAGCAATAACCTGCTTGGTGATGCCCAGTTTGGATTCTGCCAGGGCTACTCAGCTCCTGACCTCTTTACAGCCTTGGTTCTAACATGGACAAAAGAGCTGAATTCCAGAGAGGAGGTGATAGTGACAGCCCTGGGTAAAAACAATGGCTGCAAATGCTGGAAACCAGATTCTGGAGTCGAGTGGTGCTGGAAAAGCACAGCAGTTCAGGCAGCATCCGCGAAGCAGTAAAATCGGCGTTTCCGGCAAACGCCCTTCATTAGGAATACAGCTGTCTTCCTGATGAAGGGCTTTTGCCCGAAACGTCGATTTTACTGCTCCTCGGATGCTGCCTGAACTGCTGTGCTTTTCCATCACCACTCTACTCCAGATAGTGACAGCGGTGGACATCAAGGCCACAGTTGACTGAGTGTGACATCCAGGAGTCCTAGCAAAACTGGAATCAATGAGGGTCAAGGATCAAACACTTCTCTGGCCCCCAGGAAAGTGTATGGTTGCAAATCCTCAACACCATTCACAATTGCTTAGATACTGAAGCAGCCCATTTTCAAATGCAGATTTGGGATAACAAGTGGCAAGCACATTCATGTCACATAATTGGCAGAAATGACCCCCTCCAACAAGACAGAGTCCAGCCATTATTTTGTGAAATTCATTCTCATGACTATTACTGAATCTCTCATTGTCAACAGCCTGGGGTTACCATTGACCAGAAATACTCTGATTACAAGAGCAAGTCAGAGTTTAGGAATATTGCAGCAAGTAACTCACCCCTAACTCCACAAAGCCTGTACATCATCTCCCAGGCACAAGTGCCAAACACTGATATTATAATGTAAAGGTTGAATTTATCATCAATCAGTGATTCTTTAAGATTGTCTACTGCTATCTATGATTGATAAATAAATTAATAGATAAGGAGATAATGTATTCCAACCCCAGATGAACAACTGGCAAATATCAACATATAACTTTATTCCCTTTCTAACTCCTCACGCTCACAGTCATACACAGATAGAACATAGAACAGTACAGGCTCTTCAGCCCTCTATGTTGCGCGGACCTTTTATCCTATTGTAAGATCAAACTAACCTACGTACCCTACATTTTACTATCATCCAAATACCAAGTGATGTAAGACTGACTGGTCTGTAATTCCCAGGGTTATCCATTTCCCCTTTTTTGAACAAGGGAATGACATTTGCCACCCTCCAATCATCTGGTACTACTCCAGTAGCCAGTGAACATGCGAAGATCATTACTTTTGTTGTAATGTCCTGTACCTTTAAGAAAGAGTGAATGCTGTTCTGCACTGAGAGCTTACAAGCACCTGTCATATGATTTAACTAGCAGTCTCAGAGTGTACTGGAAAATTGAAAATATATAACATTTGGCTGTGAAATGGAAACCTGAATTGTTTGCTGTTTTGGCAACAAATCCAATTTAAACAAACAGTTTAAATTATGCCTCAGGATACTAAAATCCAATCCAGTTTGAATTTATTGTTTTACCAACATCAAACTGATGATCCAATGTTGGGGGAATATAAAAAAGGCAACCATTTTCAAAATCAGACAGAGCAACTGCAATCGAGAGAGAGAGAGACCCAAGACATTGAAATACTCTGCATCAAAGGTGCCTTTCATACGAAACATCTTAACAGTAAAAAGAAAGAAGATGATCCAGTGAGGTCTTCAGCCGGAAGAAGAAAGACACCAAAGATGACAGCCACTGAAAAGTTTTGAAATTGATTTGATGTAATTTTAATAAATGTTTTATTGGAAAGGTATATTATAGCATTAGAGGCAGATATTAAGCAGTTAAGAGAAAAGGAGCCTTAGTGTTGTGAATATTTGTTGCTTGATGTTCCCTTTTAGAGTTAAAGAATGAATTGATGTTATTTTCTTGAAATATTAGAAATATGAGGTGAGGTGAGCTTCTCTGGGTGTTTGGTTCAATGAAGAGAGAGGTTCACCGCTGTGTCATAACACTTTAGGCACAGCAATCTCTTCCCTCGCTTCCTGCAGCAAACTTAGGTATATCCCGTCTGGTTCAGGCGACTTATCTATCCTCATGCTTTTCAAAATTTGCAGCATATCCTCCTTCTTAACATCAACCTGTTTGAGCATATCAGTCTGTTTCACGCTGTCCTCACAAACAATAAGGTCCCTCTCCCTAGTGAATACTCAAATAACGTATTCATTAAAAACCTCCCCAAACGCCAACTCCAGGCACAAGTTCCCTTCACTATCCCTGATTGGCCCTACCCGCACTTGCTGTAAGTTCTCTGTAAACAACCTCCATATTTCTGTTGTACATTTCCCTGAGAATATCTACTCCCAGTTTATGATTCATGGTTCCTGCCTAATAGCATTGTAATTTCCCCCTTCCCCAACTAAATGCTTTCTCATACCATCTGCTCCTATCCCTCTCCATGACTATAGTAAAGGTCAGGGAGTTATGATCATTATAACAGAAATGTTCTCCCACCAAGAGATCTGTCACCTGGCTTGGTTTATTAACAAGCACCAAATCCAAATGGCCTCCCCTTTGGTTGGCCTAGCTAAATATTTAATCAGGAATCCTTCTTAGACACACCTGACAAAATCTGCTGCATCCAAACTATTTGCACTAAGGAGGTTCCAGTCAATATTAGGGAATTTGAAGTCACCCGACACAAACCTGTTACGTATGTACCTTGTCAAAATCTGCCTCACAATCGGCTCCTCCATGCCTTTGTTGCTATTGGGTATCTATAGAAAACTCCCAATAAAGTGACTGCTCCTTTCCTTTTTCTGACTTCCACTTATAATGACTCAGTGGACAAACCATCCCCGACAATCTCCCTTTCTACAACTATTATACTGTCCCTTATTAGCAATGTCACCCACCCATCTATTTTACCTCCATCTCTGTTCCTATTGGAACATCTAAATCTCGGAACATTCAGCAACCATTCCTGCCCCTGTGATATCAAAGCCTCTGTAATAGCCACAACATTGTAGCTTCAAGAAACTCCATGCTCCATTGTAGCTCCATGCTCAAAGTTCATCATCCTTATTCTTGACACTTCTTGCATTAAAATAGACCCATCACACTGACTGCAGCTTTGCCCTATCAACTGCCTATCCTTCCTCACAGTCTCTCTGCATGCTGTATCTGCCTGTTCACCAGCATCCACATCCTTTGAACCGTAGTACCAGTTCCCAACCCTCTGCCAAACTAGTTTAAACCCTCCCGAAGATCTCTAGCAAACCTCCTGCCCAGGATATTGATGCCCCTCAGGATCAGGTGCAACCCGTACAGGTCCCACCTTCCGCAGAAGATCCACATACCTGAAGCCCTCCCTCCTATACCAGCTCTGCAGCCACGTGTTTAGCTGCACACACTCTCCGTTCCTAGCTTCACTAGACAATGGCACCAATAGCAATCCTGGGATTACTACTCTGCTTTTACTAATTAACCTTACTCTTACTAATCTTTCAATGTTCCCTCAATACAGGAGTTGTCCCACTGGACTGAAGAATTGCAGACATTATTCCACTTTAGAACAGGGGCGAAAGAGGAAAATCAGGGATTTATAGATCAGTTAGCCTAACTTCTGTGCTGGGGCACTGGTTGGTGTCTCTAATTAAGGATAAAATAACTGAGCACTTCAAATTTCTTCAGTTAATCAGGGACAGTAGGTCATGCCTGACAAACCTCATTTAATTTTTTGAAGCCATGACTAAGATAGTGGACAGGGGAATGTCTATGGTTGTTGTTTGTATGGTCTTCAGATGGCATGTGATAAATTGCACATAAGAGCTTATTAACTAAGGTAGAGGCTGATGGAATTGAGGGCAAATTACTTATATAGTTCAGAAATTGGTTGAGTGGCAGGTGACAGAACATAAGGATAATGAGTAGGTCCTGATATTTGCAGGATGTGACCAGTGGTGTCCCCGTAAGGATCTGTGTTAGGGTCTCAATTATTCATATTTTTTATTGACAACTAGGATAATAACATAGAAAATCATATATCCAAATATACTGATGACACAAAGTTAGGGGGCATTGTAGACAATGTAGTCAATACATAAAATTGCAGAGGGTTCTTGATAGACTCAGTAATTGGGCAAAAATGTAGCAGATGAAGTTCAATGTAAGCAAATGTGTGGTTATCCATTTTGACCGATATAGTATCGACCTGGATACTGCCTAGATGGCATCAAGTTAAACACAATGGATGCCAAAAGAGACTTGGGGCTTCAGGGGCATGGACCTTTAAAGTACCACAAACAGGTACAGTAAATAATGAAGAAAGCTCATGGAATCTGGCTTTTACACCTCGAGGACATGAATACAAGGATGTAGACAGTATGCTGCAGATATACAAAACCCTGGTTCGACCACAATTGAAGTACTGTGGGAAGATCTGGGCACTACATCTAAGGGAGGATATATTGGCCTTGGAGGGAGTACAACATGGTTTTACAAGAATGATAACCTGGATTTTAGGCGTTTGGTTATGAGGAGAGATTATAAAGATTAGGCCTCTTTCTCTGTTAGTATAAAGTTGCTGTTACCATCCACTTGAAACTGCAGAGTATGCAGAAATAAGGTGGGTGAACTTAAGGCATGGATCGGTACCTGGGACTACGATGTTGTGGCCATCACGGAAACGTGGATAGATGAGGGACAGGAATGGTTGTTGGAGGTTCCTGGTTACAGATGTTTCAGTAAGATTAGGGAGGGTGGTAAAAAGGGAGGGGGGGTGGCATTGCTAATTAGGAATGGTATAACGGCTGCAGAAAGGAAGTTTGAGGGGAATATGCCTTTGGAGGTAGTATGGGCTGAAGTCAGAAATAGGAGAGGTGCAGTCACCTTGTTGGGTGTTTACTATAGGCCCCCCAATAGCAACAGAGATGTGGAGAAACAGATTGGGAAACAGATTTTGGAAAGGTGCAGAAGCCACATAGTCGTAGTCATGGGTGACTTCAACTTCCCAAATATTGATTGGAAGCTCTTTAGATCAAGTAGATTGGATGGGGCGGTGTTTGTGCAGTGTGTCCAGGAAGCTTTTCTAACTCAGTATGTAGATTGTCCAACCAGAGGGGAGGCCATATTGGATTTGGTACTCGGTAATGAACCGGGACAAGTGATGGGCTTGTTAGTGGGTGAACATTTTGGTGATGGTGACCACAATTCTGTGACTTTCACCTTGGTTATGGAGAGAGATAGGTGCGCACAACAGTGTAGATTTTACATTTGGGGGAAGGGAAATTACGATGCTGTAAGACAGGATTTGAGGAGCATAAGTTGGGAGCATAGGCTGTCAGGGAAGGATGTGGTGGAAATGTGGAACTTTTTCAAGGATCAGATATGACGTGTCCGTAATATGTACGTACCTACCAGGCAGGAAAGAAATGGTTGTGTGAGGGAGCCTTGGTTGATGAGGGAGGTTGAATGTCTAGTAAAGAGGAAGAAGGAGGCTTACATAAGGTTGAGGAAACAGGGTTCAGACAGGGCAGTGGAGGGATACAGGATAGCCAGAAGGGACCTGAAGAAAGGGATTAGGAGAGCTAAGAGAGGGCATGAAAAATCCTTGGCGGATAGGATCAAGGATAACCCCAAGGCATTTTATGCGTATGTGAGAAACATGAGAATGACGAGAACGAGGGTAGGTCCGATCAAGCACAGTAGTGGGAGATTGTGTATTGAGTCGGAAGAGATAGGAGAGGTCTTGAATGAGTACTTTTCTTCTGTATTTACGAACGAGAGGGACCGTATTGTTGAAGAGGAGAGTGTGAAACAGACTGGTAAGCTAGAAGAGATACTTGTTAGGAAGGAAGATGTGTTGGACATTTTGAACAACTTGAGGATAGACAAGTCCCCCGGGCCTGACGGGATATATCCTAGGATTATGTGGGAAGCAAGAGAGGAAATTGCAGTACTGTTGGCAATGATCTTTTCGTCTTCACTGTCAACGGGGGTGGTACCAGGGGACTGGAGAGTAGCGAATGTTGTGCCCCTGTTCAAAAAAGGGAATAGGGATAACCCTGGGAATTACAGGCCAGTTAGTCTTACTTCTGTGGTAAGCAAAGTAATGGAAAGGGTACTGAGGGATAGGATTTATGAGTATCTGGAAAGACACTGCTTGATTAGGGACAGCCAGCACGGATTTGTGAAGGGTAGGTTTTGCCTTACGAGTCTTATTGAATTCTTTGAGGAGGTGACCAAGCATGTGGATGAGGGGAGAGCAGTGGATGTAGTCTACATGGATTTTAGTAAGGCATTTGATAAGGTTCCCCATGGTAGGCTTATGCGGAAAGTCAGGAGGCATGGGATAGAGGGAAATTTGGCCAATTGGATAGAAAACTGGCTAACCGGTCAAAGTCAGAGAGTGGTGGTAGATGGTAAATATTCAGCCTGGAGCCCAGTGACAAGTAGAGTTCCGCAGGGATCAGTTCTGGGTCCTCTGCTGTTTGTAATTTTTATTAATGACTTGGATGAGGGAGTCGAAGGGTGGGTCAGTAAATTTGCAGATGATACGAAGATTGGTGGAGTTGTGGACAGTGAGGAGGGCTGTCGTCGGCTGCAAAGGGACTTAGATATGCTGCAGAGCTGGGCTGAGGAGTGGCATATGGAGTTCAACCCTGCCAAGTGTGGGGTTGTCCATTTTGGAAGAACAAATTAGAATGCGGAATACAGGGTTAACGGTAGGGTTCTTAGTCAGGTGGAGGAACAGAGGGATCTTGGGGTCTATGTGCATAGATCTTTGAAAGTTGCCACTCAGGTGGATAGAGCTTGTAAGAAGGCCTATGGTGTATTAGCGTTCATTAGCAGAGGGATTGAATTCAAGAGTCGAGAAATGATGTTGCAGCTGTACAGGGCTTTGGTTAGGCCACATTTGGAGTACTGTGTGCAGTTCTGGTCGCCTCACTTTAAGAAAGATGTGGAAGCTTTGGAGAGGGTGCAGAGAAGATTTACCAGGATGTTGCCTGGAATGGACAATAGGTCGTACGCGGATAGGTTGAGAGTTCTCGGCCTTTTCTCGTTGGAACGCCGAAGGATGAGGGGTGACTTGATAGAGGTTTATAAGATGATCAGAGGAATAGATAGAGTAGACAGTCAGAAACTTTTTCCCCGGGTACAACAGAGTGTTACAAGGGGACATAAATTTAAGGTGAAGGGTGGAAGGTATAGGGGAGATGTCAGGGGTGGGTTCTTTACCCAGAGAGTGGTGGGGGCATGGAATGCGCTGCTCGTGGGAGTGGTAGAGTCAGAATCATTGGCGACCTTTAAGCCGCAATTGGATAGGTACATGGATGGGGGTGCTTAATCTAGGATAGATGTTCGGCACAACATCGTGGGCCGAAGGGCCTGTTCTGTGCTGTATTGTTCTATGTTCTATGTTCTATGTTGGGAATTCACATCCATGGATCCTGTTTCACCTTTTTATTCTATTTTCCAGGTGTATTTCTTATTCCCTACTCAATCATGCTGGGTGTTGTTGGGATACCAATATTTTTCTTGGAATCTTCCTTTGGACAGTTTGCCAGCCTCGGGCCTGTTGCAGTGTGGAAATCTGTACCAATGTTACAAGGTTAGAGATTATTGAATAATTAAAACTCAGCAACAATTTCAATGCATTTTAATGTTTAATTCATATTAATAAACTAATTATAATTGAGTGATTAAATGAGAGTGTATCTGAGCCTTGCTGTCATTCTCTTTGAAAACTTTGTTATGTTACACCAAGATATGTTAGTGATTAACACTGATGTTAGTTTAGTTTCTTATTCATTAAATGCGCGTGATTGTGATTGTGTTCAGTTCACCTGGATGGTTGACTCCAAATCTCATTGTTTTTTCAGAGTCAATTTTTCCTTAGATCATTTAAAGAATGATTAGATTAGATTCCCTACAGTGCAGAAACAGGCCCTTGGGCCCACCAAGTCCATACTGACCCTCTAAAGAGTAACCCAGATCCATTTCCCTCTGACTAACACAACAGACAATTTAGCATGGCCAACCCATCTTTGTTTTGTAGGAGGGAACCAGAGCACCTAGAAGAAACCCACACAGACACAGGGAGACTTTGCAAACTCCACACAGACAGTCGGCCAAGGCCGGAATCAAACTCAGGTCCCTAGCGCTGTGAGGCTGCAGAGCGAGCCACTGAGCCACTGTGCTGCCCTTGTAAATTGTATCAAGTTGCTGTGGTGAAATTTGAACCCATGACCCTTGAGCATTAACCTGAGCTTCTTGACTACCAAGCCAGTGACTCCTCCACTACACCACCATCTCCAAGAAACTTGACTAGTAACATGCCCAACTATTGTAAACTAATAGCAAACTACTAGCTCAGAAATGTGTATGCTTGAGCAATGTAATGAATGTCTGTTGGGTTGCCCAATAACACAATATCATGCCCAGTTTCTGACATTGTGGGAGATAACAAAAGCAGTGCCCCATCAGGTAAAACACCCTGGTGGAGGCAAACTCACACCATAGCAACAGCAGTTACTATCTATTAAAGACATCGTAGACGTACAGATTTATAAAACAAATTGATGACCAGCATGACTTTGGAAGCAGACAGTTTGGAATAGGGAGAAGTTTGTTATCGTTAAACAGCATCAGTTTTTCAGAGTACAGACAGTTGTACACATCTATAGATGGAGCATTAAGCACGAGAACAATGGAACATATTTCTACTTTTCATTAGGATGCAAACTCTTTCAAGATAAAATGCATTTCTAAGATTTCCTTGGTAGTAAAAACAAATTAAAATGCTAAAGAACGCCCTTGAGCTGGGACAAAGGCCAGTGCATTACAGAAAACTTGAATCCTAGAAAGCTCTGTTGATGGCAGTTAATACATAATGACAATTACAAACGTCTTTGTTCTTAAGGAAAGAGCAGTATAATTTGGAGAGACAAAAATATCAGAGACACACAGCAAAAGCTGGTGTTTTTGTAAAGGCCAACTCATGGATAGCAACAAAACTGGTATGGATTTGGCATCCAGCAACACCTTCACTGATTTTACTGTTCCAAAACTTCATGCAGTTCTATTTTGCAGATCAAGGTCTAGGTGAGGCCATGAAAAGAACTCTTAAAAATCTTGTCAGAACTCAGGGAGGTACAATGGCCTTACATTGCCAGGGATCCGGGTTTGAATTGACCCTCAGGCAACTGTCTATGTGGAGTTTACACATTCTGCCCATTTCAGATGGGTCCCACCAGGTGCTTGGGTTTCCTCTCACGGTCCAAAGATATGCATGTTTGGTGGATTGGCTGTGCTAAATTGCTGATAGCGTCCAGGGATGTGTAGGTTAGGTGGATTAGCGAGGGGAAATGGAGGGTTGCAGGGATAGGGTAGGAGATTGGTTCTGGGTGGGATGCTGTTCAGAGGATCATGCAGACTCGATGAGCTGAATGGCCTGCTTTCACTCCGTAGGGATTTTATGACTTGACAAGGAGGAGCTTCACATTATTAACATGCACAGTTTTTCTGGGTGGATCAGAAAATTCTGGATATGATTTGGAAAGATCTTGAAGAGTAGATCAAGATAAGAATTCACTTCAGGATGAACAGACTCCACATCATTTCAAATAGACAAGAATCCTCAAGAGACCATTCACCAGTTTGTTGGAAGATGCCAAAGCAAAGGGCATGAGTGTGACTTTACTGAAGAGGAACGGCCAGAGAATATTAATGAGTTAATTATCACATTCACATGAATTAAAGTCAGTTGGAAGAAACATTTGTGCAGTAAGAAGGACCACAGTCTTGACATATCACTTGAGGATAGACAGATCTATGAAGATATAGTGGCAGGCCAGCAACAATTACATGCTTTAGGTGCTACCAATACTATTGCAATGGTCAGTAAAGCACAGAAACCCAACAAAAGCTCCTGTAGCAGTGGTTTGTTGTACTTCTCCAAAGTCCATGCTCTATTTTTTGATATCTGCAGCATCAAGGGACATGGCTATGTGCAGGAAATCTGTTTCCAAAAGCCAAGTCAGGCCCCTACAATAAACCACAAGCGACCAACATGACAGTACAGAGTCATAACAAATCATCAGCAAAAAGGAAACTGTTACCAAGGTGCACCAAGGCAACCACATTGATGAGGTTCAGAGTCAACCAAATGTAAGTTAAACTTTAGAAAATGAGCAGGCTTTACATGATGTTAATCTCACACTCTGTGTTGGGAGTAGAAAGCAATCAGGAGCTCTTTAATATCATGTGTCCTGAGAAGGCAGTGTGATACAAGATAAAAGCTAAAATCAACACCGGAGTTAGTGTTACCATGTAACCACTATATGGCCTCAATGACATGCACCTGAGCAAGTAATGTTCCATGGTACAGGCTATGAGAAACCATTTCTCAGTGGAGACAGCAGATCAACAATTGTATGTATTGCTAATGAGTGACAATGCGCAAACTCTCACTGGCTTCCCGAAATACTTAGTCTAACAGATACATGGTTACCAGTATGTACAGATCTAAGTGCAGTCTCAAATCATGACATTCAAACCACACCCACCAATGCAGAACAAGTCACATATGATGCAATTGAATTAGTCAAGAATTGGTAAGTTATAACTTTGAAGTAGTAATTAAGCCAGGTAGCCAAGATGATTGCATATGATTTACAGAACAGCTTATCCAAAATACAAAGATATTCATCTTGATCTGCACCATGATCACCTAAACTATGAAATTAAATGTGCTCTCAAGGCTGACATGTTATACTTTGGACAATGTGAATTGTTGTCATTGGGCGCAGTTTCAAATCATGCCCATGTTACCACAGGAACGTATGAGTATTGAAAGTTCAAAATGATTGGCATAACAATCCAGGGATGAATCGGGATATTCAATGACTCACGAATGCAATATATAAACAGTGGGAGACTCTATATCCAGATGATATTTCATCCAATTCTTCAGCAAAGTAGCAACAGAGCTGTTTATATTGTATGGGGAGCTTACTTCCTTGTGACAGATTACTTCTCTAAATCACCCATTTGTTTGGTGAATTAGCAGCAAAATGAGTACAAGTGTCACTGACACAATGGTGGTATTTTTAGGTTATTTGGTGTCCCAAGTAAGAATCTCCAAAATTGCTCACTGGGCAGAGAGTGAGAGTTAGAAATACAAATCTTTGGATACCAGCAAAGGTTTCTAAAATATGCAACCAGCCCAGGTCACAGAAATGTATTGCAGCTCATGATATTACATGATAAAGGAACAGAAGCCAGCTCTGAACAATTTATGACAGACCAATCATGCATGAAGAGATTGAGAGTTGTACCCTCTGATGATGTTGTGTGGTAGGGTTGATTAATAGCAACCAGCAGCAACTAACCAAGTTGTCAAACAAGTGCAACAGAGATCAATGAGTACCTTTCCAGGTGGACATACATCCACCAAGTCAGGAAAAATTGTCAAACTTTCAAAACATTACATTGAATTTTGAAACATTAATCTTTAAACTCTGTCTTACCTGTGTGCATAATTGTCAAATTAATTTAATGTGCGTCTGCACAACCATGTATATCTGTTTTGGAAAAGTTATCCTTATTCTGTTGTAAAATATCAGCCCAGATGCTATTTTGCCTTAGGAGCGTACCACTTGTTTGCAATAGTTAATTGTAACAAATGTTTAACAGTCTCTTCAAACCCATGATATTCACACTCAGTTTCTTATGTTATTGGGGATCACATAAGCGTGGTCACATCTGGTAAAATATCCTGCTGAAGATAAACTCACACCAGCAGTTGCTGTTCTACTTTGAATTAAATTAAAGCTAAATCACAAGATATGGGTTAGCAATGCAGCTAGTTATGAGCTGCAGTGAGAACTCTGGAGCTGAACCTGTGCCCTCAGGTTAAGTTGGAAAACACAAACGAAGGATCTTGTCACTGATACCCAGTCCTTGATAAAAAAAATACCAAACTGCATACTACACATTGGGTCAAGTCTGGACCCAGTGAGTTAATAGTTGATGGAGTTCAATGTTTCAGTGGTTAGTTTTTAGGTTGAAGAATGCTCACTTGGACATCAGGTGTGGGATTAAACCCTCAAATGAAATAGACATTGAGGAAACGAGGGAGGAGCTAAAACCAACTCTGGTACTTATCAATGGTGCCAAGTTATATAGTCATAGAGTCATAGAGATGTGCAGCATGCAAACAGACCCTTTGGTCCAACCCTTCCATGCCGACCAGATATCCCAACCCAATCTAGCCCCACCTGCCAGCACTTGGTCCATATCCCTCCAAACTCTTCCTTTCATATACCCATCCAAATGCCTTTAAAATGTTGCAATTGTACCAGCCTCCACTACTTCCTCTGGCAGCTCATTTCATACATGTACCACCCTCTGTAAGAAGAAGTTGCTTATTAGGTCTCTTTTATATCTTTCCCCGTTCACTCTAAACCTATGCCCTCTAGTTCTGGACTCGCACACCCCAGGGAAAAAACCTTGTCTGTTTATCCTATCCATGCCTCACATAATTTTGTAAACCTCTATAAGGTCACCCCTCAGCCCCAGTCTCCCTGTAGCTCAAATCCTCCAATCCTGGCAACATCCTCGTAAACCTCTTCTGAACCCTTTCAAGTTTCACAATATCTTTCCAATAGGAAGGAGACCAGAATTGCACACAATACTCCAACAGTGGCCTAACAAATGTCCTGTACAGCCACAACACAACCTCCCAGCTCCTGTACTCAATACTCTGACTGATAAAGGAAAGCATACCAAAAGCCTTCTTCACTATCCTATCTACCTGCGACTCCACTTTCAAGGAGCTATGAACCTGCACTCTTTGTTCAGGTCTCTTTGTTCAGCAACAGACCCCAAGACCTTACCCCTAAATGTATAAGTCCTGCTAAGATTGTTCTTCAATGAGCTTTTTTCTTATTCGTTCAAGGAACTTGTTTTCTCTGGCTGGGCCAGCATTTATTGCCTATCGCTAGTTACTCATGAGAAGTAGTGATGAGCTGCCTTCTAGAACCTCTGCAGTCTATGCACTGTAGGTTTCCCTACAATGTCCTTTGGAAAGGAATTCCAGGATTTTGACCCAGTGACTGTGAAGGATCAATGGTATATTTCCAAGTCAGCATGGTGATCGTTTTAGAGGGGATTTTTGCAGGTAGTGGTATTCCCCTGTATTTTCTGCCCTTGTCTTTCCAGATGGAAGTGGTCATGGGTTTGGAAGGTGCTTTCAAAGGAGCCTTGGTAAATTTCTGCAGTGCATCTTGTAGGTAGCACAAACTGTTGCAATTGCGTATCGGTGTTAAGGGAATGGATGCTTGTAGATGTTTTGCCAATCAAGTAAGCAGCTTTGTCCTGGAGGGTGTCAAACTTCTGGCATGCTCTTGGAGCAGGCAAGTGAGGAATATTCAATTAAACTCCTGACTTATGCCTTGTAGATGATAACAAGCTTGGGGAGACAGGAGGTGAGTTACTACTGCAGTATTCCTAGCCTCTGACCAGCTCTTGTCACCATTGTGTTTGTATAGTAATTCCAGTTGAGTTTCTGGTTAATGGTGACAACAAGGATATTGATTGTGGGGGTATTCATTGATGGTAACACCATTGAATATCATGGAGCAGTGGTTAGATTGTCTCTTGTTGGAAATGGTCATTGCCTGGCATTTGAGTGGTAGGAGTGTTACTTGCCACTTGTCAGCCCAAGCCTGGATATTGTTCAGGACTGCTTCAGTATCTGAGGAGTTGCGAATATTGCTGACCATTGTGCAATCATTGTGAACATCCCTACTTCTGACCTTATGGTGGAGGGAAGATCATTGATGAAACAGTTAGAGATGGTTGGACCTCAGACACTAAGCTAGAACATAGAACAATACAGCGCAGTACAGGCCCTTTGGCCCTCAATGTTGCGCCGATCCAAGCCCACCTAACCTACACTAGCCCACTATCCTCCATATGTCTATCCAATGCCCGTTTAAATGCCCATAAAGAGGGAGAGTCCACCACTGCTACTGGCAGGGCATTCCATGAACTCACGACTCGCTGAGTAAAGAATCTACCCCTAACATCTGTCCTATACAAACCTCCCCTTAATTTAAAGCTATGCCCCCTCGTAATAGCTGACTCCATACTTGGAAAAAGGTTCTCATGGTCAACCCTATCTAAACTCCTAATCATCTTGTATACCTCTATCAAGTCACCCCTAAACCTTCTCTTCTCCAATGAAAACAGCCCCAAGTGCCTCAGCCTTTCCTCATACGATCTTCCTACCATACCAGGCAACATCCTGGTAAACCTCCTCTGCACCTGTTCCAGTGCCTCCACATCCTTCCAATAGTATGGCTACCAAAACTGCACACAATACTCCAGATGCAGCCGCACCAGAGTCTTATACAACTGCAACATGACCTCAGGAATCTGGAACTCAATTCCTCTACCAATAAAAGCCAGTACGCCATATGCCCTTTTCACAGCACTATTTACCTGGGTGGCAACTTTCAGAGATCTGTGTACATGGACACCAAGATCCCTCTGCTCATCCACACTACCAACTATCCGACTATTAGCCCAGTACTCCATCTTCTTGTTACTCTTACCAAAGTGAATCACTTCACACTTACCTACATTGAACTCCATTTGCCACCTTTCTGTCCAGCTCTACAGCTTATCTATATCCCGCTGTAATCTGCCACATCCTTCTTCACTGTCAACAACTCCACCGACTTTTGTACCATCCGCAAACTTGCTCACCCAGCCTTCTAGCCCCTCCTCCAGGTCATTTATAAAAATGACAAACAGCAATGGTCCCAAAACAGATCCTTGCGGAACACCGCTAGCAACTGCACTCCAAGATGAACCTTTACCATCAACTACTACCCTCTGTCTTCTTCCAGCTAGCCAATTCCTAATCCAAACCTCCAACTCACCCTCAATGCCATACCGCCGTATTTTTTGCAGTAGCCTACCATGGGGAACCTTATCAAATGCCTTACTAAAATCCACATGCACCACATCTACCGCTTTACCCTCATCCACCTCCTTAGTCACCTTCTCAAAGAATTCAATAAGGTTTGTGAGGCACGACGTGCCCTTCACAAAACCATGCTGACTATCCTTGTTCACATTATTCCTATTTAGATGTTCATAAATCCTATCCCTTAGAATTCTCTCTAAGACTTTGCCTGATGAACTCTTGCAGAGATGTCCTAGAGCTGAGATGACTGGCCTCCGGCATCCATGTCCATCTTTCAGTGTTCCAGGTATGACTCGAACAAGTGAAGAGTTTGTCCCTTGACACTAATTGATTTCAGTTTTGCTCAGGCTCCTTGATGCCACACACGGGCAAATACGGCCTTGATGTCAAGGACTGTCACTTCCACCATACCTCTGGAATCCAGCTGTTTTGTTTAAACCAAGGCCAGGCACTGAGTGACCCTGGAGGAACACAAGCTGGGTGTCACTGAGCAGGTTGTTTCCGATGATTGAGAGAGTGGACTGTTAGGGCAGTAATTGGCTTTTGTGTCCAGAACATATCTGGTCAATGTTTCATGTTGTCAGGTATATGCCAGTGTTCTTACTGTACTGTAAGAGCTTGGCGATGAATTCTGGAGCACAACTCTTCAGTACTGTTGCTGTAACGCTGTCAGGGTCCAAATCCCTTGCACTATGCAGTGACTAACTGTTTCTTGACACCAAGTGGAGTGAATTGATTTGGCTGAAGACTGGCATCTGTGATGCAGGCGACCATCGGATGAGGCCAAGGTGGATCATCCACTCAACAATTTTAGCTGAACATTGTTGGAAATGCTGACCAAATCTAACACCCACTAAGACAATGGCAATACTAGAGGGATAGTTGTAACAACAGAATAATATTCTCTTGTCCAATTCTTGTTTAGATTCGGAACCTAGTTGTCTGTAACTTTATCATAATTTCTGAACTCTGAGGATGACCTGTGCTTATATTCAAGAACAGGGAAAATAAAGTTGATGACTTATTTTCAACTTTATAAGTTCAGACTGGAGAGAAGCAACATCAGTCACCCATGGCTGCCTTATTTCAAAACACTGTCTCCCTCTCTCTCTCTCTCAAATAACATTAAACATATTCTAGTTGGAAATACATTGCAATTGAATTCAAGAGAACAATTTTATTTCAAATAAACAGTATTGTTTCTAAGCTCTTTTTCCTTTGTTCAATTTTAAGGTGTTGGAGTCACCATGGTCCTTCTGATCGTAATTGCCAACATTTCCTATGCCTGCATTATTGGTTACAGTCTGTACTACCTGTTTGCTTCCTTCCAATCACCGCTACCATGGGCAGACTGCTTCAGTTGGAGGGGAGCAGATGAAACATGCAGCAGGACTCCCAAAGGTACAGTGTTCACTTTGACTGGGGACATTCCGTGACTGTTTATATTTTATTCTGTTGATCTGTCATAAGAAAAGTAGCCAGTGCTTTCAGTAACCAACTTCATTGTGATTGTACAGCAGAGAGACTTGGACAGGATCCAGCTCCAAGGATCATGTCACTGAGTCACTGAAGTGAAGGATTGTCAATAATAATTGCTTACAGGCAAGAGAGATGCTTCAAAGAAAATCATCTCTCCTTTAGTATTGTCACTGTTGGTCATTCTCAGCTGCTTTACTCTACCTGGATTGTAGATGTAGGGAAGCTAAGGTAGTTTCAACCTTTTATTATCAGTACCTACATTACTACTGTCTGGTACAGAGTTCAGTTTTTCTCTTTGTTTTCATCTCAGGCTCATCTCTCTCAAAATCTTCATTCAATGTCATCAGTAACACAATGAATGATTTACATTCACTCCTTGACCTTTAGGATTAGGGGTCATGAGATTGGATGCTGGATTTTAAGCCTGAAAGGAAATTCGAAGATCAGGACCAGGACGCAGATTTCAAACATCATTGGTTTTACAAATGGGAGTGAGAGTAGCAACAAGTTTCAGAACAACATGTGTGTTAAACAGAGATAGGTGGAGGGACAGATAATGTTGAGGAGGTAGGGAGGCTGCAGAAAGACTTGGAGAGTAGATGAAGAAGTGGCAGATGGAACACTGTGGCAAGTGTGGAATTATGCACTTTGGTTGGAAAGGTAGAGCGCAGAATATTTTCTAAATGGAGCAAGTCTTCGGATATCAGAAGCACAAAGGAATTTCAGAGTCCTAGTTCAGGATTTTCTTGATGTGAATATGCAGGTTCAGTTGGGTGCTGGGAAGGCAAATGCAATTTTAGAATTTATTTTAAAAGGCTTAAAATGCAAGAGCAGGAATATACTGTTGTGATCGTAAAGTATCTGTTCAGATTACTTTTGGCAAATTGCAAGCAGTTTTGGGCTCTGCTTCTAAGGAAGGATGTGCTGGCATTGGAGGAGGAGGAGGCTTACATGGGGGATGATCATGGGGATGAATGGCTTGTCATAGGAGGAGCAGTTAGGGACTTCGGGTTTCTACTTGATGGGATTCAGAAGGATGAGAGGGATCTTATTGAAACTTGCAAAATACTGAAAGGCCTATATAGAGTCTGATAGGACCCGAGACACAGCCTTAGAGTGATGGTACAAAGCCTCAGAGCTGAGATGAAGGGTGAATCTGTGGGACTCATTTCTGCAGAAGACAATGGAGGCCAAGTCATTGAATATTTTTAAGACAGAAAGATAGGTTCCTGATTAGTCAGGGGATCATAGGTTATGGGGAGATGGCAGGAGAATGGGGTTGAGAAACATATCAGCTATGATTGAATGGTGGAACAGACTTGATAGGTTGAAAGGCATAATGATCTTCCTATCTCTTATAGCCTTATGATCTTATTTTATTTCAAAAAATGTTTAAGTTGTTTCCCTCTGAGTCAAGGAAACCAATGTATGACCTGCAACTGGTGTCAATTTTAAGTACCAATAGCCAATGACTTACAACAGTGTTTGCCCTTATTCAATACATTGGGAGGTGCTCTTCTAGTCAGCCGACTATGTACATATTCTTGCTGCATTTTGCCTCTTAAGGGAAGGTGTGAGTCTTGGAAAACAGGAAATTCATGATTTAAATAATACCTTTTAATTTCCATATGTCTGCATTTTGGACTCACATTCCTGTCTGTGACCCTGTGCATGGGTCCAGGAAGTTACTCTCAATCTTTTTTTTATTATAAAACACAATTCACAAGTTTTGAAGCCTGGAAAGTGATCGTACTGGAGTTAGGGAATCAGAAGTAATTAATTATCAGGATTAATATTCATTTTCTGATCCATTAATGAAAGCTTATCACATGGCTTTTGACAGTGGTAATGCCCCAACCTCTGACCCACAAGGTTCATTTCTAACCCCCCCCCGCCCCAGAGGTGTGTCATAAAAGTCTGAACAAACTGATCAAGGGATGTGGGCACCACCGTCTATGCCAATGTTCATTGTTTATCCCAAATGCCCTTAGTAATGTGGTGGTGAACCACTGCAATCTATAATAATGGTATAGCATAGATATGTATATTGTAAATATTGAGAGTTAGAACTTGTTCATAAGATGTGGATATCAAAATATAGTCATGAAAATACCTAAAAAATGTGTCAATATAATATCTGAGTTAATGTGTGAGGGATTGAGACCAGGGAGTTTGAGACTTAAGCTTATAGACCAGACTGAGTAAGGAGGCTGGGGTATCGTCTTTGAGGGATGGGATGTCTGAAAGCTCAGTGATTGGCTGGTCCTTCCTGAGTGAGTCTGAATATATTAACTATCACATGGCTAGCACAGACCAAGTGGATCTGAAGGGACACATTTGGCGCCCATGTAGAAAGTTCTTTTACGTGGCTTGAATGTCAAGTTTTGAGAAAATACTCACCCTGTCCTTTGGAGGATGTGTTTGGTGGTCATTCTGTTAGATCCTAAATATAATCTATTGACTTTGTTTCATTTTTGGAGAAGGAAGAATGATTCTTCCACTTACTCAGGTATTGGATGGAAGCCTCAAGGAGGGCACCTTTGTCTAAAGCTCCCTAATGTTTGTGACTGGAATTAAGGATGATGCTGCTTCTCCATTGATGGTGACTCTTCCGCAATCAGAAGCCAGTCCCTTAGACTGTCTGAAAGGGGTGTGGCTCGAAAGTTCTCAGCTAGTTCTTGATGAAGATCCCCGAATATTTCTCCTGTTTATTTGTCAATTTCCATATTAAACATTTCTAATGCAGCATATCTTTCAGAACACTCCAGGTCAAGTGCAGCTATTTTGCATGGACAGGTTTGAGTGCTGCAATCGTTCTGAAGGGAACGGGACAAAATGAATTTACTCCAAATGGGAGCTCAGGCAAAGCAGAAAGCTGTTTGAACTTACTTGTTTAAAAATGGGACAGTCCATGCCAATACCAGAAAACTAAAGATGCTAATGTTCATTTCACATGTAACATGTATTTGCAATATTTGGATGTGCCCAGTGACATTGAGAGAGAGAGAGGGGGAGTAATGTGGTGATATTGTCACTGGATTAGTAATCCAGAACATTAGGTTAACCATGTGGGTCAAGAGTTTAAATCTAAGCAGGGCATTTGGAAACATATAAATTCAATAAAATGAGAAATTAAAAAGCTGGTCTAATAGTGAATATGTAACCACTGGTGATTGTCATTAAAATGAATTTGGTTTACTAATGTCCTTCACGAAAGGACATAATTGATTCTTACCTATTTTGAGAGCAAACAAAACATCCGACATCAACCTAAGCACCAGACAGGACAAACACAGCCTTGCCGACACTGTGATGTCCTCCTTATTTACATCTGGGGACTTGTTGCTTAATCGGAATAGCCTCTCCTATCTCTGCATCATGCACCATTAGGCTAATACTTCCCAGGTTATTTCCTCATATCTCCCCATGTGATAGTAATGCTCTTTCAGGTAATTTCAATTTTTCTCAGGAAGATAACCCAATCATTTATCCCAATTTTTGACAACTTCCTCATTGTCCCATTTAATTTGAGGAATGTCCAATTCAGAAGCCTCTGAACTTGGCTCTTCCTTCTGTGCTGTAATCATTAACACCTTCTCTTGCTTTCCTTCCCTGTCAAAATATCTTTTGAGTATCCCACAAGACACACTCTGTGAGATTTCTTCCAGTCTGGGGTCCATATCAAGTAGTTTACCTCACTCAATGTCCTTTCGATTTTATAAGATCCACTAAATCCTGCTTTTAAAGGTTGACCTATTACTGGAAGTACCACTAATACCTTATCCCTGATAGCAAAATAGCGATATTTTGATTTCTTATTCCACTTGCTGAGTCATTGTGAGCTGTGATACTTTTAAATGCTGTCGAGTCAATTCCCTAGCTCAATTTAATCATTCTCTAAAATTTGACACAAAGTCCAAATGGGCGGTCTCTGAATTCTGACATATTAATTTCTCCTTAATCAATTTTAGTGGTCCTCTCACTTCATGTCCAAAAGCTAATTCAAATAGACTGAATTAGGTGGATTCATTTGGCATATCTCTGATCATAAAAAGAACAACCAAATTCCCTTATTCCAATCATCTGGATAATCCTGACTATAAGCCCTCAACATGGTCTTTAGTGTTCAATGCCATCTTTCTAACGCTTCCTGCGATTCTGGATGGTACGCAGTAGATTTGAATTGTTTTATGTCTAAACTGTCCATAACTTCCTTAAATAGTTTGGATGTGAAGTTTGACCCTTGATTTGACTGTATCTCTGTTGGTAGTCTGTATCTAGTGAAAACTTTGAGTAATTCCTCTACAATCCTTTTAGCTGTGATATTGTGTAATGGAACAGCCTCTTGAAATCTTGTCAATGTATACATTATTGTTAACAAATACTGGTTCCCACTTTTTGTTTGTGGTAGGGGACCTACTCAATCAATTAAGACTCTGGTAAAAAGTTCCTCAAAATCTGGAATAGGTATTAAAGTTACAGGTTTTATTACCATCGGTAGTTTTCCAATCACTTGACATGCATGACACAGCTGGCAAAATTCAACTACATTCTTGTGCAGTCCAGTAAAAATGTCTTTGTATTTTAGCTTGTGTTTTCCTCACTTCTAAATGGCCTCCAAGTGGTGATTCTTGTGCCACCTGCAACATTTCCTTTCTATACCCCACTGGCAATACAATTTGATGAATCTCTGCCCGTTTCTCATCTGCTTGAATATGTGATGGTCTCTTTTTCCAAATTAAGACATCATCTTTAAGGTAATAGCACACAGGGATAAATTCAGACTCCTTCTCTGTATATGCCTTTTGATACAATTGCTTTAGGTTTTCATCTTTCTGCTGAACCTCAATGAGTTTTGCACAGGTAAAGATATTTGCATGATTATTTATTTATTCCTGTTTTATCTTAACTAACTGATTGAATACAGTCTCTGCTAATGCCACTTCAGATCCCTTATCTGTATCCTTTAATCTCTCCTCCTTCAACTGGTGACTCTGTGACCTCATTACTACACAAACAGGGAAGATTCCCAAGTAAGATTCTTACAGTGCTTTAGTTGCTTGAGTATCCACAGGTCTTTCAACTACAGTAGGCAGCACACCTACCAGTGAATCAGCTGTATCATTCACAAGGACAAATTGTTTTCCTGGAACCGAGACTTTGTCCAGTACTCCTATACACATTCTCCACTCTTTTCTAGTCACTCTAGCATCATTTAGCATAATTGAGCACTTTTTGTCTCACCATGAACTCTTGTTACCAGTAACTTTTCTGGCAATAGTCCTTCAGGAGTATATTCCTCCACATCCTTCAACATCACAGACTGAGAGAATCCTATGTCCCTTAATATTATAACCTCTTTACTTGCTACTCTAACATGAATAAACTTTACCTTTTCGGGTATATTTTTCAAGCAGATCTGGCATTTCTTCCTTAACCAACCTCTGATCAGCTTGTGCACTCTGATGCAGCTTTCTAGCTCCCACTGTTACCACTCCAACAACACTTCCAGGGTTATCCTGCTTTCCCACGCCTGGCTTTCCTGTGCTTTTCCTAGCCCACCAACACTGTGATTTCATGTGATCTACTTTATTGCAATAAAAACACTGGAGCTTTTACCTTCTTCGTCCCCTTCTGGGGTTTCCTTTTTACGCTGTGATAAGGTCTCCTTATGATCTTCACTGAGATCTATCTTACCCTTTCCACAGGAGGATTTCTCTTTTCCCCAGCTTCTATCCCTCATGGATTGAAATTGATGCAGGAAGTCAGACCGTGATTTATGGACCAACTCATAATCATCAGCCACTTCAATTGCTAAGCTTGCCATTTTTAACTCTCTGCTCTGCCAAATGAATTTGCACTATGTCAGGCAGTGAATTTTTAAACTCCTCCAAAATAATTGCCTCTCTAAGGGTATTGTAAGTTTGTTCTATTTTTAAAGCTCTTATCCACCTATCAAAATTACTTTGTTTAATTCTTTCAAACTCAATATAAGTTTGACCAGGGTCCCTCCTTAGATTCTTTAAACGTCTATAGGCTTTCTGGTACCAATTCAAATGTGCTTAAGATTGATTCTTTTCCCTACTCATACTCCCCAGATACCTGCTCTGATAGTGATGTGAATTCCTCACTAGCTCAACCCACAAGTTTGGTTTGGATCAACAAAACCCACACACTGACTGGCCATTGCATTTGTTTAGATTCTTTTTCAAATGAAATGACAAGGGCTTCCACATTCTTCTCATTAAATTTAGGCCTTGTTTGAACGTACTTAAACAGTTTCTCACTAGGCTTCTGACTGCCAGGAGCTTGCTCATCCTCACTCTCTTCCTCACTAAACCTACCTTCAGCCTGCATCTCCATCCTTTTGTGCTGACTTCCCTTTTTAAGTGTCAATTTCTAAAGTTCAATCTCTTTGCTTTTTTTTTCTCTTCTGCTAGAGTTCTTCATTATCTTTCTTTCTCCGTGGCTAAAGCCCTTAATGTGTTTGCTTTTTCTCTCTCTTCTGATTTTAATTGTAATTCGAACTGTTTCATTTCTGCTGCCCTTTCCTTATCTCTCCCCTCTAACTCAAGCTGCTTCATTTACAATCGAATTCTTGCCATCTCTACAGATCCTGATAGTGTTTCCAGCAAATTTGAATACTGAGCTACTGCTGAATTCATCTCATCTTTCCTCACATTAGGAGGTAAATTCAACCCTAGCTTGTCTATTAATTCCTGCAATTTGGTCTTATCTGCCTTTTGCAAAACCCTCGAGGTCACTTCTTCCACCTCCAGGAACTCCTTGGTGGTTGAAAGAGCCATTGCCATCTGAACACAGTTTAAACCAACCAAATCAACACCCGAAATAAAAGACACTAGCAACTACCACTCGCTGTTTAAATCCCACAAAAAGCCTCCAGTCTGTCATGGACTAGGTCTGACTGTAACTTTGCTATTTGTTTAATGAGGTGTACAGTGGATATTCCTGGAGTACATCAGCTTGGTCAACTGCCAGGTTTTAAACAAACAAAATTTATTTGCAAAATTATAAAATGAACTACAAGGAACAGAAAACAGAATACCCGATAACTTATCCTATCCAAACCCTACCTAATGAGGCTGTTCTGAAAATTCCTGCAACAATCCCAGTACACAGATCCCTAAGCACAAACAGCAAACAATGGCACAGGCAGCATACAGTTCAAATCAGAAGGGCAGAAGGACAGAGAGAAGGCTTCCAGTTTCCCCCATGACTCTACTCCCTCCCGTACTGAACTGAACAGCTAGAGAGCTGGCCACGTCCCCTTGACAAGACCAAGTTTTCAAAAGGTCTTTCAAGCTTTTGATTTGAAGCAGTATTTGTTCGGGGAAACAACTAGGCTCCAGTGAACCATTCAAAGTTCAGGCACGATGGAGCCTGGCCAATTATCCCCTCTCTAAAAAAAAATCTCAAGGGCAAACTAACTTGTACCAGACCATTACTGTGACAATTGTTGGGGGCTTATAATCCAATTCAATCAAAGTGATCACCCCTTTCTTATTTTTAGTTCATCCATATAGCTAGACAATCACCCAGGAATATTCTGTCTAAGTACAAGTTGAATTCCCTAATCAAAAACATCATTCCCTCACCTCTCTTGTGCACCTTTTTATTGTTCCGATAGCATCAACATGCCAAGCATTAAGCTGCCAGTTATCATCCTCCCTCAGCCAAATTTCTGCAAAGGGTATGATATCCCAGTCCCATGTTCCTATCCATACCCTACGTACATCTGCCTTACCTGTCAGTCCTCTTGCGTTGAAATAAATGTGTTTAATTCATTCTTTTTCCTCATAGCCCGCCATGCTCTTGCCTGCCTTGTTTATTGAACTTTCTCCCTTTATCTTCTGTATCAGTTCTCAACCTTTTCTCTTTTCTCATTGTTGCTCCCATCCCTGACCCCCATCACGGTTTAAGAAAATGCAGTCAGAGAGGAGAAGGGTATTATTAAGCAGGAGAGGGGTCAGAAGGGATTTACCAGGATGTGGCCAGGTATGGAAGGTTTGAGTTATAAAGAAAGGCTGAAACGTTTTTTCACTGGAGCGTAGGAGGTTGAGAGGTGACCTGATAGAGGTTTATAAAATAATGAGAGGTATAGATAGAGTTGATGGTAGTTGTCTTTTCCTTAAGATGGGGAATTTCAAGACTAGGGGGACATTTTTAAGGAGAAAGTGAGGACTGCAGATGCTGGAGATCAGAGCTGAAAATGTGTTGCTGGAAAAGCGCAGCAGGTCAGGCAGCATTCAAGGAGCAGGAGAGTCGATGTTTCGGGCAATTTTTAAGGTGAGCAGTGAGAAGAGAGAGATTTGAACAAGATATGAGGCAATTTTTTTACACCAAGAGTAGTTTGTGTGTGGACTTCCTGAGAAATGATGGATGTGGGTACAATTACAGCGTTTAAAAGATATTTTGATGGATACGTGAATAGGAAAGGTTTGGAGGGATATGAGCCAAGACCAGGCAGGTGAGACTAACTTAGTTTGGGATTATGTTCAGCATGGACAGGTTAAACCAAAGTGTTTCCATGCTGTATGAATCTATGACTCTGACCAATCAGAAAGAGGCTGGCAAGAAGTCAGGAAAGCTCCAGAGTGCATTGCGATCCGGAACAGATTAGTGTTGGATCACCACATTTATTTCTGGAGAAGGTGGGACGTACAAGTGGTCTGGTTTTCTGAAGGTATTGCTGAATGTGATGGTGGGATTTAAAACTAATTTTTGCAGGGGTCTGGGATACTAAATGGAGGTTCAGTAAAGGTTGATGTACTGAAAAGTATTGAAGAACCCACCATTGCAATGCAGAAATTCGTGCAAATATATTCAAGTTAGTGCAGAATGGAGTGTGGCAAAGATGGATGGTATTTTTTAATGCAAGGAGTCTTGTGAGTAAGGCAGAGGAGTTGTGCGTGTTTATTAATGTATGAGGATCTAATATCATTGCTATCACAGAGATGGTTGTGGTTGAGGAAAGAACATGATTGTCAGCACAATATTCTGGGTTATAGAATCTTCAGGTGAGATAGGGGAGATGGGTGAGGGTGTCAAAGAGCTGGTGTCACCACATTGATCAGGGAGTCAGTTACTCCAGTAAGCAGGAATAATATCTTAAAAACAAACACAAACAATGCTGCAGAACACAGAAGGTCTGGCAGAATCAATAGAGAGATAAACAGAGTTAATTAGTTGAGTCCAGTACAAGGCTTCTTCAGAGTTGAAAGTTGTAGGAAAATGGGCCTTTATACTTTTGTCAGAGACAGAGGAGGGTGTAGGGGCCAGAGGACCAGTGCAAAAGACAGAGGGCAGCAGCAGCAAGAGAGAACAGCTCCTTCGGGTGATTGATGGCGGTTGCAGCTGCCATGGTGATCGGTCTTCCTGTGTTTTTTTTTTGTTTCTGCATGGGAGTCGGTTGGGGCAGGGCCCCATGCAGTCCCAGATCCTTGGCTGGCTCTGGCTCTAGCACTGAGGTCACAGATGAGGCCTGAGCCAGGATCCCGATGACTGGTGGCAGCTTCGCAGGGAGAGCAGTAGGTAGGAGATCAGGCCCATGGCTCCAGCTCAGACATAGAGGCTTGTGGGAGACGTGGCAATGGCAGGGGTGGGTCCATAATTAAGAACTCAGAGCCCAATGACAAGACCCTGGAGCCCGTTACAAAGACCCTGGCTGATGTTAAGCAGTGAATGGAGGAGGAGCGGAGGGTATTAAGAAGAAGAGGGAAAGATGAACTCAAAAGCAGTAAAATTTTGCATTAAACTCAGTCTTTCAAGATGACGCTGAATGTGGTGACACATTGCATTTTGCACAAGAGAATACACTTTTTGTTGTATTTTTATATGCAATCATCACTCTTCCAAACCCACTGGTGTTTGTGATTCAGCCAAAAGATCATGCACCTAGCAAAGCTTCTAATGATCCAGCCAGATGGCTAAGCTGACCAGTAAATAACATTTGAAAGCAATGAAAGTTTTTCAGTAATTAGCTCTGGATCTCACACTGAGAGAGCCCTATCTAATCATACAATTCAGAATATTGCTTTACCCTATCAATAACCTACTCCAATACAGATGAAGACTTTTTGAATATTAATGTGCTGCACTTTCAATTGGTGACTTGCTGATAGTCAGAGGCAACAGTGTAGGAACCATACTATTTAATAGTTACTTAACTTTTCCAACTATAGAACTATTACACCTCACTTTAGTAAGCATAGTTATAATTTAGGCGATAACATTTCATGATGGAATGCTAAGAAAGCAATACAGATTTACTTCTCTCTTATAATCTTCTAACTTTAAACATTTGGTTAGAGGTGAGACTGCCAGATCAATGGACAAGCAATCATGTTTTTCCCAAATCCATGTACATTTCATCTTATATAGGGATTACAAAACTGCAGCCACACATTCAAAACTAATTAAAATTTCATTACGTAAAATGAACTCGGGTAGCAGGGGATGACAATTATATTTCTAATATGGGAGAAAACCCGTTCATTTTTAGAAGAAATCTTAGATAGCTTTTCTTTGGCTGAAGTTCAACTTGGTTTGGATTCACTTGGAAGCTATTCCTTTTAAAACCAGCGCTTTGCCCAAACCCTGAGGACAGGGAATGAATGCCCTTTGATCGTAACTGTTCTGAAAACAAATCATTTAACTCAATAGAAATGTTTAGTGTGGAAATTGAATGATTAGCTAAGTAGAGTTACACCTGTTATGAAACACAGTAAGAGGCTGACTTCTGACTCAACAAGAATAATCCATTCATGAGAAGTTGAAGGACTTTTGGCCAAAAGGAGTGTCCTCATTTTACTTCCAATTCTTGTGCAAGTGGAAGAATAGTTCATTGATGTCTGAAAATGGACCGAAGGCATTTATTTCTGTTCTTACTGAATGACAATCGGCCAAACCCTCCACAGGATACGGTGAGTATTTCAACAAAACAAAACAGTAAAAATCCATGTAAGACAATTTGAGATACTGTTGATTTGTAGATTTTGGTCGTTGTGAATTGTAGACTCTCTGTGGACATCTGGCTGTTTCTAACCTGACAGACATTGCTGCTAAATAGAGAACTGCACCATTTTCCGATAGTTGTGGGAGTGGTGACTATACATTTCACTTGAGATCTAGTCTGAGAAAGATTAATGTCTGAGCTTGCCATTTCAATTCTTTCTCCCAGGATACCGCCAATGAACATGGTGCTGTGGGTGATGAGAATGTGGAACGGGGTAACTGGTCTTCGAAGACTGATTACCTGCTCTCAATGATTGGTAATGCAGTGGGTTTTGGGAATGTTTGGAGATTTCCTTACCTGGCTTACAAAAATGGAGGAGGTATGGTAGAGAATTTAAAAATATCGGAGAGTAAGAAAGGCAGAACTAAATGGATCGATTTGTTGACTTATCCTGAAAATTGTAGTTCAGTAAATAACAAATGTTTATTGCACTAAAAATGATATAGTAAATAATGCAGAGTTAAACAATTTCAATGTGAACTGGTAAATTCAATCCCACAGCTAACAAGTTTGACTACTATTTTCTTATGAAGAGAGAGATATGTCAAGGTAATAGTTTAAAATTAGCAATGTGATGCATCAAATATATGCTATTTATAAACCAAAGTAAATGGTTCATTTATTAATTTGCAATGTATTTTCAATTGATATTGTTTAGAATGCATGAGCCATCCACATCAGATATATTTACTGCACAATGTGTGAAATCCTTAGAATAGCAGGCTCCTCAGTCAGGCCCTGTGTTCAGGTTTGTACATTATCATCAAAACTGCTCAAATCAGGGCTCTTCACAACCCACTCCATTGGATTGATGGAAACCAAGTGCAAATGTATAAGAAATGTCACAACATGACTGTGTAAAGTGACCTGAAAAGATATCTGATTGTGTTAGAGAGTGAAATTCACAAAACGGGAATTTGGACATTAGTAGAGATTTCAGGGGAAATTTTAATCCACCCCACACAGTGTAAGCATAGAGTTTCACTTGCAAATTGAAATCCTTTCCGCTATTTTCCAGGTGCATTCCTTATTCCCTATTCTGTCATGCTGGCCCTTGTTGGGATACCATTGTTTTTCTTGGAGTGTTCCTTTGGTCAGTTTGCCAGCCTTGGGCCTGTTGCAGTGTGGAGGGCTGTGCCTATGTTACAAGGTGAATATTTATTTTATTGATACAGTCGCAGCAAATTCGGAAAAGTAACAGTGTTGATTTAATAAATAATAATAAACCTCCCTTATCTGACAAAGGTTAAAGCCAAGCTTGTGAAGTAATGTTGCACTCTGATCTGCCATACACGTTATTAGATGTGGTACATGCTGTCTATTGGTTTTTGGCTCATAGTTTGTCAGGTTTTTTTTATAAAAATGATGAATTGAAACCCAGGATTCGGGACCTAACACAGCAGAGTGACATCACTGGTAAGGCATAAGTTCATTGGTTGATAATAGCTACTAACATGACTATTATTGGCTACTTTCAGGTTGAAGGTAAATAAGGGAAATATTTAAGGTTACAAATTAAAAGATCAGTTGGAATTTTTTGAAAAAAAACAAATTAAGAACTTTTTAAATAAAATCGAGATGTAGGGCTAGACAATATCTTGTAACTGCATGAAATTGGAGTTGATGGACCCTACTGAGGAGCTGAAAATGTGTTGCTGGAAAAGCGCAGCAGGTCAGTCTGCTGGTGTGCCAAGATTCCCACTCCAGCCACCGTCCTCCAATATGCCAGCACTGGCACCTTAAAGAGTCCATCACCTCTGTCTCCGATTGTTGGAGGAGCAGGGGAATGTCCTTGCTACCATCACTGCCACCTCCAATTACCGGAAGGCTGTCACCACTCCATGTAAAGCCTGCTCTTGTTGCCTCTGACCAACCCACCAAAGAAACGAGGAATGAAAAGAAAAAAAATCAAGAGAGAGCAGAAATTAAAAGATTTTTAAAACGTAGATGGAAGTGGATGAGCTCTAGATAAGAGTCTGCATGCAGCCCTGCTACACTGTCGCCATCTTGGAAAATTGAGGGTTTGCAGAGCAAAAATGACCCTGACGAGAGTTATGTCCAGGCCTCCCAGCAGCAGTCAGGATATGGGTCAGAAAATAAATCAGGAGGTAGAAAAGGCATGTAAAAAATGATGCACAATTGCAGTAATCATGGGAGTCTTCAATATACAACTGGACGAGGAAAATCAGGTTGGTAGGGGATCCAATAAAAAAGGGATTTGCAGAATGTCTACGAGGTGATTTGTTCGAGCCACTTGTGATAGAGCCCTCCAGGGGGACAGGCAATTCTGGATTTGGTGCTGTGTAATGAGGTAAACTCGATTAAGGAGCTTAAGGTGAATGATCCATTGGGGGCAGTGGCCATAATATGATAAAATTCACCCTTCAGTTTGAAATGGAAGAGCAGGAATCTGGTGTAAGATCTTTACAATTGAGTCAATGCAACCAGAAAGCCATGAGGGAGGGGCTGACCTGAGTTGATTGGAAGGGGACCATAACAGGGAGGATGGTAGAGCAGCAATAGCAGGAGTTTCTGGAGGTAGTTTGAGGGGCAAAACAGAAATTCATCCCAAGGAAGAAGAAACATAGTAAAGGGAGGATGAGGCAACCACGGCAGACAAGGGAAGTCAGGAATAGCATAAAATCAAAAGGAAAAGCATACAATGTGGTGAAAATTAGTGGGAAGTCTGGAAATTTGGAGGCAGTTAAAAACTAGCAGAGGATACTTACAAAAGCAATGACGGGGAAGAAGATGAAATCTGACGATAAGCAGATTGTAATATAAAAGAAGATTGCAAGAGTTGCTTTAGATGCATAAAAGGTCAGAAAGAGGTGAGAGTGGACATTGGACCATTAGAAAATGAGGCTGGGGAAGTAGTAATGGGGAACAAAGAAATGGTGAAGAAAGTGAATAGGGACTTTGCATCAGTCTTCACTGGTGGAAGGCAGCATTAGTGTGCCAGGATGTCAAGAGTCAGGAGGCAGAGGTGAGTGTAGGGGCCATTCCTGTGGGGAAGGTGCTGGGGAAGCTGCAAGGTCTGTAGGTGAGTAATTCAGCTGGGTCAGATGGACTACACCCCAGAATCCTGAAGGTGATAGCTGAGGAGATTGTACAGGCATTGTTGGTGAACATTCAGGAATCACTGGAGTCAAGGAAGTTGCCAGACAACTGGAAAATGGTTAATGTAACATCCCTGTTTCGGAAGGTATGGAGGCAGAAGGGAGGAAACTATAAGCCGGTTAGTCTGACCTTGATCATTTATAAGATTTTACAGTCCATTATTAAGGATGAGATTGTGGAGGGTTTGGAAGTGCATGGTAAAGTAGGACTGAGTTAGCACAGCTTCATCGAGGGTAGGTCATGTCTGACAAGTTTGTTAGAATTCTTTAAGGTGGTAATGAGCAGGTTAGACGAAGGAGAACCAATGGATGTGATCTATTTGAATTTCCAGAAGGCCTGAAATCAGGAGCCATGTATGAAGCTGCTAAATGGGATAAGAGCCGGTGGTATTAGGGGCAAGGTCCTGACATGGTTAGATTAGTGTGGAAATAGGCCCTTTGGCCCAACAAGTCTACACTGACCCTCCAAACAGTAACCCATCCAGACATGGATAGAGGATTGGCTGACTGTCAGAGGGCAGAGATTAGGGATAAATCTACCAGTTCCACAAGGACTGTTGGAACCACAACATTATACATTAACAATCTGGAGAAAAGGGACTGGGGGCATCATTGCTACGTTTGCAGTTGTCGCAAAGATTGGTAGAGGGACAGGAAGGGCTGAGGAAGTGGGAAGGCTGCAGAAGTACTTACAGTAGTGAGGAGAGTGGGCAAAGAAATGGCAGATGGAATACAGGATGGGAAATTGTGAGAGTTATGCAATTTGGTAAGAAGAATAGAAACAAAGACTATTTTCAAATTGGGGAAAGGCTTTGGAAAACCGAAACATAAAGGGTAGGAGTTTATGATTCCCTTAAAGTTAACATGCAGGTTCATTTGGCAGGTAGGAAGGCAAATACAGTGTTAACATTCATTTCAAGAGGGTTAGGATATAAGAGCAGAGATGTGCTACTGAGGTTCTATAAGGCTCTGGTCAGACGGCATTTGAAATATATGAAAATGTTTGGACCCCATCTCTCAGAGAGGATGTTCTGGCCTTGGAGGGGTCCAGAGGAGGTTTACAAGAATGATCCCAGGAATGAAGGGATTGTCAAATGAGGAACAGTTATTACTCAAAGGAGCCGAGGAGGATTTACAGAATAATGACATTTACAGAATAATGAAATTTACAGAATAATGAATGGTCTGAATAGAGTAAACCTGGAGAAGATGTTTCCACTAGTAGGAGAGACTGGGACATGAGGGAACAACCTCAAGCTGAAGGGACAACTCATCAGAACTGAGATAAAGAGGAATGTCCACAGCCAGAGGGTGGTGACTCTGTGGAACTCATTGATGCAGCAGGTTGTGGAGGCCAAGTCATTAAGTATACTCAAGACAGAGATAGATAGCTTCTTGGTGGTAAGGGGTGCAAGAGTTATGGGGAGAACTCAAGAGAATGAGGTTCAAAAATATATATCAGCCATGACTGAATGGCAGAGCAGACTCAGTGGGATGAATGGCCTAATTCTGCTCCTATATCTTATGACCTTATGGCCTAAGACTGGGCATGTGTGATTATCACCACTCACAGTGATAATGGCATCCTTAAGAATTAGTGAGAGGGCATATAAAGGTGAAGACAAGGAGCATCATTCTTGTAATCTAGACAAAGAACTATAACATAATTAACATTTCCTGTTTAATACAAAAAGCCTTTGAAATCTTTACTGTTGGACACTGAATGTTGAAGCAGCCAACATAATCGATTAAACAAAACCGATATTTCCCCAAAGGTGTGGTCAGCCAGCGCAGTCTCCCTGTTCTGTCCTGTGCTCACTGAAAGAAAATCCAATTTGGTTGAATGACCAGCCAAATGCATGTCAAATACATTATTTTAAATCAATAATTCACAAACCAGACTCCCCTGTTCTTTCTTCTGTTTTCAGGTGTGGGGATTGCTACGATGCTTGTGATTACAATGTCCAACATTTCGTACAACTGCATCGTTGGCTACAGTCTATACTACCTGTTTGCTTCCTTCCAATCACCCCTACCATGGGCAGACTGCTTCAGTTGGTGGGGAGCAGATGAAACATGCAGCAGGACCCCCAAAGGTACAGTGTTAGCTTCTACTGTGGAAAGTGTACACACTGACTGTTCATTGTTCATTCTGTCAGTCTGAGTGAGGGAGAGAGATGAACAATAGTTTCAGTGACCATCCTCATTGGGGCCATACAGCAGAAAGACTCGGATAGAAAGCAGCAGCAGGAATCATGGCACTGAGTCACTGGAATAGCAGGACAGTCAGTCAGAAATAAATAGTGAAACATCAGAATTTAACAGTCTTTCACATGTCTCACGTTTACTTTCACCTTGTCAATAAGTCTGTGTTGTGTTCTTTCTGACTGCGTTCATTGTTTGTATCTCTCACCATCCCTGTATTGTGTCTCACACTGACTCCCTTCTCTGTCTATTACTGTGTTTTTTGCAGCTATCATTTTCTTAACTTATTCTCTTTCTCTGAGTTTTTCCAAATATCGATCATCTCACATATATTTCTTACACAGTCTGACTCTAAGACACACAGAGTTTTTGTTGCAATTATTTAAATGTCTCATCTCTTTAATTTCATCTCATCTTCCACAATAACACTATTTAACTCAGGATGTCTCATGTCACTATCAAAGGTTCATGTTGTGTGAATTGACAAGACTTAATGTGAAATCTTGATGTGAGTCAAGTTGAAATTTCTGAAACAGAGGACAAAATACTTCAGCTTTGAAAGAAAATCTACTTTTAAATAAACTGGGATTGTGGGTGTTCCCCTGACCATACTGTACAGACTGGGGCTGTGGGTGATCCTGGACATCAACTACAGTCTGTACAATATGGTGATAAATCACCCACAGTCCCAGTCTGTACAATACAGATAGGGGTCACCCACAGTCCCAGTCTGTACAATACTGTCAGGGATCACCCTCAGTCCCAGAGTGTACAATACAGTCAGGGATCACCCACAGTGCCAGTCTGTACAATACAGTCAGGGATCACTCACAGTCCCAGAGTGTACAATACTGTCAGGGATCATCCACAGTGCCAGTCTGTACAATACAGTCAGGGATCACCCACAGTCCCAGAGTGTACAATACTGTCAGAGATCACCCACAGTCCCAGTCTGTACAATACAGTCAGGGATCACCCATAGTCCCAGTCTGTACAATACTGTCAGGGATACATCTACAGTAACAGCTTGTACAATACAGTCAGAGATCATCCACACTCCCAGTCTGTACATTACAGTCAGGGATAAACCCACAGTCCCAGTCTGTACAATACAGTCAGGGATCACCCACAGTCCTAGTCCGTACAATACAGCCAGGGATCACCCATAGTCCCAGCCTGTATAATACAGTCAGGGATCACCCACAGTCCCAGCCTGTATAATACAGTCAGGGATACACCCACAGTCGCAGCCTGTACAATACAGTCAGGGATCACCCACAGTCCCAGTCTGTACAATATACTCAGGGATCACCCATAGTCCCAGTCTGTACAATACTGTCAAGGATCAATCACAATACCAGCCTGGACAATAAAGTCAGGGATCACCCACAGTCCCAGTCTGTACAATACAGTCAGGGATCACTCACAGTCCCAGTCTGTACAATACAGTCAGGGATCACCCACAGTCACAGTCTGTACAATACTGTCAGGGATCATCCACAGTGCCAGTCTGTACAATACAGTCAGGGATCACCCACAGTCCCAGTCTGTACAATACGGTCAGGGATCACCCATAGTCCCAGTCTGTACAATACAGCCAGGGATCATCCACAGTCCAGTCTGTACAATACAGTCAGGGTTCACCCACAGTCCCAGTCTGTACAATACAGTCAGGGATCACCTACAGTCCCAGTCTGTACAATACAGTCAGGGATCATCCACAGTCCTAGTCTGTACAATACAGCCAGGGATCACCCACAGTCCAAGTCTGTACAATACAGTCAGGGATACACCTACAGTCCCAGTCTGTACAATACAGTCAGGGATCACCCACAGTCCCAGAGTGTACAATACAGCCAGGGATCATCCACAGTCCAGTCTGTACAATACAGCCAGGGATCACCCACAGTCCAAGTCTGTACAATACAGTCAGGGATACACCTGCAGTCCCAGTCTGTACAATACAGTCAGGGATCACCCACAGTCCCAGAGTGTACAATACAGTCAGGGATCATCCACAGTCCCAGTCTGTACAATACAGTCAGGGATCACCCACATTCCCAGTCTGTACAATACAGTCAGGGATCATCCACAGTCCCAGTCTGTACAATACAGTCAGGGATCACCCACAGTCCCAGAGTGTACAATACAGTCAGGGATACACCCACAGTCCCAGTCTGTACAATACTGTCAGGGATCACCACAGTCCCAGAGTGTACAATGCAGTCAGGGATCATCCACAGTCCTGTATTTTTGCATTGAAGAGCTTCATATCTTTATTCCAAAAAAAACTCTCGAAATTTTAGGACATTTCCATTATCCAATATTCCAGAAGAATAGAACTCAGTTTTTCTCTGCCTCAGACGAAGTGATGGAAGCTGGTACAATTAAAACATTTAAAAGTTAGCTGGATGTGTATATGAATGTGAAGGGTTGAGATGGATACGGGCCAAATGTTGGCAAATCGGACTAGATTAATTTCGGATATGTTTTTTAGCATGGACAAGTTGGACTGAAAGGTCTGTTCCTGTGCTGTACATCTCTCTGACTCGATGACTCTTGATGTTATTTGTTCCATTTAGTATTTCAAAATCCGTGACGAAGTCATCTTTTTAGTTTTTAATTTATAAAGAATAGAATCATTGTCTGTCTAATACCATACAGTTAGGGACATCTATCAACACCCAGAAGACATGGATTTTCCATTATACACCCACAGAATTCAGTGATGGAAGTCCTTATCTCCATAGGCTAGGACTCATTCAAGTAGCGATCGATTTCTACATCTTCTACTTCAGAATTTGGAATGTTACATCTTGCCAAAAATAATTCAGATATGAAGAAGTTATTTTTGAGCTAAAATTACAATGTAATTTTTGAAAACAGTTTTTTCATCTTATCCTTGAGATTTATGTTATTTGAAATTTCATTTTTACATTGCTAGTTTCTGAAAGTGAATTGATAAGAGTACATTCAACAATGTGGTTCATCTGGGCTCAGAGTAATTATGGATGTCTATAAGATCATAAGACCATAAGATATAGGAGCAGAATTAAGCCAATTGTCCCATCAGGTATGCTCCACTATTCGATCATCACTGATATGTTTCTCAAACTCATTCTTCTGCCTTCTCCCTGTAATGCTTGATCACCTTACCAATTAAGAACTATTTTATCTCTGCCTTAAATTCACCCAATGACTTGGCCTCCACAGCCCTCTGTAGCAATGAGTTCCATAGATTCATCACTCTCTGGCTGAAGAAATTTCTCCTCACCTCAGTTCAAAAGGGTTATCCCTCCACTCTGAGACTGTGCCCTAGGATCCTGGCCTCTCCTATGCATGGAAACAACTTCTCCACATCTACTCTATCCAGGCCTGTCAGTATTCTTAAAATTTCACTGAGATACACCCTCAAGGAAAGACACAGAGTCCTCAACTGCTCATCATGTGATAAGCCCTTCATCCCCAGGATCATTCTTGTAAACCTCCTCTGAATCTCTTCCAATGCCAGCACATCCTTCCTTAGATACAGGGCACAAAACTGCTCACAATATTCCAAATGAGGCCTGACCAAAGCTTTACACAGACTCTACAGTACATCCCTGTTCTTGAGTTCTAGCTCTCTTGAAGTGAATTGCATTTGCCTTCATAACTGCCAATGAAACTTGCATGTTAACCTTAAGGGAATCCTGAACCAAGACTCTCAAGACCATGTGTACTTCAGATTTCTGAAGCCTTTCCCCATTTAGAAAATAGTCTATGCTTCTATTCTTCCTACCAAAGTGCACTTCCTCACACTTTTCCACATTGTATTCCATCTGCCACTTCTTTGCCCACTCTCTTAATCTCTGTAAGCCTTCTATAACCTCCTCACTTCCTCACCACTACCTGTCCCTTCACTTAGCTTGTCTCATCTGCAAACTTAGCAACAATGCCCTTAGCTCCTTCATCCAGATTGTTAATGTATAATGTGAAGGTCCCAACACTGATACCTGCAGAACTCCACTAGTCACCGGCTGCAATACCCAAAAAAGCCCCTTTATCACCACTCTCTATCTTCTGCCAGGCAGCCAATCCTCTATCCATGCCAGTACTATGCCCCAAATGCCATGTGCTCTTATCTTATTTAACAGCATCCTGCTTCAGTCACCAATCAGCTGAAAGGCTTTTAAAATTAAATGCATTCTTTTTGTGTGTAACCAAAGCTAGAGAAGGAGATCTTCTTTATGAAAATCCTCCACCTCACTAAGAAAGCTTCAGTACAATCAATAATTAACAATCTGCTCTGAAAACCCTGCACATGGCTTCACAGCTGTGACACCCTGCCCCCAACTTCCTCTGGAAATGTGATATCACCCCCAGTTCTCTGCCGATATGAAACTTGTCCCCACCCTCCCATTCACTGTTACCATTGGACTCCATCCCCCTCCACCAATGTTGTTGCTACTGGAACCGACCAACAAGACTGCTCCCTTCCCCCAAAAATTCTCCTATCATCCTCAAGTTACCCTCAACACTGGACTATTTAGCAAACTCCATTGGTATCCTGCACCACGGCATCTTACCCACTTGGCACCCTACACCTCCTCAGCTGGCACCTTATCCACCTGGCAACCTGTCACCCTGCTCCTATCCACATGGAATTTTACATAGCTCTCGATTTGCATATCTGCACCCTACCTACATGCACCCTATTTAGCTGGCACCCTTTTCCTATCAGTTTAGCACCTTCCCTTCCCTGCACCCTAACACACATTTATGTTATGAACTTCCTGTTTGACAGCAGCTGTCAGGAACATTAAAATGTGAGAAGACAGCAGTTGTGAAAAGGGGTTTTGCTTTCCCCTGGCAGGCTCTGTGCTGTGAAAGCACTGTCAGATTGAAAATGTGGCTCCCCATTTCTGAGAGAGCCCTGAGTTGAATCTACCGCTCAGAACTGTGGAGCTCCATTCATTCATTTTGTAAAACAAGGAGTGGTGTAGCAAGGTATGTGAGACTCTCCTTCCCTGGATAATCCAGCCCATTATAATCCTTAAAGTCTTCTCCAATAACTACTAGTGAATACTTTTGAAGTAACTTTTTATATACAGTACCATTTTAATTTGGTTTTCTAATTACTTTTATGCAGACTTTTATCCAACAAGAGATTAAGCAGATTGAGCACCAGAGCAGGACTGTGCTGAGAGTGAGTGCACGGACTGTACCTCTGTGTTCTGATCTATGCATAACCTTACCCATGTAATCAAAAGGATTAACTAATTCAGTCAGAGTGAAACAGTGACCCTGGTTATATTGAAATGGAATGCAAAATTGATGTATAATACTGAAACATATTTTCCAGAGACTCTCTGCAATCTCACTCTGACTGATGGATATTTTGAAATCGTTAATATAACACAGCTGCAGGAAAACAATGGATCTTGTCCAAATGGATCAGAAATCTCCAATCCTCACCAGGGCCCGAGTGAGCAATACTGGGAGTAAGTACCTTGCTGCAGATAGCTGCACCAATAACCTACACAGCTGGGCCAGTAACTCCTCTTGGGTTGGTTAGTTTGTTTATATGTGTTTAATGAGAGAGAAGCTGTTTCATTTTGATTGAGGTATTATTTACATTGCACACTTGTTACAAAATGGCATCATGGAAAGGAAACTTTTACTATTTAATATTCCTCTGGTTTCTAAGCATTGTAACTTTGACAATATTTATAAAGCAAAACACTTTTCTTTGTTTTCTTGCTCTTCAAGGATAATATTCATGACCAGAATTCTTAAACATGAAATGGTTAGAATCATGTGTGACTGATGTTCATTTCTCTGCTTTTAATTGTAATAAGTTATTATTTTAACACACAGTCCTGGGACTGGATTTAGATTAACTGTCTGGAGGTAGATACCATGTGTAGGAAGATGAAGGAGCTGAATTCATCGGAAGACATAGTGACTAAACCAGACAGGTTTCACAGTGCATTGTGAAGCAGTCAGTGAAACATTGTCAGAAACTCTTTCACATCAAATCAGCTGCAGGGAATCTCATCAACTTGTTTGAACAAAGCTTTACATTGAAAAATATCAATACACACGAGGAAAAAAATGTCATACAGAATATCAAACTTCACATTTATTTCTGAGTGCAAGAATCAAAGCTTCTATAAATCAAAAATTAATTTAGATATTATACAACTCTGTTTGTTAAATACATTGATGCACTATGTCTAAAAACATCTGTGTGTAATGAAGAGTGTCCTAACTTACTACATGTTTTTGTTCTTATTTTCTGTAGTAAAGCAGTTTTACGCCGTTCCAGTTCAATGGATGAGACTGGGGAGGTAATCTGGTATTTAGCCCTCTGTCTGCTTCTTGCCTGGCTAATAGTTGGGGCAGCATTATCAAAAGGAATCAAATCTTCAGGAAAGGTAAATGATTGGTGATAAATAGAGTTAAAACTCGTGACAAAGTAACAGTAAAGCTAGAAACGACAAATAATTTGTGAAGTGTCTGGTTTATCTCCCAGGTGATGTTAACAGTGTCTCTATGGGAAATGGGAGATTCATAATTCATCAACATTTCAGGCCTGAGGGAGATCTGAAGAACGTTCTCCTGAGGGAAAGAACAGCAACTTCCCCAAACCCCTGCAATGTGTCCCTCATTCTAAGGGTTCACTCACTGACACTGGAATTCTGGGTGACTTTCCAATTGCTGTGGAAGGCTGAGGAAGGATTGGGGGTTGGGGGGGAGTGGGGGAGGGGGGTGTGGTGGCGGTGATGGGGAAGGATAGGATCAGGGTTTTATTTGAGTGAAATGAGATTTGTCTGGACATGAGAATGGGACTGAGACCTGAGGAACAATCATTAGGTGAAAACACTAAAATGCTGGTAATGCTCAACAGCTTGTGAAGCACCTGTCAAGACAAATCGAGCTAATCTTTCACTTCCATGGACTTTCATCAGACCGAGAGAAATAAATAACAGTTTAAGAGGTTTCTTAAGACAATGGACATGGGGAATATGGTTCGGTGAGTAAAAGGAAGATTCTGTGATAGGTTGGAGGACAACAGAGGTTAACTAACAAAGCTCTGACCTTCATCCCTGTTGTATTGTTGGATAGGTTCCAAACCAAAGAGCAAATGTAATTTTAAGGCTGTTAGGAGAATCACAACATGTGACATTCCAGTGTAATGTGCCTTTAGTAGTTACTAATGTTGAAGGAATATGTTGTAACAGCTGTGGGTGGAATCTGTTAGTGACATGAGCAGCCTGTGCTAAGGTGAGATTTAATGCAGAATCAGGTGAGAAATCTCATAAGGTCCAACTTGACGTCAGGAACAACTTGCTGTGTCTTTTATGTACCTACCCAGTGAGGAGGTGAGCTTCTTGGGTAAGAATTACCTTTAACTGATTCTTTTCATTGTGTAATTTCTGTTATTATGTCTGAAGACCTGTGTCCCCTTAAGAAGGGTTCGAGATCGGTCAAAGGAATCGACAAATGCGGTCTATTCAAAAAACAAGGGTCATTAGTTGATTCAGTTAAGGTACCTTGATGCAATTCTATCCAGCAACACAGAGATTGAAGCTTCTGTGTTCTGGGGAAAAGTTGCGCAATTACATTTGAAAATTACACATTATTTACGTGTTTTTAAAGAAATAGTACAGTCTTAATTACAAGAAAGACCAATCACATATGATTTACAGTGAATTAATCTAATGATATTTTCTGGGAAAGGGTTCTTAACTACAAAAAAATGTCCAATCAATTGTAATATGGTGATATGATTGAAGACAGGCTAATCCAATGGTATTTCCTTTAAGAAGGATATCTAATTTACGTAAATTGTCATGCCATGTATTAGTTCAACGTTTGTTCAAATGCTCAATTAATGTATCAGTGTTTATCTTATGAAAACTCTATTGTCCTCATCTTTCAACTGCAAGTTAATTCTGCAAATCAGCAGTATGTTCAGCAGTATGATTCACAGGCCATTTTATAGTATTCTTTTAAATCGAGAAACCATTTTGTTGTAATAAAAATCTTCATATTTTGTTGCCTAAATTCAAATTTTAGATCCTCATGTCTATAGGTTTAGCAGTGTTTAAATAAGCACATTATAACAAGGTATCACAAAACAAAGTCTCAACATGCAAACCCTGTGAACTAGATGAAAACGCAATCCTTGCGTACATCTTCCATGTTACTATTCCTCTTCAGTTTGTCATCTGTTCCCTTCGATGCATTGATGAGAATCCATTTAATTTGCCATTTGGTTGGATAATATTGTCTTTATTCCAAGGTGAATGATGTATAAAAGTAGGCAAAACTTGCTACAAAGGTACAGCAGCTACTGTTTTGGTCTCCTTAGTTAGGGGGTATATTTGTATTGGAGAAAGTTCAGTGAACATCTTTGTATTAATTCTTTTGAAAATATAAGTTTGAGCCTGTACTCACAGGAATTTAGGAGACCGAGAAATGATCTTCAAAGATTTCGAATGGTCTTAGAAAGCTTGACCTTCTCAGAGAATCTCCAACAGGGAGCACAGTTACAAAATAAGGTTCTCCAAATGAGGTAGAGATGAAGTGGAATTTTTAATCTTTCAAATACTCTTCCTCCGAAAGCAGTAGAGGTCAGATCATTGAATATATGCAAGGCAGAGTTTGACAAATTGTTGATGTACAAGAGAGTCAAAGGTTCTGGAGAGGGCAAGTATCAGGGTGATCAGGCAGAATCTTATTGCATGGTGGGGCCACATGGCCTTGTACTGCTTCAAGGTTTTATTTTCTTCTGCTGTACCAGTAATACAGGAAAATCTAACAAGGTGCTCTCCATGCTCAGGTGGTTTATTTCACTGCGACATTCCCTTACGTGGTTCTGACCATACTCCTGATCCGAGGGGTTACCCTGGAGGGAGCTTCTAAAGGAATTGAATTCTACATCGGAAGCCAGTCAGACTTCTCCAGACTGGCTGATGCTGAGGTAAATACAGCAATATGAATGATTGAGTCTCATTAGTATTTTTAGTTGAATCGATTCGTGCCTCAGCACATTTACTTTGTTAGCTTGTCATCATTGATTTAAACTGAAAATGTGTTGCTGGAAAACGCAGCAGGTCAGGCAGCATCCAAGGAGCAGGAGAATCGACATTCCTGAAGAAGGGCTCATGCCCGAATCGTCGATTCTCCTGCTCGTTGGATGCTGCCTGACCTGCTGCACTTTTCCAGCAACACATTTTCAGCTCTGATCTGCAGCATCTGCAGTCCTCACTTTCATCATTGATTTAAAATCAATGTATTGCTTTTGAGTCCTTAATTCAATTCTTGGAAATTTTTAACAAAGCTTGTGATGAATTCAAAGAGTCAGTTTAAGGTCTATATCATCCTGCCATTAACAGGAAAGAAGGTCAGGGCATCAGCTATGATGGACGAGAGGATCGAAATTGATGAGGAATTATGATAGGGATTGGGATGCAATAGAATTCTTCCTTCATGCCTCCTCCTTTCTGAAATCTTGGAAATGATTCAGGAGTTTCAGGTGAAATACCTCATTGACCTACAAAGCAAATACTGACCCACATTTTGCTGTATCAGGGCAATAGAAAGAGCCACTCTTGATGAGCCTTGTCCTTATCCATTCTATGTCAATGATATTTGGTGCTGCAAGTACCTGGAAGTGGGAGATGGAAATGAAAGAATATTGTCTATATCTGAAATCTACATTGGAGTGAACATTGGAAAGCAACTGATTATATCTTGAACCAGTCAGATTATCGTACTTGGAATATAACAGTGCAAGGACTGAGACAGAAAAGGAAGTGTAAGTTTGAGTGGGTGACTTCCAAGCTGTGATTCCATTCTTCCAGTAGGTAGTTTAAGTGCCAGAAATTGTGACTGGCAGTAAGTAAATGCTTGGCATGTCATTAAAAGGCTATTTCAATGTCATGTTTCTTGAAACAAATCTCCGAGGTGATTCAGTCAACAGCATAAGGACAGAAACATCATGGAGCCCAGTGAATGCAAATAGGCAGACTAGGCAATACCACATTTGTGAAGCTGACAGTGTCCTCATGCATACTGGATAATGATGGCTGGAATTTTGTATTCAGTCCAAAGATACAGCAGTCTTTGTGAATAGACAATGGTGAACACTATTTATTGCTTAATTTTTCTGACAGGAATTGGATTTTGATTTCCATTTAAATCATTTAACCATTGTTTACATAATCCTAGAAATTACAGTGTAATTTTACTGGTTCCTGTTGATATTAAGCTACTGTGATATATTACAATATGAAAGTGATCATTATTTATGGTAAAAGGTGTTCTTTGTTGTTACTTTCACGAAAAGAATGGAATTAACTATGGTCAGTACAATACTGCAAGTGAGTCAGTCACTGAAAACCATGGCTGGTGAAAGAGTATACAGTCACGTCTTCGATAGTGCAATAGTCACGTTCCGTGTGACCCTGCGCTATGCAAGAATCACGCAATACAAGGAGCACTTACAGTGTTGCCGATGTAATCATGTTCTAGCCAACATACTTTTTGAATTTTTGCACTTTAGAAAAGCGTCCCCAATCGTCAATCACGGTACAGGTAATTTGTGTTAATGAAACGTGCATTATACCAGAAAGACCTGTGTCAGATATCCCAGAGGAAATTTAACTGTAAATAATCGACAGTAGTGATGACTGTTCTGTTTAAGAAGAGTTACTGTTGACCAGAGGGAGCTACTTTGCTCAGTTCACCATGGATTAACCACACGAGTTCTCATTATCTTCACAATTAATGTTGTTAATCTGTTGTACATGTTTGTGTTTCATTTCCCTCCAGACATCTATTCTATTTTGTATTTACCAGGTCTGGAAAGATGCTGCGACTCAAATTTTCTTTTCTATCTCAGTGGGTTGGGGCACTTTAGTAGCATTGTCGTCTTACAACAAGTTCCACAATAACTGCTACAGAGATACCATCATTGTCTGTGTTGTTAATTGTGCTACAAGTGTGTTTGCTGTATTTGTCATCTTCTCCATCCTGGGACACATGGCTCACATACAAGATAAGCCCATTTCAGAGGTTGCCCAGTCAGGTAAACTAGAGCTGCTAAAATTGTCAAGGGTCAGACAGCTTTAATGTTCTCTCTGAAGTGATTCAACCCAACATTCCAGTGATTCCAGTGTCCAGACACAATAATCAATCCTCAGATCCAAACTGATAGCCAGGCTCTGAAGACACATTGCCATGATGTTTGGTTTATACTGGACAGGGATTGGAGCTGAATAATGCAATGGTATGCCCGGGGTTGAACCCTAGCTCTTAAAAGTGAGCTTTTGAAATAATCACAGAATAGTAAATTTCAAAAGCACTCAGTTAACATTATAATCCGCTGTAAGATTTGCTATTTACCTTAGAATTACATTTCATATGAGCCACATTTTATATTTAAGAAGAAAATTTTGAATGAATTCCATAATATTGTGCTTTTAGGTGAATCAGAGACAGTTTTTATTTATTGACGATTAGTTACTGATCATATTATGTGCTCAAATATTCAATTTGACAGTGGTACATTTTAAAAAATGTTTAATATGAAGAGCAAGAAACATGGAAATGTTCTGTGTTAAGCCACTTGTATTGGTTGATGATGCTGTGATAAGTAATTAATGACCAGGTAAAGTTACAATAAAACACAGTTCACACATTCTGATTACTCCAATAGTCTGAGCACTGAGTGGTTTGACAGCCTGAACTGAGGCAGGAACATAGGAACAGGGGTAGGCCACTCAGTCTGAGTAGTTTGCCTCACTAATCCATGTAATAATGAAGGATCAAACATTTCAATGTTTTTTACTCATTCCATTCCCTGACCTTGTACACCACTGAGAATCAGAAATATATCAATCTCAACCTTAAATCTACTCAAATCTTGACCTCCACAGCCCTCTGTGCTGGACAATTCCAATGTTTCACAACACTCTGAATAAACTAATTTCTTGTCAGCTTGGCCCTCAGTGGCATCCCCCTTAGTTTTAAATTATGGCCGCTGGTTTTAGATTCTGCAGACAGAGGAAATATCTTACCTGCAGCTACTCTGTTGTTCTCTTTAACTACGTTGTAAGTTTCATTCTACGAAACTCTAGAGAGTAAGGCCCAGTTTTCCCAATCTTTCTTCATCGGACAGTTCTACCATTCCAGGAGCAAGTCTGCTGAACATTTGTTGCACTCCCTCTATGCAATGACATCTTTCCTGAGAAAAAAATGACCAAACTGTGCACAGTTTCCAGGTGTGGCCTAACCAAGCTGCTATACAACTGAAACAAGACTTCACTATCCCTGTACTCAAATCCTCTTGCAATAAAGGATGACATTCCATGAGGCTTCCTAATAGCTTGCTGCACACACATGTTAACCCTCAGTGACTTAGCACCAAGGAGACTGAGGTCTCTTTGTACAACTACACTTTACAATCCCCAACCATTTAAGAAACACTCTAAATTATCCGTTCAATTATTTCTCCCCATTCCCTACTCTCCAACATTATTCCCTGTTTTAAAATGCCAGTTTCACCAATATATTAGAGAGATTCTTTTTTTGCTTAGATTGCAAATGTCACTCTGAACTCAGTGTTCACTGCTTCTAAATATTATAATTTCTGAATTGAAAGTGATTAGTATTACAAATATATAATAACTAATGTTTTTTATTGTAAACACATATCCGCACAACTTTGGTGACATGAATAGTTTTGCAAATGTTGGCTAATATTGGCAACTGTAATAAATTAAATGAAATGAATGTCAACAACAAGTTAATAGCAACATTCATTGTGTCATTTCAATTCTATTCACTGTTCAGGTTTCGGTTTGGTCTTCATTGCCTACCCAGAGGCCCTTGCACAGTTACCGTGGGCACCATTATGGTCTGTTTCATTTTTCTTCATGCTGCTCACTCTGGGAGTTGACACACAGTTTGCAGGTTTAGGTAAAAATGGCATTGCATCACTTAAAAAAATCATTTCTTTTGAAGAAATTATGACAGTGTTGGGCAAAAAAGTGCTGTTGGTGATGTTAGTGGACAAACGCACAACATTTCTTTGCAGCAATTGTTCCCTTATTGTCTGAAAGAAGAATGCAGCTCTTAGTCTTAAATGATTAGCACCTGCATCCAAATGATTTCACAATACAATTTGCACTAACAGCGATGGTGAGGGAAGGCATCATAGAAGATCAAAATGTGAGTTGGAGTAAATGAGAGAGATGAGGTTCAGTGTTATTAGTAAGTAAGAACGGAGAGTGTATGAGCAAATATTAAAAGAGAAAGACAAACCAGTAGAACTTATTAGCGAAAGCATGCAGCATTCAGAGTTAAGTTGATGAGCTGACAACACAAATAGAGACCAGTCACACCACCTGGTGAAGATTATTGAAATGTGGTTGCAGGAAGATCAGTACTGGGAGTGAAATGTCCTAGGGTAATGAGTATTCCAAAGGGATAGGCAAGTAGGAATAGGAGGTGGAGCTGTTTTATTGGTTAAGGGAGATATCAAGGTGCATTAAGAAAAGATATTGGCACTACGAACCAAGATGTTGAATCAATCTGAGTGGAAATAAAAGGCAAGGGAAGAAACCCCTTGGTAGGAATAATTTACAGATTCTCAAACAGTACTTCCAAAGTAGGGCTTAGTATAAATGAGGCAGTAATGAGGGCTTATGAGCCAGCCACAACAGAAATTATGGGTGATTTGTACATAGATATTGATTGGATTCATCAACTTGGCAAGGGTAGTATTGAAGGAAGATTCATAGAGTGTCTGAGGGATTCTTTCTGATGGCAACGTGTCATGGAACCAACTGGCTGCTTCACATTTGGTATTGTGTAATGAGGAAGGATTGGTAAATGATCATGTAGTTAAGGATCATCTTGGAAGGTGTGATCACAACCTTCTATAGTTTCAAATTCAGATGGCAAGAGTGAAGACAGAGTCATATACAGGAGTTTTAATGTTGGCCAAAAGTCATTATACAGGCCTGAGAAAGCAGTTGGCCCTGGGGGACTGAGGAAAAATATTAAAGGAGCAGGACATTTGAAAAATGGTGTCAAATGCTCAATGAGTTACTAAATACCTGTCAATTAAAGTATATTCCTGAGAGGAAAAGGAATTATAGAAAGGTAAAAGATAATCCATGGCTTAACAAGGAGGTCGAGGATAACATAAAGACAAAAACTAGGGCATATCATACTGCAAATGTTTGAGACACTCTGGAGAATCAGGAGATCAATAAAAGGAAACTAGCAAAAACCATAAGCTCTGACACCAAAAGCTTCTATAAGTATATAAAAAGGAAGAGAGTAGTGAAAGTAAATGGTGGCCCTTTAGAGGGTGGAAATGGTGAGGTAATTATGGGAAACTCAGAAATGGCAGAGGCACTAAACCAGTATTTTGTGTCTTTTTGCAGTGGAAGATTATAATTTCTTCCCAAAATCTGCAGTTACTATAGAGGAACTTGGTGAAATTACTAGGGAACAGGTATTAAGTAAACTGATGGGATTAAAGGCAGATTAGTCCCCAGGACCTGATGGCCTGCACCCTAAGGCAGCAGAGATAGTGGATATATTAGTTACTACATTCCAAAATTTCCTCGATTCTGGAAAGGTGCCAGTGATTTGGAAACACTTTAATGTGAAGCCTGTATTTGAAAAAAGAGATAGGCAAAACGTGGAAAATTGTAGATCAATTAGTTTGACCTCAGTCATGAGGAAGTTGCTGGAGTCAATAATAAGGGAGAGAACTGACCACTTGGAACAACAAAGCTCAATTCCCCAGTGGCAGCATGGTTTCATACAGGACAAGTTGAACTTGACAAAATTGTTGGAATTTCTGAGGATGTAACTATCAAGTTGGATAATGGGGACACAGTGGATGTGTTATATCTAGACCTCTAGAAGACATTGATAAGGTGCTGCATTAAGACTGATACAAAAGGTTAGACCGGAGGGTGTTTGGGGTAGAGTATTGGTTCGGATAGAGGATTGGTTGACTGACAGAAAGCAGAGGGGTGGGATAAATGGGTCCTTCTGGTGAACTGTAACTATTGGGGTAGCATAGGGTTCAATCCTCTGACATCAATTGTTGACAATCTATATCAATGAGCTGCCGGGAGGGACAGAATGTAACAAAACAAAATTCACAGCTAGAGAATGAACTAGAATCTGGCAGATGGAATTTAACGTGGATAGGTACGAGGTTACATATTTTGGCAAGAATAATGAAAGAGCAAATTATTAATTAAATCAGAAGCAGATTCAAAGTGCCTCAGTGTAGAGGGATCTGGGTGTCCTTGTGTATGAATCACAGAAAGTGGGGATGTAGGGGCTGCATCTAATAAGAAAGGCAAGTGGAATCTTGGCATTTATTGCAAAAGAACTGGTTTATAAAAGTAATGTTGTCACAATTGTATGAGATGATGTTGAGACCATACTTGGAGTATTGTATCCAGTTCTGGTTTCTTTACTTGAGGAAGGATGTGGTGGCATTAAAAGCAGTTCCGAGGAGGTTCTCCAGGTTGATTCAAGGGATGAAAGGGCTGTCATATGAGGAACAATTGAATACCTTGGACTTGTACTCGCTGGAGATCAGAAGAATGAGGGATGATCTGATTGACACACATAAAATGCTCAAGGGGATTGATAAGGTAGATGTGGAACAGATATTCCTCCTTGTCGGACAGTCTTGAACAAGAGGTCATAGATATAGCCTGAGAGGAAGTAGGTTCAAAACTGGGGTGAGGAGAAACTATTTCTCTGACAGGGTTGTGAATCTGTGGATCTCACTGTCCCAGAGTGCAGAAGAGGCAGAATCAATCAACAAATTCAAGAAAGAAATAGATATGTTTTGATGAAAAATGGGACAAAGGGCTGTGGGAAACAGGCAGGAATTGCGACCACAATAAGAACAGCCATGAATGTGACAAATGGTAGAGTGGGTTTGAAGGGCTGAATTGTCCACTCGCTCCTAATTTCTATGTTCCTCTGCCCAATAGCTATTGTGGTGATTTTCAATCTCAGATGTTAATGTTCTATATCTTTTCTTTGCTCTCATGCCTAGAATTTATCTTTTCGTTGAGACAGATCTTGCTGTTCAAGAGATGGGGATTTTTATTTACCTGCCTTACAGGGAGCAGGATGGTCAGCAAACTTATTCACTCATGTTGAAACTCACTCATGTTGAAACTCACTCATGTTGAAACACCCTACGTGATATTTGAGGATAACGATGATGCAGTTTTCCTCTGCATCAGAGCAACAGGAAAAATACAACTGGGGGAAAAATACATATCTCAGAGCCAGAAAATGGATGCAGAAACCTTTTACTCCAGGGCTTTGGTGTGTCCAGTGGTGTTTTGTCCTGTCATTGTGCAAGTTATTAATTAATGTCTTCATTTGACATTTTCTTCCATTAGAAACAGTTATGACAGCCCTGCAAGACCAGTTCCCTACATTGGTCCAATCAAAGCGAGTTCTTCTGACAGCTGGTGTTTGTTCGTTATTTTATCTGCTTGGCCTTCTATGTGTGACACAGGTAGGTTGTATTTCAGTGATATCAGCTGTTTTCACATGTACTCAGTAACTGTAAAAGGTGATCAAATTCACAGGATGAAAAAATAAAGAAGGCATTAGTGTTCTGGTCCTTTCTTTTTGCAGTTGTTTAATGTTGTGCAGTGATCATGTCATATTGATATCTTGCTGTGATTCTGAGTTTATTCTCAGATAATCCACTCTTACAATAGGACTGGGAAACAGGACCACGGTTCAGTTTATTATGTCATAAAATTGCTCAGCAGACACATTCGTTATCGCGGTTAGTTGTTACAGGGAAGCATAGCTGCTCTCCCTTCGCAATATGTACTGCACACTGAACAAGTCTATAGCTGTCAGTGACATGTATTATATCAAGGTTATATGCTCATCAGCATGTTCTTCTTAAAATGATATTACTATATTCCTATAACATACATGAATGAAAATAAATATATCTCAGACTGGTTGTGAGAACTATCACTCCAAAAATAGGTCACTGTGCTTAGGAGTTTAAGAATTGAACTGTTTAAGACTTTAAGTGGTTGTATAATGAATCAATAATTTAATAATCCTTCCAGATCTCATGATCTTCTTTCTGTCCTGTGATCTAGATTTATCAACTGACTGTTCTTGGCTCACTGATATTTTGGTGACTTTCCTTTTGTTAAAGAGGAGATTATTTTCATGGTTGCGTTCAACATTTTCATTCCCTGAGTTTACCTCTGGTGGTGTTCTGTGCACAGTCAGAATGCTCAATGTTAGAATGTTGTACAATTCCCCAAATTATTTTCTATTCCTCTTTCTCATTGTTCCATTAGATATTGTGACTCCTTGGGTTTAAGGCTCACTGCACTTTCTGAGTACTTCTGTGGGTGACCATGTTCCCTGGATGGGATGTATGATTCAAACCTTTTACCACTCTCACAAACTAGATAATTCCACACCCAGATGTCAAATGAGTGCTGTTTTTATTCTGCCTGAATGTTCAAGATGTTTATCCCATATTTACAGGAAATTGGACTGTTCATGACTTGGCAAATGTGTCCTGACTTGCTTTTTAATGTGATTGTTGCTGGTAATAGAAAGCCCATATCTAGACGTATTGTTATGAAGTGTGACATGGCAATATGGAGATGGTGTCCAGTTGCTCATTTCATGACGGATGGCTGAATAGTATGAACCATTTCATTCAGCAAAAATATTGGGTCTGGGATAATGTGGTGAGGCTGTCACATGATTTAAACCCCATGTAGTACACATCCAAGGTATCCTAGGTCCATAAAATATTTATCAGTGCAGTATGATCCAATTTCAGATATTTTCTCCAGGTACACAATGCACTTTATACTTATGGTGATTACCATGGGTGTAGTTGAGTAATCCTTCCAATGTCTGGTGGTTGGAAAATTGGAATATTACTCAGTGACTTGGTGAAAATTGTCACCGTGGATGGTAAGTAAATCTGTTACAAGCTTCAACCAAAGATATATTGGAATCTTGTGAGGGTAGAGAAATTTTTTTCTGTTGATGTGGTGGCTGACTTTGACATGCCTGATACACCCTCATAGTCTTCTCGATTTTTCTGTTGTGAACTGAACAATACACAGTGAGCTGTACAGGGGCCTTTTTCACCCTATGCCCATATGCCCCCGGTATAATGAGGCAATAGAGTTTACTAAAGAGCTTCAGCTACAAGCATCTGTTTATGTTTGAAAAGCATGCCTCTTGAGGGTCCCTGGCTCATCCTTGTCTGGCTAAATCCCTTGGAGCACATCTGGCATGTTTTGTATCCCATCGGGCCGGACTGATAATAACTTTCCTAAATGCCCTTAGTTGTGAATCATTCATTGTCTTTTTTCTTACTGTTGACCAATATTCATCTGGATTGATATTGATGATGTTTTCTTATGTAATGTTTTTGTAAGTGCAGCCAAACAGCCATTGTCTAATTTGGCGTTGGTACACCTCTCATTGTGTCTGAAGTAGCCCAGATTGTAACAAATATCAAAGTTATATCCCTGAACTTTTATGAGACATTGTTGTAGTCTTGATGGTGCACTTTTCAGTGGTTTATGTCAAATCATTTTCAATGTTTTGTTCCTACAATGAATCATTTTCTAAACTGGTACATATGGAAATTTGGGATAGTGCATACCAGAAGAAATGTTTTCTGTCCTCTGTTCAAACAGTTAGATTGTTATTATGATAGAATATTGGATCCAAAAGCAATGAATTTACCATTATGTATGCCTCCTCCTCTACATTATATACCCTCCCCACCTCTCCTAGCCTTCTCCCTTTTCACCGATGTTCCTTCTGTTTCTCTTCAGTCTCCTCCTGTGATGATCAGCTCCTCCACTATCCCCTATGATATTCCTGCTTATCCACCACCACCACACTGTTTTCTTTTGGCTCAGTTGGCTGGATGGTTGGTTTTAAAGAGAGTGATGCTGGAAAAGCACAGCCGGTCAGGCAGCATCTGAGGAGCAGGAGAGTTGATGTTTCGACCATAAGCTCTTTAACAGGAAGATGATTCCAGCACCACACGTTTTGACTCTGATTTCCAGTATCTGTAGTCCTCACTTTCTCCTGGATGGCTGATTTACAATGGGAGGGGGAGGGAGGGGGGGGGGGGGAGAGAGAGGGGCACCAACAACACAGGTTCAACTTCTGCATTGACTGAGGTTACCAACAAACAATAAAAATGTGAATTAAGAAGATTGATAATCCAACCATCAATAAATCGTTTTGGAGGTTTGACAACTCATTCTGACCTGGTGAGTGTATACCGATTTGAAGAGAAGTGTGTTATTTTCAGTTGCTCTTGACTGGTAACTCAGTTGCCTTGATGTTAGATGCTGCAACTCAGCATCATGTCATGATCATCGGCATCAGAATTTTCTCCCTCACTGTCTGCAAACATGCTTAGCTTAGCCTAGCCTTAGGGGAGACAATGGCCTACTGGTATTATCGGTAGACTGTTAATCCAGAGATCCAGGGAATGTTTTGGGAATCCAGGTTTGAATCCTGCCACAGCAGATGGTATAATTTGAATTCAATAGACTCTGGAATTAAGAGTCTAATGAATTCAAATGAATCCATTGTTGATTGTTAGAAACACCCCTTTGGTTCACTAATGTCCTTTACGGAAGGAAACTTCAATTATTACTTGGTCGGGCCGACATGAGAAAGTGAGGACTTCAGATGCTGGAGATTAGAGTCAAAAAGTGTGGCGCTGGAAAAGCACGGCTGGTCAGACAGCATCTGAGGAGCAGTAGAGTCGATGTTTTGAGCTTAAGCCCTTAATCAGAAATGAAGAGCTTGTGCTCAAAACGTCAACTCTCTCTTTTCGCAGCAGAGAGCGGCGGGAGCTGGGCGAAAGTTCAGGCAGAGCGCAAAGTCGGTCGGGAAGGTAAGTGATTTGCTATTAGAGTGGGTGTGTTAAGAACCTAAATTAAGAGTCCACAGGCTTGCTACAAAACAAGGGTCTAAGGAAGTTTTTAATCGAAGAGTGAGGCTTCAGCTCAGGAGTCTTTGAAAAGGAGGTTGAGTGAAGTGATTACGCCACAGTTGAAGAGGGTGAAGACATGACTGCCCAGCTGGTTCAGTGCGCTATGTGCTTGATGTGGGAGGTCAACGACTCTGGTGTGTCTGACTCGTACATGTGCGGAAAGTGTGTGCACATTCAGCTATTGACCGAGCATATTGCAGCGCTGATGAAAGAACTCGAGGACCTTAGGCTCATCCGAGGGAATGAGATCTTTCTGGACAAGACCTTCAGCGAGGTTATTACACCAATCATGCCAGAAGAGAGCAGAAGAGAGCAGACGATGAGGAAGGCAGAGAGGAGACAGGTGCAAGAGACCCCGGGAGAAGTACCTGTCAGGAACAAGTTGAAGCTGTTGGAAACAGTGGAGACTGATGACACTGCCAGTCCGCGAGGCGGCCAGGTCTGTCAATCAAAAGTTGGCGCAGAGGCAGAGCGGAAGAGTCGGACATCGCATAGAGCCGTGGTAATAGGGGACTCCATCGTGAGAGGAACTGACCGGGGTTTTTGTGGCAGCAGACGGGATTTAAAGATGGTGTGTTGTCTTCCTGGTGCCAGGGTGAAAGACATCGCGGACAGAGTGCAGGAAATCCTCAAGGACGAGGGTGAAGAGCCAGAGGTGGTGGTACATGTCGGCACAAATGATGTCGGGAAGAAGAGGAGGCACATACTACAGCGGGACTTTGGAGAACGAGGAAGAAGGCTGAAAAGCAGGACGTCCAAGGTGGTTATCTCTGGTTTGCTTCCAGTTCCTCGGGCTGGTGAGGCCAGAAACAGGGAGATAATGGACTTGAATGTGTGGTTGGGGAACTGGTGCAGGAAGCAAGGATTTAAGTTCTTGAATCACTGGGGTACATTTTGTGGCAAACATAAATTCTACAAGAGAGACGGTTTGCACCTTAACAGGTTAGGGATCAGCATTCTGGCAGGCAGGTTTTCTACTGCAACACCGCTACATTTAAACTAAGTAGCGGGGGGGAGGGGACAAACTGGATGTACAAAAAGGAAGTTGAAGGAAAAGTTAGAACAAGAGAAGTCAAGAAAGACAACTGTATCAATGAGGCAGAAAATTCAAAAAGGGATCATGCTGTAAGGTTGAGTGGAATAGGGGTTGATGGGAAGGGTGAGAGCAGTAACAAATTAAAAATGCTGTATATGAACGCACGAAGCATTAGAAATAAGATGGATGAGCTTGAGGCTCTTTTGGAAATTGGCAGATACGATATTGTGGGGATAACTGAGACGTGGCTTCAAGTGGACAGGGCCTGGGAAATGAATATTCAAGGCTACACGTGCTATCGTAAGGACAGACTGACGGGCAGAGGGGGTGGAGTGGCCTTGTTGGAAAGGGACGATATTCAGTCCCTTGCGCGGGGGGACCTAGAGTCAGGGAATGTAGAGTCAGTGTGGATAGAGCTGCGAAATAAAACGACCCTCTTGGGAGTCATCTACAGGCCCCCAAACAGTAGTCTGGATGTCGGATGTAAGTTGAATCAGGAGCTGAAATTGACCTGTGGTAAAGATGTTACTACAGTTGTTATGGGGAATGTTAACATGCAGGTAGACTGGGAGAATCAGGATGGTATTGGACCTCAAGAAAGAGACTTTATGGAGTGCTTCAGAGATGGATTCTTAGAGCAGCTGGTGCTGGAGCCGACCAGGGAGAAGGCAATTCTGGATCTAGTATTGTGTAATTAACCAGAATTGGTCAGAGACCTCGAAGTGAAGGAGCCATTGGGAAGTAGTGACCATAATACATTAAGTTTCAATCTGCAATTTGAGAGGGAGAGGGTACAGTCGGAAGTGACAGTACTTCTGTTGAATAAAGGGAACTATGGAGCTATGAGGGAGGAGCTGGCCAAAGTTCAATGGTGCAATACCTTAGCAGGGATGACCGTGGTGAAACAATGGCAGATATTTCTGTGTATAATGCAAAAGTTGCAGGATCAGTTCATTCCTAAAAGGAAGAAAGATCCCAGGAGGAGGCATGGGTGGCCGTGGCTGACGAGGGAAGTTAAACATATAAAGTTAAAAGAGAAAAAGTATAACATAGCAAAGATAAGTGGGAAAACAGAGGACTGGGAAGCTTTTAAAGAACAACAGAGGATTACTAAGAAGGAAATACGCAGAGGAAAAATGAGATACGAAGGTAAACTGGCCAATAATATAAAGGAGGATAGTAAAAGCTTTTTCAAGTATATGCAAGGCAAAAAAATGGTTAGGACTAAAATTGGGCCCTTGAAGACAGAAACAGGGGAATATATTACAGGGAACAAAGAAATGGCAGAAGAATTAAATGGGTACTTCAGATCTGTGTTCACTGGGGAAGACACAAGACTGGGGAAGACCCTGAGGTAGCAGTGACCGAAGGACCTGAACTTAAGGGAATCTGTATTTGCCAGGATTTGGTGTTGGAGAGACTGTTAGGTCTGAAGGTTGATAAGTCCCCAGGGCCTGATGGTCTACATCCCAGGGTACTGAAGGAGGTGGCTGGGGAAATCGTGGATGCGTTGGTGATTATTTTCCAGAATTCGATAGATTCGGGATCGGTACCTGAGGATTGGAGATTGGCTAATGTTATACCACTTTTTAAGAAAGGTGGGAGAGAGAAAGCAGGAAATTATAGACCAGTTAGTCTGACCTCAGTGGTGGGAAAGATGCTGGAGTCTATGATAAAGGATGAGATTACGGCACATCTGGATAGTAGTAACAGGATAGGACAGAGTCAGCATGGATTTATGAAGGGGAAATCGTGCTTGACTAATCTTCTGGAGTTTTTTGATGATGTAACTCTGAAGATGGATAAGGGAGATCCAGTAGATGTAATGTACCTGGACTTTCAGAAAGCTTTTGATAAAGTTCCACATAGGAGGTTAGTGAGTAAACTTAGGGCGCATGGTATTGGGGGCAAAGTACTAGATTGGATTGAAAATTGGTTGGCTGACAGGAAACAAAGGGTAGTGATAAACGGCTCCATTTCGGAATGGCAGGCAGTGACCAGTGGGGTATCGCAAGGATCCGTGTGGGACCGCAGCTTTTTACAATATATGTTAATAATATGGCATCAGCGATAACATTAGCAAATTTGCTGATGATACAAAGCTGGGTGGCAGGGTGAAATGTGATGAGGATGTTAGGAGATTACAGGGTGACCTGGACAAGTTAGGTGAGTGGGCAGATGCATGGGCAGATGCAGTTTAATGTGGATAAATGTATGGTTATCCACTTTGGTGGCAAGAACAGGAAGGCAGATTACTACCTCAATGGAATTAATTTAGGTAAAGGGGCAGTACAGAGAGATCTGGGTGTTCTTGTACACCAGTCAATGAAGGCAAGCATGCAGGTACAGCAGGTAGTGAAGAAAGCTAATAGCATGCTGGCCTTCATAACAAGAGGGATTGAGTACAGAAGCAAAGAGGTGCTTCTGCAGCTGTACAGTGCCCTGGTGAGACCACACCTGGAGTACTGTGTGCAGTTCTGGTCGCCAAATTTGAGGAAAGACATTCTGGCTATTGAGGGAGTGCAGCGTAGGTTCACAAGGTCAATTCCTGAAATGGAGGGATTACCTTACACTGAAAGACTGAAGCGACTGGGCTTGTATACCCTTGAGTTTAGAAGACTGAGAGGGGATATGATTGAGACGTATAAGATTATGAAAGGATTGGACACTCTGGCAGCAGGAAACATGTTTCCGCTGATGGGTGAGTGCCGAACCAGAGGACACAGCTTAAAAATACGGGGTAGACCATTTAGGACAGAGATGAGGAGAAACTTCTTCACCCAGAGAGTGGTGGCTGTGTGGAATGCTCTACCCAAGAGGGCAGTGGAGGACCAGTCTCTGGATTCATTTAAGAAAGAGTTGGATAGAGCTCTCAAAGATAGTGGAATCAAGGGTTATGGAGATAAGGCAGGAAGCGGATACTGATTAGGAATGATCAGCCATGATCATATTGAATGGCGGTGCAGGCTCGAAGGGCTGAATGGCCTACTTCTGCACCTATTGTCTATTGTCTATTGTCTCCTGCTCCTTGGATGCTGCCTGACCAGCTGTGCTTTTCCAGCACCACACCTTTTGACTCTATGACTGGGTTAGAAAATATAAATCTTTTATTCAAAAAGAAAGAAATACAGAGCAGTTAACTTACTATCTATCATCAGTAAAATGTTAGCAATTATTATTAAGGAATTTGTGGCATGACAATGTAGGTTTTGAAGTAGTCAAATAGAGCCAGTACGGTCTTGTGAAGGGAGAGAACATATTTCACCAATTTGTTAGAATTATTTCAGAAATAATATGAGTGTTTGGATAATGGGGAAATGGTGGATGTACTTTTTCTTATATTTCCAGAGGCATTTGATAAAGTGTCACATTAATATTTATTGTAGAACATAGGAGCTCATGGTACAGGGGTTAGCATATTGACATGGACAGAAAATTAGCTGGCTAATAGTAAACAGAGAGTCAGCACAAATGTGTTTTTTTTTCAGGTTCTCATGATGTAACAAGTGGCGTGCCTCAGGGTAAATTCTGGCATTTGAATGATTTACAATTTACATCAATGACATAGATGAAGCAGTAGAAGACACAGTTACCAAAGTTGCTGATGACATAAATTTGGAAAGTAATTTTCAAGGAAGACATAAGGGGGTTATAAAAAGAGAAAGATGGATTAAGTCGGTGGGCAAAGATGTAGCAAATGGAGCATAATGTAGGAAAACATGAAGTGTTTCCCTTTTAGCAGGAAGAATAAAAATTAAAACATCATATCAAAATGATTAGAGATTGCAGAACTCTGAGAGACAGAAGGATGCGTGACAATCAAAAGTTACTGTGCAGATGCAGCATATAGAGTCATAGAGATGTATAGCATGGAAACAGACCCTTTAGTCCAATCTGTCCATGCTGACCAGATATCCCAACCCAATCTAGTCCAACCTGCCAGCACCCAGCCCATATCCCTCCAAACCTTCCTTTCATATACCCATCCAATTGCCTTCTGAATGTTGCAATTGTACCAGCCTCCACCACTTCCTCTGGTAGCTCATTCCATACACGTACTACCCTCTGTGTGGAAAAAAGTTGCCCCTTAGGTCTCTATTATATCTTTCCCCTCTCACCCTAAACCTAGGCCCTCCAGTTCTGGACTCCCTGACCCCAGGGAACTTTGTCTATTTATCCTATCTATGCCCCTCATAATTTTGTACACCTCTATAAGATCACCCTTCAGCCTCCGACGTGCCAAGGAAAACAGCCCCAGCCTGTTCAACCTCTCCCTATAGCTCAAATCCTCCAACCCTGGCAACATCCTTGTAAATCTTTTCTGAACCCTTTCATATTTCACAACGATGGCACAGTGGTTAGCACTGCTGCCTCACAGCACCAGAGACCCGGGTTCAATTCCCGCCTCAGGTGACTCTCTGTGTGGAGTTTGCACATTCTCCCCGTGTCTGTGTGGGTTTCCTCCGGGTGCGCCGGTTTCCTCCCACAATCCAAAAATGTGCAAGTTAGGTGAATTGGCCAAGTTAAATTGCCCATAGTGTTAGATGAAGGGGTAAATGTAGGGGAATGGGTCTGAGTGGGTTGCGCTTTGGCGGATCGGTGTGGACTTGTTGGGCCGAAGGGCTTGTTTCCACACTGTAAATAATCTAATCTAATCTTTCCAATAGGAAGGAGACTAGAATTGCACACAATATTTCAACAGTGGTCTAACCAATGTCCTGTACAGCCGCATCATGACCTTCTAACTCCTGTACTCAATACTCTAACCAATAAAGGAAAGCATACCAAATGCCTTCTTCACGATCCTATCTACCAGCGATTCCACTCCAAGGTCTCTTTGTTCAGTAACACTCCCTCCGCCCTTACCATTAAGCATGTAAGTCCTAAGATTTGCTTTCCCAAAATGCAGCACCTCACATTTATCTGAATTAAACTCCATCTGTCACTTCTCAGCCCATTGGCCCATCTGATCAAGATCCTGTTGTAATCTGAGGTAACCTTCTTCGCTGTCCACTACACCTCCAATTTTGGTGTCATCTGCAAATTTACTAACTGTACCTCTAACGCTCACATCCAAATCATTTATATAAATGACAAAAAGTAGAGGACCCAGCAGCAATCCTTGTGGCACTCCACTGGTCACAGGCCTCCAGTCTGAAAAACAACCCTCCAATATATTTAGGAAAAACGAAGAGTGTGCTGCTGGAAAAGCACAGCAGATCAGGCAGAATCCAACGAGCAGGAAAATCAATGTTTTGGGTATGAGACTTTCATCAGGAGTGAGGCTGGTGGCCCAAGAGGGCTGACAGATAAATGAGAGAAGGAGTGGGCTGGGGGTAAGGTAGCTGAGAATGCGATAGGTAGATAAAGTTGGGAGTGAAGGCGATAGGTTAGAGAGGAGGATGGAGTAGAAAGATGGGAAGGAAGATGGACAGGTAGGACAGGTCAAGAGGGTGGTGTCCAGTTGGAAAGTTGCATCTGGGATAAGGTGGGGGGAGGGAAAATGAGGAAACTGGTGAAATCCACATTGATCCTATGTGGTTGGAGGGTCCCAATGTGGAAGATGAGGCATTCTTCCTCCAGGCATCGGGTGGTTAGGGTTTGGCGGTGGAGGAGGCCCAGGCCTTGCATGTCCTTAGTGAATGGGGAGTTAAAGTGTTCGGCAATGGGGCAATGGGATTGTTTGAGCCTGTGTCCTGGAGATGCCCTCTGAAACGTTCTGCAAACTGGAGTTCTGTCTCCCCGATGTAGAGGAGACCACATTGGGAGCAATAGACATAGTAGATGATATGTGTGGAAGTGCAGATAAATCTCTGACAGATGTGGAAGGCTCCTTTGGGGCCTTGGACGGAGGTAAGTGGGGAGGCGTGGGTGGAGTTTTGCAATTCTTTTGGTGGCAGGGGAAGGTGCCAGGATAGGAGGGTGGGTTGGTGGGGGCATGGACTGAACAAGGGAGTTGCAGAAGGAATGGTCTTTATGGACCATGGATAGGGGTGGGGAGGGAGATATATTATCTCGTGCATTCTCAGCTATCCTCCCCCCAGCCTCATCCCTCTCCCATTTATCTCTCAGCCCCCTTGGCCCACAAGCCTCATTCCTGATGAAGGGCTTATGCCCAAAACATCAACTCTCCTGCTCCTCAGATGCTGCCTGACTGGCTGTGTTTTTCCAGCACCGCACTCTTCAACTTTGATCTCCAGCATTTGCAGTCCTCACCTATATATTTGGGAAAGCTAATATAACTTTATCATTTGCTGCAAGGCTGAGTGGATACAAAAGTAGAGATGTTAAGCTTCAGTTATGCAGTGCACTGATGGTTCCATAATGTGAGAGTCTGTATACAGTATTGCTTGTATTATGGAAAGAAGGACGCAAATATATTCAAAGCAATTCATAACAGCAGTAACCTTATTAAATTATGTGGAGGTGCCAGTGTTGGACTCGGATGTACAAAGTTGAAAATCACATATCACCAGGTTATAGTCCAACAGCTTCTTTTGGAAGCACTAGCTTTCAAAGGTTTGCTTTGAATTCTATGTCATACGATCTTATACTCCATAACCACCTGATGAAGGAACGGCGGTCAGAAAGCTAATGCTTCCAAATAAACCTGTTGGATCATAACCTGGTGTGTGATTTTAACCTTATTAAATGGTGGAGTAAGCCCCAGGGACAGGATGGCCTACTCCTGAGCCATGTTCCCTTATTCAGATATTTGTGTTGAATGGGAATGTAGTTCAGATACTGAGTGGGGAGAGTTGGTAATTTCACAAATCCCATTAATGCAATGTTCCCAGGCAGTTAAAACTGGAGGCAAAGAGTTAAGATGTACATGAGGGGTCATGATGTCTAAATCTAGGATGTATTTAGATTAGATTAGATTACTTACAATGTGGAAACAGACCCTTCGGCCCAACAAGTCCACACCAACCCTCCGAAGAGCAACCCACCCAGACCCATTCCCCTACACCTAACACTACAGACAATTTAGCATGGCCAACTCACCTAACCTGCACATTTTTGGAGTGTGGGAGGAAACCAGAACACCCGGAGAGTGCTCACGCAGACACAGGGAGAATGTGCAAACTCCACACAGACAGTTGCCTGAGGCGGGAATTGAACCTGGGTCTCTGGCGCTGTGAGGCAGTAGTGCTAACTACTGAGCCACCATGCTGCCCATAGGGTCATAAAGTCAGAGATGTACAGCACAGAAACAGATCCTTCATCCATGGTATCAGATATCCTAAATTAATGTAGTCTTATTTGCCACTCTAGACTATTCCTATTTATATATCCATCCAAAAGCCTTTTAAATGTTGTAATTATACCAGCCTCCAAAACTTCCATACACACATCACCTTCTGCATGAAACTGCGCCCCAAGGTCTCTTTGTTCAACAACGCTCCCCAGGACCTTAACATTAAGTGTATAAATTCTGCCCTAACTTACTTTTCGAAAATGCAGCACCTCACATTTATCTAAATTAAACCCCATCTGTCACTCCTCAGCCCATTGGCCCAGCTGATCAAGGTCCAATTGGACTCTGAGGTAACCTCTTCACTTATTTGATCACGTGAGATCACATTTGGAACACTGCAGGTAAATTCTGATCTCCCCATTTCAAAAATGACTTTCAGGTGAGAATGGAGAAGAGGGAACAGCAACATAATTGAATCCCACACACAAATGAATGAGGGAATATTGAGCATCGAGTTAGAATTGTGTTGGAACAGTTCTGAAGATGAGTTGTACCAGACTGGAATCAATATGTTAGTTTCTTTCTCCACAGATACTGCCAGACCTGCTGATTTTTTCCAGGAATTTCTGTGTTTGTTTCAGATTTCCAGCATCTGTAGTATTTTGCTTTAGTTATGATGTGGAAGTGACAATGTTGGACTGGAGTGGACAATTTCAGAAGTCATACGATGTCAGGCTATAATCCAACAGGTTTATTTGAAATCAGAAGCTTTCAGAGCACTGCTCCTTCATCATCTGATGAAGAAGCTTGTGATTTCAAATAAATCTGTTGGAATATAATCTGACATTGTGACTTCTGAATTTGCTTTAGTTAGAATTGTGCTTTTATTATAAGCACTTACATGTATACATTTTTCAAATCTCATCAAAGTCTGAATTTGAAAGTAAGAGTATGATCATTTTCCTGTGTACCATTTTTGAATTTTCCATTTAATTTTAGGCTGGGATTTACTGGCTAAATTTAATGGATCATTACGTTACGGACTGGATTCTCGTTATAACAGCTCTCCTGCAACTCATCGGTCTCAGCTGGATCTATGGTCAGTCAATCATAAAAGAGACCAAAACAAATAAACATATTAAATTTAAAGTACTTTGTGAAAATTAAGGTTTCTTTAATAAAATCAGACCAAATGAATCAGATGCTGGCAGACGTGTATCAGAATTCACTTGCTCTTCCTGACAATGAAACCTAATTGGTTCCAGAAACCAGCATGAAACACACAACATCATTTTTTGCATCCTTCACTCAGGATCCACTTGTTTTTGCTGGATTTCAGCCAATTTTACTACAGTCATTGTCTTGTTAATTGCTGATACTTGTATTATTGCACAAATCCAAGATCACATAGGGAGTTTATCTTTCTGCTGTTAGATTGCTTCACAAATATGTGATGTACAAAGGTTCCTGACTGACCTTTAGTAGCAGTGATAATATTAGCAGCCAGCTTGCAGTTACTGTGTGTTTGTTGTATGTAGTGAGGCAGCACAGAGCCCAGACTGGGTAAGTATGAGTTTTATAGCAATATAAGTACTTAAGACAATGAGACCATAAGACAGAGGAGTTGAAGTAGGCCATTCACCCCACTGATTTTGCGCCACCATTCAATGAGGTCATGGCTGATTTGACTATCCTTCACTGCACTTTCCGACCATTTCCCCACAATGTTTGATTCCTTTACTGATTTACAATCTATCTTACATGAATAGACTTATATACCTAGCCTCAACAGCACTCTGTGGTAAAAAGAATACCACTGCACTCTAAGAGCAAAAAGTCTTCCTCATCTCTGTCTTAAATATGTAACCTCTTGGTTCTCAGGAGATGCCTTCTGGTCCCAGACTCTAGCATAAGTGAAAACAGCCTCTATTCCTATATCTGATCAAGCACAATCGTTAACAATCATATACTTTTCAAAATAGATCGCCTCTTATTCCACGAAATTCAAAAGAGCTCAAGCCCAAACTACTCGAACACTCCTGAAAAGAAAGTCTCTCCATATCCGAAATTAATCTCATGAACCTTCTTTGGACTGCCTCCAAAGCCAATATATTTTTTTTGAGGGGGAGATGATGACCTGATGATATAATCGCTGGATTGTTAACCCAGGTACTGCCTTAGGGATCCAGGCTCGAATCCCATCATGGCAAATGGTGCAATTTGAATCATAAAATCTCTGCAATGTGGAAGCGGGCCATTTGGCCCAACGAGTGCACACCAACTCTTTGATGAGCATCCTACCCAGACCCAGACCCCTACCCTATCCCCGTAATCATGCATTTCCCATGCCTAACCAGCCTAGCCTGCACATCCGTGGACATTATAGAGGAACTTAGCACGGCCAGTCCAACCAAGCTGCATAACTTTGGACTGTGGGAGGAAACTGGAGCACCTGGAGGAAACCCATACAGACATGGGGAGAATGTGCAAAATCCACACAGACAGCCACCTGAGGCTGGATTTGAACCCAGGTCCGTGGTGCTGTGAGGCAACATTGCTCACCACTGAATCACTGTGCTGTCCCGTTTTATTGAATTCAATAAAAATCTAGAATTAAGAGTCCAATTATGACCTTGAATCAATGTCAATGATTGAAAAAACCCCTCTGGTTTGCTAATGTCCTTCAGGGAAAGAAACTGCTATCCTTACCTGGTCTGGACAACATGTGACTCTGGACACATAGCAGTATGGTTGACTCTTAACTGCTCTCTGGGATGGGCGATAAATTCTACTGAGCCAGTGGCATCCTCATCCCATGGAGGAATAGAAACTGTTCCGAATATTCCAGCCATGGTCTCACTAGTGCCTTGAACATTTATAACAAAGCTTACCTATTTTTGTATTCTGTTTGCCTTGAAATAAAGGCCAACTATCCATTTTCCTTCCCTCATACCCATAAAATTTAAAGGCCAGGCTTTTCAGATTTATGCACAAGGAACCCCAAATCCTTCTGTGCTGCAGCTTTCTGCAGTCTTTTCAGTCAAATAATATTCAACTCCTCTATTCCTCCCGCCAAAGTGTATTACTCACATTTTTCCACTTTATATTCTACCTGGCTAGTTCTTGTTCTTTCACATAACCTATTGTATCTCTCAATAGAATCTTTGTGTCATCCTCACCAAATGCTCTCCCACCTATTTTTGTGATCTGGAAACTTGGTGATTGTATATTTACTTTCTTCATTTCAGTCATAATCGAGGCCCTAGCTCTAATCTCTGTCATACAGTTACAGGTTGCCATCCTGAAAATGTCCCCACTTTGGGCGGCACAGTGGCCCAGTGGTTAGCACTGCTACCTCACAATAATTCTGTGTTGTTTTGTATCTTGAGGACCACAATAGCACAGAATTACTGAGCTGAAACCAATTGCTGAGTTCTGGAGCCATGAAGATGGCCTCAACCACGATCTTGGTTACAAGTCGTACTACATGTGACCCCATTACACTGTTCTGTACCTGTAAGATCTTCCTTACTGTCCAGTTTTGACACCATCACCTTGATAACTTATTATGATCTCTCTACCTTATTTAATGTGTAGAGTTTTGGATTAGTACTTGTTACTTTGGTTAGACCCTCGGCGTGTGACTCTTATACCTACCATGTTATTCCAGTCATCTGGTTTGTCTCCAGAACTACCTTATTTTTAATATTTTGTAATTATCTCTCTTCCTTAATGAATCAGATTATAGATCATCCCTTCACCTGCTATTCAGCTGTTGACACTTTATTCACACCATCTGACACTCTTGATCACCTGCAGAGACATATTATTCAGTCTGTCAACACTCCACTCACACCACTTGTATGATATTTTGATCTCTCTGATTATAAACTCTGTGTCTGTGTGCTTCTCTTTACTTCACCTGACGAAGGGGCAGTGCTCTGAAAGCATTTGATTTCAAATAAACTTTTTGGACTATAATGTGGTGCCATGTGACTTCTGACCTTGTCCACCCAGGCCAACACTGGCAGCTCCATATGTTGTGGTTACAACTTCATTAAAAGCCCGTTAAGTATCCATACAAACACTGTCAGTCTAGAACAACCCTACAGTGTTACTTATATTGATCCCAGACATAGCAGGCAGGCAGGGGGAAGGAGTGTCCTGCCTGATGAGTAGGGATCTAAAGGTTCTACTGCATAGTGTGGTGTTGAGGTGGGATTTCTTCTTACCCCTGGATTGGTAAGATCAGGGCATGACATGACAACCTGGTCCGAGGTTGCCACCTGGATCAGTGCAATCTCAGCCATCTGGAGGAATACCCAGCAGTGAAAGAAGGAAGTCAATGATCTTCTCCACTTTGCTAGTAAGTGCGACCATGTTTGTTATCTCACCCTCACCGTAACTCTCTTGCTATATCCACCTTCCACTGAGTCTCATGCCCTACCAATCTCACTACAGCTTGCAATCTGTCCCCCTCCGCTCACTCACACCTACCCCAATCCCAGACACCATTAATCCTGCAGTCCCTCTGCACTGCTTGTTCACTCAGGATATCTCCCAGCTGCACCTACAGTAACAATTGGGACACGCCCTTTCATCTCCATTAATACCTGCCTCTGTCTCATTTCAGGAAGTAAGCAGCCCACAGTAGAGCAGAAAGACTCAAGCCAGGTGGTGGGCTGACCTTCATTCAGTTCCTAACCCCTTACGTGGAGTAAACACTAATGTTGACCACCCTGAGCAGCTGGTTGCCCATGTCTAAGCACATGGAATTGGTATCAGAGACTGCCCATGACTTACTGTGCCAGCACCCCATTACACCCTCCTTGATTTGACAGAGTCCTGTTGACAACCACAACAAGATTCCTTCCTTTGTGTCTGCACTAAATGGCAAGGAGCGACTGGAATAATATCCCTGGCTGAGGTAGCAAACACACAAAGGCAAAAGGCAAGGCAAGGGAGAGGTGTTGTGAGCATCCAGGCCAGCTCAGAATGAGTGAGAATTGGGACAGCAAGTGACCAGCCTGGAGATGCAGCCTGGGTTCATGCTCTTGGGTGTGCTGGCCGAGGCATTACAATGATAGTCACTGGGGCAGACTGTGGTGCAGTACTGAAGTGTAGAAATTTTCTGAGATGGTCCAGCAAGATATCAGAGAATGGCACATATCAGATCCAATACCATGAATGTAAAGTGTATGTGGCTGGCATCCTTGGAGTATTCTCTGAGACCTCAGTGCCTAATATTTAGGTCATCTGGAGCAGGTAACAAGCTGAATTCACGAGATCCTCACTCTAATCTCCAGGTCAAGTTTTCTCAATGTTGAGCTTGTTAGGTGAGTTTAAGATAGGAAGCTGAATATTAGTTAGGCGTGTTGTACCATTAGCTTGCTGCTTAATAGGGAATAATCCCATTAATTAGGAACTCATCACTGCTGAGTGACAGATTCAGCTCATTGCTTACTGAAAGAATCAAAAAAAATGGTCTTCCCGACATCAGAATTGCTACAGTTCTCATCCAATTCTCGAATAAACCTTGCCAAGCTCACATCATCCAGATCCCGACAAGATACTGCTGTCGATCTTCTATCAGCTCACCAATTCACTATCCATGGTCATACTGTACACCCAGCACAATGGGCTCTCAGGTTATTAAGGAGCCTCATGTGTGGTACTATCTCAAATGTTTGAGCTGATCCAATATAACTGGATTTCTTTAGGAATCCAGCAGCAACCACATGCTACAGCTGCAACATATCACCTAAGTGGTCATCTCTATTGCATTTAACACAATGGTGTATTTTATAAGTTTTAATTAATTACACTTATACCCCTGTTCTTTACATTGGAAACACCCAACTCTTTACCCTTCATTGGTTTCTATCAGTATTAAGCGTATCCCTAACAAGTGATTTGTAATAAGATTAGAGAAAATTAGCCTATTTTTGCTGTTGTTCACATGTTTCTATATTTAGGGTTTGTTATGAACTCTTCACTTTCATATTTTACAAGTCCTTAGCAGAAATAGACCCATTCAGCCCCTCAAGCCTGCTCCACCATCAATACGGTCATGATTGATCTGTTTGTGTTTCAAATTCTAAGTTACCTTCATCGCCCAAGAAGAACTCATTCCAGGAAAAGCTTATGTTTCCAATTTGTGCTGGGATGGACAGACCCTTGTTACTAAAATGAGAGAGAAAGATCAATCAGTTGGTGACAAGAATCAATTTCCTTATCCTGTTTGAAATCTGGAGCAATCCCTTCTCTGGGTTAACCTGTTCATCAGTGCCACCCTGTACAAGATGTACTTCAACAGTAAACAAGCTGCCCTAAAGACAGGGCAGAGTGAGTGATGGTGTCTCTCTTCTTCCTTGTTGTTCACAGGGACAAACAGATTCATCAAGGACATTGAGATGATGATTGGGGAAAGGACTTGGCTCTTCTGGCTGTGGTGGAGAATGTGTTGGATTCTGATCTCTCCGTGTTTGCTGGTGGTAAGAAGCTGTTACACATTATTTTGATTTAAACTGAAAATACCCAATCTCTCATTCTGTTTCTGATTTAGTTTTGTATCTTATCCACATTCAGGCAGTCTTAATCTGGTCCTTGACAACATTTGCCCCACTAAGATATGGATCTGTTGAATACCCTGTCTGGTCAGGAGCACTGGGCTGGTGTATGACCATCTTCTGTATTATGTGGATCCCCATCATGGCTGTGGTGAGAGTAGTCCAAGCTGAGGGCCCCACCTTGTGGCAGGTGAGGGACGCTTTGAAATCTTTTAAAGATTAAGGAACACAGAACATAAAATTAGGTTTTGGATCATGATAGATGCAATGCAAAGCACATTGTTTCAAAATCAAAATGTCTTTTTGTTGTCCTTTCACTTATGCTCAGTTCAGTCCACCGTGATACCATCTTGGTTCAGGCACTAAAGCTGGAGTGGACTGGAAGTAGTATCTGTGAATGTTTGAATATACAACTAAAAGAAAGTGGATCGGTCAGCTCAGTTGGTTGGATGGGTGAGTTGGTGATGCTGAGTGATGCCAATCCCTGTACCAGCTGAGGTTACTGTGATGAACTCTCCTTCTGGAACTCTCCCCTTGATCCTCAGGTTAAACCACCATCAATCACCTCACTCTCTGTTGAGAGAGCAGCCCTGTGATCTGATAGGACTATGGTTATTTCAATGTTACAAAAAAACATAATTTATCACATTTATGCAATTAAAACAAAGATAGGTTTTAAAATAATAAAAGAATTGCACTATTGGAACACATCACAAATATGAACATATCAGGGTGTTGCAGTACCTTGGAAAATGGAGGTCACCTTAATTTAACAAATATAAACAAAAGGTCCACTAAACTCTATATTTTGTATTTCAGTCATGGATCACAGATTGTTAGGTTGATTTCATTAAATTCTCAATCAATTCATACACTATTTATGCACCTTACAAAGTTGGAGTTTGGACTGTTTCAAAACGATCTCTCAGTTTCAGAATGGTGTCTTCTGCATTGCAGATCTTTACGTTTGTCTGGTTGTAATAACAAGTAGTGGCATTAGGTGGTGGGATTCAGTAGTTTTCGAATAAAGTCCACGTGGAACATTTCCTGGTTTCAGTACAGGTTTGTCAAGATCAATCTCACATTTTGTTTCTTCATGCTTTCAATGAGAGAAAAGGCAGGGAGACAGTGAGTTTTGAGGAAGGAATTCCAAAGTCCCGTAATTCAGCAACTGAGGGGCCATCTACTAATGGTCAAACTATTTAAACAGCAAGGGTTCAAAATGCTTGATTTAGACAACCCCACATGTCACAGAGATTTCCAGGAAAGGGTGAGCCAAGACCATGGAAAGATTTGGAAACAAGCAGGAGAATGTTAAACTTGAGTACTTACTGAAGCAGGAGCCAATATGAATTAGTGAGAAAGGAATGATCGATGATCAGGGCTTGATGTAATGAAGAGCACAGATTTGAATTATTAAGTTCACAGAGGGTCGGATTTGGGAGGTCAGCTGAGTTGTTACTTGAATAGGAGAAAGTGAGGACTGCAGATGCTGGAGGTCAGAGTCAAGAGTGTGGTGCTGGAAAAGCATAGCTGGTCAGGCAGCATCCAAGGAACAGAGAATTAATGTTTCAGGCTAAAGCCGTGAGGAAGGGCTTTAGCCAAAAATGTCGATTCTCCTGCTCCTTGGATGCTGCCTGACCTGCTGTGCTTTTCCAACATCAAACTCTCGATTTGCTATTTGAATAGCCAAGTGCCAATGGCATGACTGCATGGGTGTGGATTTTTGCAACAGAGGATTTCTGTAAGTACAGAGGAATCGAATCAGATGATGCAGGCAAAAATATATGGTTTTAGTGCTGTTATGAAAATGTTGTCAGAAGCTCATTTCAGCATCAAAAACAGATCAAAACAAATCGTCACAAGTAGGGTGATAAAGAAAGTTTATGGCGTACTTGCCGTTATTGCTCAGGGAACTGAGTACAAGAATCAGGAGGTCATGTTACAGCTTTATAAGACTTTGCTTAGGCTGCATGACGACTATTGCGTTTAATTCTAGTCGCCACATTACAAGAAGGATGTGGAGGCTTTGGAGAGGGTGTAGAAGAGGTTTACCAGGATGAGGCTTGGATTAGAGGGTATGAGCTCTAAGAAGAGGCTAGAAAAACTCAGGTTGTTTTCTCTGGAGCAGCTGATAGAAGCCTACAAAATTATGAGATGGATAGATAGGGTTGACAGTCAAAATCTTTTTCCCCCCCCACAGTTCAAAAATACTAAGAGAAGCATTTAAGGTGAGAGGGCAAAAGTTCAAAGGAGATGTGAGGGGCAAGTTTTTTTACACAAAGAGTGGCAGGAGTCTGGAACAGGCTGCCGGGGTGGGGGTGGAGGCAGATATGATAAAGGCATTTAGGAACTTTTAATTAAAGACATGAATATGCAAGGAATGAAGGGATGTGAACCAATGGCAGGCAGAAGAAAATAGTTTAATTTTGCATCATGTTCGGTACAATATTGTGGACTGAAGGATTAGTGTCTGTACCGTACTGTTCGATATAAGACCAAAGTTATGGTTTGTCTGTCTCAACTACACAAAGTTCACAGAATCTGAGTTGTTATGGTGCAGAAAGAAGCCATTCAGCCCATCATGCCTGTACCAGCCCTCTGAATGTGCAGAAGGCCTTAGTATTATTCCCCCGGCTTTTTCCCATAACCCTGGACATTATTCCCATTTCAGTGATTATTCAGTGCTGTCTCTAGTACACCGAATGATTCTGCAATAAAAGATCAAAACAATGGCACTTTTAAAAGGAGGATGACAGACAAAGGCAGTGACCACAGGGTCAGAGAAAGACTGACCCTGCTGTCTGACACAGCAGTGAATCTGCACTATCACTGCTTTTGCTGTTTGAGTTCATGTATCTCTGGACATTAGAGTGCATTTAGGAAAATTTAACAAACAGTGAAATTCACAGCTGACCTTAGAGGAACCTGTGTGGGTGAGCTCACAGCACAGGAACAGACATGTGCATAGTTTGTACTTGTAATCTTGCTGTAAATTTACAGTAGTGAATAGATTGGGTTCTTTCTTAATTATATCTTTTATTGAGATCGGTCTCTTGATTAAATTTTAAAAATATAAACCATAGGTACTAAGTTAGCATGGAGCAGTGTTTTTTTTTAAGAGCAAAAAGATGGTGCTATTTTCTGGGTCTGTAGATTGTGAAGGAGCAACGATGACCTTTAGTTGAGTGAGGTGCTCTTCCTATCAGATGTGGGAGTTTAGGGAGCATTTCCATGTTACTGATGGTTACTTCTGCAGGAAGTGTCTTTGATTGTGAATCCTATCAGATCGCATGGTTAGAGGCAATAAGGAATTTACAAGAGCTAGGGAATATGACGGGTGGCAGTTATAGGAAGCGAGAAAAGCCGCAGAAACATTCAGGTAGATGGGTTAACTCCAGGAAAATTAGGATGGGTAGGCAGGTAGTACAGGAGTCTTCTGTGGCTGTCCCCATCTCACACAAGTATGCTGTTTTGGAAAATGTAGGGGGTGATGGACTTTCCGGGGAATGTAGCACGAACAGCCAAATTTCTGGTCCGGAGGCTGGTTCTCAATGTAATGAGGGGTACGTCAGGTTCCAAGAGATCAATTGTGAGAGGGAACTTTCTAGTCAGAGGCATAGACAGACACTTCTGGGGCCAACAGTGAAAAGTCAGAATGGTGTGTTGCCAGGATCAAGGATATGTTGGAGAGAGTGCCGAATGTTCTCAAGGGGGAGAGGGACCAGCAGGAGGTCATTGTACACTTTGGAACTAATGATATAGGAAGGGAAAAGGATGAGATTCTAAAGGGACAATATAGACGCTTAGTCAGGAATTCAAGAGGAGGTTCTCTAGGGTAGCAATATGTGGAATAACCCTGGTACTACAAGCTAATGAGGGTATGAATAGAAGGAAAGAGCAGATGAATGTGTGGCTGAGGAGATAGTGCAGGGGAGAAGGGTTTACATTAATGGATCAATGAAATCTCTTCTGGGGTAGAAGTGACCTCCACAAGAAGGATGGATTGCACCTGAATTGGAAGGGGATGAATATACTGGCAGGGAAAATTGCTTGAGCTGCTCAGGAGGATTTAAACTAGTAAGGTGGGGGGGGGGGAATAGTGGGACCCAGGGAAATAGTGAAGAAAAAGATCAATTTGAGATTGGTTGGGAAAGGTAACTAGTTAAAGCAGGCAAGAACAAAGCAGAAACCAACTACAGGTTGGACTGATAAATTAAACTGTAATTATTTCAATTCAAGAGAGCTAACAGGTGTTAGGCCGGAACCTCGGGGTTCCAGTCTTTGCGAGTTCTTTGGAAGGAGAGACCGCACCAGCTTCTTTAGTTTGGAGCAGAGCACCGTTTATTTTACAGAATCAAAACTGGCAAACTGTACAATGAATTCTACAGCATGCAATTCATTGGAGAAGGCGTTCTAACCCTTCTGCTCAAATTCGCCCCAGTTATACCCCTCGCTGGCCAGTGTTCCCGGTCAGATGTCCACGTCTGGCCTTCCTGTTGGCTACTCGTTCCCGGGCAAAGCGTTCCGCTCTCTGGTTGGATGGTTTGAGCTGTCTGTCTGTTTGCCTCGGAGCGGGCAGTCCCGTAGACATTGTGGGGCCACTGGTCCCGCTTATTTAATTAGTGGTTTACCAGAAACAATAGTTCATTACGATTTAAGTGAGTAGTTTCGATGGTTCAATTGACACCTCAAATAATCCAATTAACAATGTCTACCAGTTACAAATTCCAGAGGTGCAATTAACAGGCTGTCTATCAGCTAGCCTCTGATCAGATTAGGAGGCCAGCAGTTTCCAGTTCAGTGATCATGATAGTTTAACCATTTCAGGCCCGGTATTAGAAGCACTTGTTACAGTTATAGTTTTTACCCTCCCTAGATCTAGTGTGCCCACCCCACTTGTACAACTACCCCAACACTCCCTCCCTTGGCCTCTATTGAGGCCACACCACCCCATGCCGTAAGAAACGCAACACCACGAGGCGACCGGGGTCTGGTGTGCCGGCAGACGCCCCCACAGACGTCCCTTTGTTGTATCCGAGCACGTTGTCTTTACCAGAATCACCGGTTCTAGGGAGACAGTCATGTTGGGATGAAGGGTGCCCTACGCAACACGCCGCAACACAATTTACAAATAGACAATTAAAACTACATGCAAATCTAAGTTAATAGATAAAACAACTCCGGCAGGCTTCTGCGGAAATGACAAAAGCACAGAATTAATCAAGCATGGCAAAAAGACAAATAGAGCACTGTACGCGAGTACATAACAGTCGCAAAAGATTTGGAGTGGAGGAATTAAAATAAGTAAGGTGTCCGCAGAACGCAAGTCTGTAGTCCAAAGAACACCCAAGTGTAAACATGTTCTGTAAATTGTGAAACGGAATAGGATTAGCACACTACCAGCAGCTAGGTACCTGCTAGCGAGTGGAAACCCAGTGAGAAACTGTACTGTGCCCCGGTGTTCCCGCAGATCAGAATGCTCCACAGGCCAGCAGCTCAGTCCAGACGTCCGACACGGAAGACAGAGGCCAGAGATCTTATTAAATCATGACGAACGTGGGCCACCAGTTCCGATGTCAATGCGCGACTGTGCCTGTCTTAGGTTGTCCCTCGCCCGAGGGATCGTACCCGTCATTGGCTAACCAGTCGTACTGCATTGAATTGTAGATACCGACATCCGTTTCACCGCCGTCAAGAACGGACACAGGCAGTGGCAACCGGCTCAATAGTGTGTTCTGTGGCCCTCGAGACCAGCTGAAGCCAACCGGGAGTACTGGAGATTATGTAAAAATCGCTTGTGTGAACAGCAGTGTTTCGAGTCCCGGGCCCACAGTACATCTCAACCTCCCACTGTATGAAAGGATCAATTCACATATCCCCAGGTCAATGGGCAAAATAAGTAGGGACTCCTTGGACAACCAGACCACATTCATTGTTTATAAAGGAGAAAAGTTAGTACTGAGTAGCATCAAGAGCAGAACCGTAGCGCACCACCGTGGGCGACGCGATCGGATGAACTCGAAAGAAAGCCATTGAGACCGCTGGCATGCACCGGAGAGATAGTATTTAGTACGCCTGCACCCGTAGCCCATTCAGAGGTGGTAGTGCATCACTGGAGAGAATAACCGCCAGATCCCCACTCGCCTGGCTTCCCATCGGGAGGCGTGAGTCACTTAATGCAACCGGCCGCACGGAAAACCGGCTCCACGGTTCATGAATGGAAGTCACCTTACAGCATGTACTCCATATGTCCCTCCCCGTTTGTAGGAGATCACACGCAGGCTGTCGTGTACTCAGAGTTGGTGGCGGCGCAGGCATCTGTTGAGGAGTGCAGAGCCCAGCGTATGGGGGGTTCGGTTGAAAAGTAATGATACCACATTACATTTAAACCAGGGAGATGGGGCTGCAGAAATGTGGTGAAAAGAGTCCTGCCATCCCCAGGGTGGCATTTGGTGAAATCAGCCAGAAAACATCCTACTAGTATGGGAAAGAAAAGCATTGTATTTAACAACCGCCATTAGCACATTCCTGTGAAGGCGGAGCCATTGGGTGAGCTGATCTCGAAAAGCTCCTTGCTATTAGACTCAACGGACATCACCATGCCAGTACTCCTGGATGTGAAGTCTTTAGTCATCTAGTAAAAGAAAGAGGGGGCCAGTGCGAAATGTCCAATGCATTCACTAAGACTGCCCCCCACCCAGTTGTGCAACAGAACTGGAGAAACCAGACATCAATCAGGGCAATGGTAAAAAAGTGAAGGTAGGCTTAACCCCTAACCTTTCTCATAGCTCATGGACCTGTACGAAGCCGTCACCTAAAAAACAGAGTGACCCCAGTGTGAGGTAAAAGGAATGGTCCCGTCTAAAAGGAAGAAATAGTACCTTGTACAAAGGAGGCCAGAGCAGTTTGTGAACTCCAATCAGAGAGAAAAAAGGTCCCTGACCACGGGCTGCCACAAAAGGCAATTGAAACAGGGGGAAATAGACCATCCTGTAGGGGAATTGTTCCTCTTATTTTAAAGAGTCAGAAAAAGTTGAAAAAATGCAAGTACCCCACTGATTCAGTGTTGGGAGAGGTAACTGCGGAAAAGCAGTCACGCAAAAGATATCAAGTAGCAGCATTTCTTAATCAGGAAAAGTTAAAAAGCAAACGTGCGCAGGCTGTGGAAGACATTCAGTAGGATAGGCTGCTGTCAAGTGGGAAATAGCACTATACAGGGCAGATAAATTTCGGGACAATGATGAAAATGCAAGATAGTACGAGTCTCGGTTATAACTTGCTGTGCATCTGCACTAGCAGCTGCAGGCGCAAAAACGTCGTCATGCACATTAAATAACCAATGTTGAAGAGTAAAAATATCCGGCCTAGAGCTCTATCGAAAAAATAGGGTGACCCCCTAGAGGGGTAAAAGGATTGACAACAGTTAAAAGGGGAGAAATAGTACACCGTATAGGGGAAGGCAAACTCTGTCTACTGTCACCACAGGTGATTAAAACAGATTGTCATATGCGCAGGTTACTTCCTTAGGAGGCAAACCGAAAAACAGGAGGAATATAAAGTAGGTAATCACTTCAGATGAGCTGGACATGGGTGAATGCACCACGCATCGCGCAGGAACTGTAACAACTGCAGCGTGTACACTATGTAAATGACAAACCAGAAAGTTGTCGGGTGTGAGATCACGAACATACAGGGTCGGCTCTGCTGCAGTATGGGTGACCCGTGGCAACAGGACAATAGAGCAGCTAAATTTCCACTGTGTGGTTACGAAAAACATGGCGCAGGGGGCCCCCTAATTTCCCAGGGTGCGCAGCATAACTCGCACGTAGGGGAGAACCCCGAGCTGTTCGTAAATATTGTTGAGAGGTAATTTAAAAACACAAAGGCAACTCAGAAAGCATGGGTAACATCAGCAAAAAAGGGACCTGCGTATCGCTGAAGCTCCTCTTCAGGCGAATTGTTCCCTGCTCTTCCCAGATATTCATGTACGTCCTGCCCGTGTTTTAGCCTGAGGGTCCCCCATGCATCCAGGGAGAGGGTGGTGGGGAAGCTATCTGGTGGGGACCGCCATATAAGATTTCAGAAAAGGTCAAACGAGGCCGTCTCGTCTGTCCGTGGTCCTAAATTATCTCATGGCAGGTTTCTCTCTCAAAAGTTGCGATGTGACCAGGGGACCTAATTCTCCTCCCCCACACTAGTGGCGAGGAGAGGCGCTTGGACGGTTGGCCTAGTGGCAACGGCCCCCTTTAGCGGGCTACACCCTCCCTCACGACCCGCAATAATCTCCCCCTCGTCCAGCTGGGAGGTGATGTCAAGAGGGGATTCGAACTCATTACCCTAGGTGGGTTCCCCAGGGCAAAGGTTGAAGACAAATTTAGACAAAATGCACGTAAAACATCAACCACGAGCACAATCTTACTTTTACGACTACCCGCCTGCTCGCAGCGGAATCCATGGTGAACAAGGTGGATCACTCAGGACAAGGGTCAGTGAAGAAGTTAGAGAGCCAAAAGCATTCCCAAAATACCAGCAAAGATATCACAGAACAGACCCCGTTCGGTGTTGACGGACAACGACCCTATCACTACGCAGAGACGTAGGGCAAAGCAGGGCTCTGTTACGCCCCCTCATTTCCCACGTCCTTGTCGGGCTCAGTCTCCTGAATTGAATTCAGGGCAACGTTTGGCCTCCCTGACCTGGGGCAATGGGGGAAATGGTGCCAGTTATTGTCATCCTCCCTTCAGACCCTGCACCCAAGTTTTCCATATGTTACCGCAGTCAGGGGCCCACCAGCGGTTGTGAACGGACTTACTGCCTTGGGCAACTCTCACATGCGTTGCCCCATGTGTTTTCAGCCCGTTCAGTATAAGGGATGATGATGATTATGGAGAGGGGGCCTTTGTCACGGGGACCCTGGTGAGTAATGTAAAACTCTGGGCAATTAGGAGATTTGCGGTGGGACGAAATTGGACTGTTTGCCTGAGGGGACTTGTCCCCCTGAACGAGATACAGAACAAGAGGTGCAAGTATAATCCTTGTGTATGCAAGAATCTGTGTGTGTGAAGGGCCGTGTGGCATAGCCAAAAGAGAGTGCGCAGGTGCTGCGGGCATATCGGACGTCGTATCTGTGTGAAACAGAGAGTGAGAGCCACAAGGGGCTGCTCAGCTAGCAGGGAGGTTAACACTGTTCTAGCTCGAAATCATCTGATTGTTAGTGAGTGGATGTGTGAGTGTTGTCAGCTAGAGCTTGCACCCCCCTTTTTGACTGTGATATTTATGGATGTGTAACATGATCTTCTCAGGGAAGCTTCTGGTATCCTTGTAGCTTATTTAACGTGATAAAAGCCAGAGAATGAAGGGTAATTCAGATGAGTAAGAGTAAAAAATACGTAAGTTGAGATGCATGTAACATCCCATTGAATACTCCCGTAAGAAGGGTATGAATAGAGTGTCCTCATCCGCAGAGGATGTCAGCTCCTATGTGCAGAGACGAAGAGTGGAATACTGAGGGCGCGCAGAACACAAGTCCCTTCCCAGTTCAGGGGCAACCAATTGTACCGAATCTGCCCCCCACAATTTCACCACAAATCTGCGCGACTCACTGTTAATGCTGCCGCTTGGCTGCCCGTGAGTATCCCCGGGTAAGCCGTCCGGGCTTGGTGAATCAAGTGAAGTTTACTAGCGGGTGAAAAGCAGTGTTTCCCCGAACTGCACTCCGATGTGGGGCTAGGTCGCCGGAAAAAACACATGTTTTTTGTTTAAATCGTGACGAGGAGTATAGAGAATGATAGAATTTCACAAGAGAGTTTGCTGCATCAACATCCAGCAATCACATGCGGATTACCAATGCAGCGACTGAGTTCCAGAAGGTGGAATATTTCAGGTGAAGTGCAGCTGAAATGGAAAAAGGGAAGTTTGAGGTCATGCTCTGCAGGAAATAGGAAGTATTACCTGGTAGAGGAATACAGTCCGTTGCCTACCGGCCAGAAAAAGAGGAGTAATCATTTAGTTCGGGCACATGGTGAATGACACGGGTAACGAGTTGTGAGTACAATCTATACAGGTCAGGACAGAAATCCTTTGTGTAGCACTGTCCTCTGTGTAGGGCAAAGTTTGTAGGTAGTAGGAGGCCTTAAGAGTTACCCAGGGAAAAGAATCATAAAAGAACCTGGTGACCCTGCCGTTTTCAGCGCGAATCTGCGCCTTGCAGAAGGTATGAACAGGTGAATTGGAAACAACTACTCGCAGTTGAAGAGACTGAAGGATATGGGCAAGAGCTGAGCTTCGATCCCTATGCTGCAGACAAAAGTTGCTGCAACGTGTGCATTGCTAGGCTATTCAGACTTGGCAGTCAGTCAGGGACAAATGGGTGAGAACAGAGCATGGCCACCGTGACCGCCTAAGATACAGACAAGTAGGTATAAAATCAAATCTAGCGGTCAGAATCTGGTAGCAGGAAAGCGTAGCGACCCAGACGTCCCAAGCCCGGTAAAAGGGTCTATTGTAGGAACATGAAAGAAAGTGTAAAGATAAGCATAACGTATTGACAAGAAGAATAACTGCACAAACCCCCCAGGATCTCACCCTCGTCCTCTGAGGAGGTAGTGTCAGGCGGGGAGGTGAGCTCACACCCCCCTGCACAAGTTCGCCCTGGAGGTGGGCTCCCGTGACTATTAGAGTGTCGTTTTATGCTGCGAGGGGGTGTACCCCCGTCGGGGCTTGTGAACTCTGCGGGGCAGCAACAGGGGCGGCGGACAGTAGGGGAATGGTAAGGACGAGGCCAAAGCTCTCTACCCCTGTGGGAGGCGATTGTATGTATGGCGCTTTCAAGCACAGGTGAAGGCAAAAACGCTCCGGACACTGTAGGTGCAGCGGAAAGGCAAAAGAAAACGCGGCCAGGTCTGTGACAGAGAAAAAATGACAGGCAGGCATGAGCACCTGCAGTGCAACAGCAGGGTCCGGAACCTTCAGATTTAAAGTGACTGTGGCCCCGTTTATTCTTCGGAGGTCATGTAACGAATCCTGGTAGCAAACCTCAGGGAGCGTAATACTGGGAAAAGGGGATGAGACGCAGAGTACAGCAGCAGAAGCACAGTGAGTGAAAAGCTTTTGATGGAGAGATGAGGCCAGAAGATGAGTTACTGTGACCTGGTAGAAAACCTCAGGGAGTATAAGACCTCAAAAAGGGAATGAGACTCGGAGACCAGCGGAATCTCAGGCCTGCGGACACCAGTTGAATTCAATGCTTCAAGAAGATGAGTGAAAGATAGAAAATGACGATAGAAACGACCTCAGATCCGACAGAGAACATCGAGTGGAAATAAAGGGTGAGCGGGGGTGTAGGATGGGGCACTACATACGGCAATAGAAGTCGGAATGAGATTTCAATGGGACAATTTGATACTGGCTGGCAGTTACAGGCTCCATGATCTAATTATCAAAGAATGTAGCTTCAGACAGGCAGCCCTGCTGTTGCTAGCTGCACCCCGCATGGCTGTGAATAACCGTTTGGGGACTGGAACTGGCAGTGTCTGTTGCAGCAATGGCACTACCCTCCCTAGCCCCAGCCTTTAGGAGGAGGACGAATAATAGTACGAAATAAGTGCGCATATACTCGTAAAAAGACGAAAAGAGCGCGCATGTGATTGTAATGAAAAGATGAATGAGCGCGCATAACTCTTTAGCGTAAGGGAAAATCTGTGGATCTGAGAGAAAGGATAAAATGGGTGTGTAAGATAGGTCAGTAAAAATTGGAGGACATAGGCGGAAAGATGAATGAGTGCCCCCATCTCGTCATTAAAGAATCTGTGAGCATGAGAGTGGAAAAAATGGCTTAAGCACCCATGTCGGCGGACAAAAATGAGTGACTGGTCGCGAGAAAAAAGAGATGAATGAGCTAGGCCAAACGCTTTACTGTCTGCTGAGTCGCAGGTCCCGGTTGGAGACCTGAGATCTGCGGCCTCCGGGAAAAAAGGAGGAATAGGCAAAAACAAGTGGGCTGGGGGATGTCAGAGCCTAATGCCGGCTTCGATAATGCCGGGCAAACAGCCGTCGCATGAAAACCACTTTAAAAGGGGGGAGTAGTAGTGGCCACTGTGCCACCGTATGGTAATGCTGCACTGCGCATGTTGTTGGTCGGTATTTTCTATTTAAAAGTAAAAAGGGTACAACCTGTCGAATAAGATGTAGTTAGAAGCATGATTCATGTCATCATCATGATAATTTAAGAAGACCTTCCCATCGGATTATCCCATGGACCAGGACAATCGCGCCTGAGTGTCCCTCCGATGTAGTGGTGGCTTAGTAGTCGACCTGTTAGGGTCGCAGACCCCTAAAAACGGGTAGCACCTCCCAGAGCGAGCAATCCCGCCAAGAGTGAGCATTCGCGCCAAAACTAAACGGACCCCGCCCAACCTGAGCATTCGCGCCAAAACTGAGCAAACCCGCCAAAAGTAAGTTGACCCGCCAGAACTAAGCTGAACCCGAGACACCCCGGGATTTACCGTCTTAGGACGGCACAACCGTAGTGGTCCGACAATGAAATGCTCCACCATCCCTTACTCTGTCACCTCTCTGTACCCGTCTCTACCTTTCCAAGTAAAAAAGAAATTAAAAAATGATCGTGGGGCAGTACACAATGTTGGGAGGACAGAAGTGGGCGGCACGGTGGCACAGTGGTTAGCACTGCTGCCTCACAGCGCCTGTAGACCCGGGTTCAATTCCGACTCAGGCGACTGACTGTGTGGAGTTTGCACGTTCTCCCGTGTCTGCGTGGGTTTCCTCCGGGTGCTCCGGTTTCCTCCCACAGTCACAAAGATGTGCGGGTCAGGTGAATTGGCCAAGCTAAATTGCCCGTAGTGTTAGGTAAGGTAAATGTAGGGGTATGGGTGGGTTGCGCTTCGGCGGGTCGGTGTGGACTTGTTGGGAAGGGCCTGTTTCCACACTGTAAGTCTAATCTAATCTAAAGTCATCAATCCTAAAAATCAATGTGAGCGTACAGAAAAAAAAAATCACAGCCCGTTAAATCCAGGGAACGAAACTCACATACTCACAGAGCTGCAGATCTGCTCTTGTTTGCTGGACAGCTTTCCACGCTCTCTCTGTCTCAGAGGCTGCCGGTGCAGGTCCGCTGCACCCCGAGGCCTCGCTGCAGACGCGGTCTAGCAGGTCCAGACGTGGGAGTAAGTGTTCCTGCAACACTCCCGTTCGCCACGTCCGTCAAAATCACAGCACTCACTCTTTCTCTCTCACTGGGCCGGCCCCACACTGGTTGTCACCCGCATACATGCCAAGCCATGCATACTGTCGGTGTCTCTGTATCCCCGTCTCAGCCTGTCGCAGTCCCCTGCCCTCTGTCTTAGTAATATGCTCCGAGGCGTTACAGCCTCGGCGGTCCGAGATCAGGTCCCCCATGTCGGATCTCCCCTGATGGGAACCGTGGTAAAAAACAGAGCGTCTTTCAAAGCCTGACCTTCGCGTGGCAGATCTCTGCTCTTAACAACCGGTCTAAGGCAGACGTCTGTGCGGATAACCCTGTTCAGAAGATGAGATCCGATCTCTGTCCCCCCGGGGTTCGTCTGGTGTTCACAGCAAGTGTGTGCGGCAATATTTGTCAGTCGCAAGTGCTTACTAACGTGGATCCAGGTAGTCAAGTACGGTCAGCGCTGCAATAGTTAATCTCAGGGATGCGCTCGGCTCCGCAAGCCACGCGAATTAATTAGACAACAGGGCGCGCTCAGCTCTGAAAGCCACGCGAAATAATCAAACAACAGGGGCGCGCTCAGCTCCGAAAGCCACGCGAAATCAAACAACAGGGGCGCGCTCAGCTCCGAAAGCCACGCAAAAGTCAAACCAGTACTAGTTAAAAGGTTAGTGGTAGCTGACCAGTCAGGATTCTGCGATGCTGCTGCCAAACTGATCAGTTTTTTGGGTTGGTGAGGGTCAGAGAGCAGACAAGAAACTAACTAAAGAAATTTAACTACTGGAAGCCTTAGGTTTAACAGGCGCTTCCTCACCTTAGAAGGTTTCGGCCGAAGGTTGTCTGCCCCCTGATCCGCCAACGTGGCCAACTTGCCGTGGTCTCTTTCCCTTCCCGCGTCAGGCTCACCAGATGTTAGGCCGGAACCTCGGGGTTCCAGTCTTTGCGAGTTCTTTGGAAGGAGAGACCGCACCAGCTTCTTTAGTTTGGAGCAGAGCACCGTTTATTTTACAGAATCAAAACTGGCAAACTGTACAACGAATTCTACAGCATGCAATTCGTTGGAGAAGGCGTTCTAACCCTTCTGCTCAAATTCGCCCCAGTTATACCCCTCGCTGGCCAGTGTTCCCGGTCAGGTGTCCACGTCTGGCCTTCCTGTTGGCTACTCGTTCCCGGGCAAAGCGTTCCGCTCTCTGGTTGGATGGTTTGAGCTGTCTGTCCGTTTGCCTCGGAGCGGGCAGTCCCGTAGACATTGTGGGGCCACTGGTCCCACTTATTTAATTAATGGTTTACCAGAAACAATAGTTCATTACCATTTAAGTGAGTAGTTTCGATGGTCCAATTGACACCTCAAATAATCCAATTAACAATGTCTACCAGTTACAAATTCCAGAGGTACAATTAACAGGCTGTCTATCAGCTAGCCTCTGATCAGATTAGGAGGCCAGCAGTTTCCAGTTCAGTGATCATGATAGTTTAACTATTTCAGGCCCGGTATTAGAAGCACTTGTTACAGTTATAGTTTTTACCCTCCCTAGATCTAGTGTGCCCACCCCACTAGTACAACTACCCCAACACTGGGAAGGCATGGTTAGGAATATCGGACTGGGATGTCATTGCAATTACAGAGATGTGGCTCAGAGATGGACAGGATTGGCAGCTTAATATTCCAGGATACAAATCCTATAGGAAGGATAGAAAGGGGGGCAAGAGAGGAGGGGGAGTGGCATTTTTGATAAAGGATAGCATAACTGCTCTACTGAGGCAGGATTTTCCTGGGAGTACATCCAGGGACGTTATTTGGGAGGAATTGAGAAATAAGAAACGGATGATCACCTTATTGGGATTGTATTATAAACCCCACCAATAGTCAGTGGGAAATTAAGAAACAAATTTGTAAGGAGATCTCAGCTATCTGTAAGAATAATAGAGTTGGTATGGTAGGGGATTTTAACTTAGACTGGGACTGCCATCGTATCAAGGGTTTTGATGGAGAGGAATTTGTTAAGTGTGCTGAAAAAAATCTTCTGATTCAGTATGTGGATGTACTGACTAGAGAGGTGCAAAACTTGACTTACTCTTGGGAAATAAGGCAGGGCAGGTGACTGAGGTGTCAGTGGGGGAGCACTTTGGGGCCAGCGACCATAATTCTATTCGTTTTAAAATAGTGATAGAAAAGAATAGACTGAATCTAAAAGTTGAAGTTCAAAATTGGAGAAAGGCCAATTTTGATGGTATTAGGCAAGAACTTTCAAAAGCTGATCGCGGGCAGATGTTTGCAGGTAAAGGTACAGCTGGAAAATGGGAAGTCTTCAGAAACGAGATAATGAGAATCCAGAAATAGTATATTCCCGTTAGGGTGAAAAGAAAGGTTGGTAGGTATAGGGAATGTTGATGACTACAGATGTTAAGGTTTTGGTTATGAAGAAGAAGAAAGCATATGTCAGGTATTGACAGCAGAGTTCGAAGGAATCCTTAGAGTATAGAGGCAGTAGGAGTATACTTAAGAGGGAAATCAGAAGGGCAAAAAGGGACATGAGATAGCAATGGCAAATAGGTTTAAGAAAAATCCAAAGGGATTTTATAAATACATTGAGGACAAAAGTGTAACTAGGGAGAGAATAGAGCCCCTCAATGATCAGCAAGGAGGCCTGTGTGTGGAGCTGCAGGAGATGGGGAAGATACTAAACAAGTATTTTACATCAGTGTTTACTGTGAAGAAGGACATGGAAGATATAGAATGTAGGGAAATAGATGGTGACATCTTGAAAAATGTCCATATTGAAGAAGAGGTGGTACTGGATGTCTTGAAATGCATAAAAGTGGATAAATTCCCAGGATCTAATCAAGTCTACCTAAGAACTCTGTGGGAAGCTAGAGAAATGATTGCTGAGATATTTGTATCATCGATAGTCACAGGTGAGGTGCTGGAAGACTGGAGGTTGGCTAACGTGGTGCCACTATTTAAGAAAGGTGGTAAGGACAAGCCACGGAGCGATATTTCAGAGAGCCTGACATCGGTGGTGGGCAAGTTGTTGGAGGGAATCCTGAGGGACAGGATTTATATGTATTTGGAAAGGCAAGTACTGATTAGGGATAATTATAATGGCTTTGTGTGTGGGAAATCATGTCTCACAAACTTGATTGAGTTTTTTAGAAGAAGCAACAAAGCAGATTGATGAGGGCAGAGCGGTGGACGTGATCTATATGGACTTCAATAATGTGTTCAACAAGGTTCCTCATGGAATACTAATTAGCAAGGTTAGATCTCGTGGAATACAGGGAGAAATAGCTATTTGGATATGGAACTGGCTCAAAGGTAGAAGACAGAGGGTGGTGATGGAGAGTTGCTTTTCAGACTGGAGGCCTGTGACCAATGGTGTGCCACAAGGATCGGTGCATTTTGTCATTTATGTTTTGGTAAGGCAAATCAGAGCAGGACTTGTACACTTGTTGGGAAGGTCGTGGGGGGTAGTGGGGGGGGGGGGGGTGTTGTGGTTTGCTGAACAAAGAGACCTTGAGGTACAGGTTCATAGTTCCTTGGACGTGGAGTCACAATTAGATAGGATAGTGAAGATGGTGTCTTGAATGCTTTCCTTTATTGGTCACAGCATTGAAATAGGAGTTGGGAGGCCATGTTGTGGCTGCCCAGGACATTAGTTAGGCCACTTTTGGAATATCATATGCAATTCTGGTTTCCCTCCTTATGGAAGGATGTTGTGAAACTTGAAAGGGTTCAGAAAAAAATTACTATGATGTTGCCAGGGTTGGAGGATTGAGTTTCAGGGAGAGGCTGAATAGGCTGGGGCTGTTTTCCCTGGAGCGTTGGAGGCTGAAGGGTGACCTTCTCGAGATTTATAAAATCATGAGGGGCTTGGATAGGGTAAATAGACAAGGTCTTTTCCCTGGAGTGGGAGAGTCCAGAACTAGACAGCACAGGTTTAGGGTGAGAGGGGAAAAATTTAAAAGGGATGTAAGGGGTAACTTTTTCATGCGGAGGGTAATCCGTATTTTGAATGAGCTGCCAGAGGAAGTGGCAGAGGCTGGTACAATTGCAACATTTAAAAGGCATCTGGATGTGTCTATGATGAGGAAGGGTTTTGAGGGAAATGGGCCAAATGCCGGCAAATGGGACTAGATTAGGTTGGGATATCTGACCAGCATGGACGATTGGACTGAAGGGTCTGTTTCTGTGCTGTACATCTCTATGACTCTATTTGCTACTTTTGCAAATCAATCAAAACATCAAGGTCTAAACAGCACAGATTTAATGAGATTGAGCTAATTGTTCCTGTTTGCTCTGCCCAGACCTCTCATTATTTTGTGAACTTTAGTGAAATCCCCCTCAGCCTCTTCCTCTCCATGGTGTGAAATTCCACATTCTCTAATCAAAACCTGGCAGTTAATTGTCAATCAGCATTAGTGGGTGCATTCTCCACGGCAACATCTCTGCCAATCAGAATTCATTTAGCAACTAATCAATAGTCTCCTTTCAGATGGCAGAATTTACTTTTCACCTTGAATTGGTTGGGATTCTTGCAAAATGTCCCAATAAATGCAGGACAAAAGGATTTGAAAAATGTGTCTTTTCTCAACAATACATCTAAAGGATTATTTGATAAACTATTCTGTAATCCTTATCATTAATGCTAGTCAGTCTACATCATTTGCTTCTCTGCAAGTATTTCTAATGTAAACAGTGTTCGGTTTTCGGGTTTTGCCCAATTCACCAAGAATTTCTGTTTTTCTTAATTCAGCTTACACTGTGGTATCTCTTCCCAATGAAAAGCTGCTGTGTGACATCTTTACAGGATACTAAACCCCTAATGCAATGGTTAGGAGGTTGGTCTTTGAGGTTGTTGTAAACAGCAAGTTCTTACAGTCCTGCGCTAGTAGGCAGGAGGGCCCATACAGTCTCCTCGTTTGCCATCCCATGCTTGTGTCTGGCCTACAACATTATAAGGTGTACGCAAAGCCTAGAGCATCAGTTAATATTCCCCTGCAATTGTGGGTTTGCGTGGTAAGGGGAGAACAGGAAGGCTCAGAAAAGGAGATGGCTGACTCTCTCAATGAGACCAGCTCAACGTCCCAGCCTATCCAGATATTCATTGCATTCCTGACCTTGCTGTCGAGTCTCCCTACTCTCCCTGGACCTTCGCTCCCATTTCCTGTCATGTGACCTCACTACTGGCTCCCCCTGTGGAACTCCAGCACTTTGATTCTGGAGGTTGCTTCTGGTGCCAGCAGTGACCATTACTCCCTGTGGCACTGCTGGTCAGTCAGATTGGCAGGCAGTTTTGTTCAAGGAAAATGCACAAAATGGAGGATAAAAATCCCATATCCAACCATTTGATGCTCTGAGCAGCTTGAAGTGACTCTGGCACAGCCATAACCTGTACGGATATATTCCCCACCAAGTCTTCGGGTTGTCGGACAGAAAACCTTGCTATCCGAAAAATCCTGGTCATTGTCTTTATAATTTGTAGGTTAATTGACTGGCTACTGGTGCTCATGTTTCCCGTCTCCCACCTTAAGTGAATCCATGCTTCTCCATAGCACTGTGGCTTAAACCACACCAGGCCTTGTTCATCTGCCAGCCCTGTCCTTGTTGATCACTATGAGACGCTAATCCAACATCACACTTTTAAAATTTTCACCCCTGTATCATTGAGCAAATCCTCTCTCTCGTACCCTCCTCCAACTGTGTGAACCATCAAAATACCTGCACTCCTACAATTCTGACATTTGTTGCAACACTCACCATTTCACTCACTCTCCCATTGGTAACTGTGCATTCAGCAGGGTTAACCTTAAACATTGGAATTGCCTCCCTAAACCTCTTCATCTCACCATGTCTCTGACCTTTAACATTTAATGAATTGCACTAAGGTCATTGCATCAAACTGATTGTCTGTGAAAAGTCCGTTTCTTTCCGTGTGTCTCACTGCCAGTGCACAACAGGATCAATTGAAGTGTCTGGATGAGAGGATAATCTTTGTCATGAAATATTGTTTGCTATAGTGTGAATCATCAGGTGTCGGAATAATCTGATTGGAAACCAGATTTCTTTTCCACTTAACAGTGGGTGAAAATCCAACAGAAATGATCAAACATTTTACATTTCCATTCACAGAAAATATCTGCTGCTTGCACATCAGCTCCTGATTGGGGTCCCTACTTGGAACAACACAGAGGGGAAAGATACAGGAAGAAGCCTGACTCTACAGAAGACCCAAACTGTGTGCACCTTCTGGTCATTCCTGAGAAGTAACAACGCAAAGGAAAATTCCTGTTCAATTGGTAAACATTGGTCCTGAAATTCCACAGCCATTCTGGAGTACAATCAGTGTCACTTCATTGAGTGCTCCCTTGATCAGTCAGCACCTCAGCCAAGACCCAGGGATAAGATTTGCTGAAGTTTCCTGTGCCCACTGTAAACATGGGCATCAATTTGGGGCAGGATGGGGCTGGTGAGAATTACTGAGCATTCAAGTTCCTGCATCATGAGTGTTCAGTCATGTTCCTCCCTGCGTCCTGGTGATAATACACAGGATTCCAGTCTCTGTACATTGTGGACATTAGCTCCTGCTCTCACAGCCCCCACTTACAGTCTGCACTGCCTGGGTTCCCACCAATTAACTACAGGATGAGGGAAGATTTGATGCAGCGGAATCTGATTCAAAATGATATTAGTCATAGAAGGTGCAGAAAGGGTTAATGCTGAGGATTGCATTAAGAATGGTCATATCAATATCATCATTCTGATTTGGGTGGAAGAATAGTAGCTTGATTAATAAAACCTACCACTGAAATCCTCTTTACAGTCTCTGTGACAATGTCTACCATATCAGTGGAATATGTACCTATTGCTAACATGTAATAAATGACACATTGGTTAAGACAAAGGCCTGTGTTTGTTGGAGGACCAAGTGTTTTCCCTCGACCACACTTGATAAAATGAGCCCTGCAAATCCCTGCCAGGAAGGATATGTTGGCAGTGAACCTGCCTTGATGGTTTGATAGTATGAGTAATCTCTAACATGATGAGCAGTGGTGCAGGTTCCGGTGAGCTTTGAAGGTATCTTCAGGTATAACTTTAAGATGATAAACGCATCGCAATGTTTCACAAGACAAAATCAACAGAGTGAGATTCATCTGGTAGAACACATTAAAGTGATTGGGATTGTCTTTAACCCCACATGCAGCTCTGAAGAGAATGGGAAATGTCTACTGGGCAGCACGGTGGTTCAGTGGCTAGCATTGCTGCCTCACGGCGCCAGGGACCCGGGTTCAATTCCTGCCTTGGGCAACTGTCTGTGTGGAGTTTGCACATTTTCCCTGTGTCTGCATGGGTTTCCTCCGGGTGCTCCGGTTTCCTCTCACAGTCCAAAGATGTGCAGGTTAGGAGAATTGGCCTTGCGAAATTGCCAGTAGTGTGAGGTGCATTAGTCAGGGGTGAATGTAGGGGAATAGGTCTGGGTGGGTTTCTCTTTGGAGGGTCAGTGTGGACTTGTTGGGCCGAAGGGCCTGTTTCCACACCGTAGTGAATTTAATCCAATCTAAAAGAAGGGGGACCCATTCATTACACTTGCAAACAAGGTGTGAATCATCTATTTTGACAACATAAGCATGAGAAAATCCTCCTGCACAGCTATACACAGTAGCAGCTTTGTTATACAGCAACATACAAGGTGGCACGGTGGCACAGTGGCACAGTGGTTAGCACTGCTGCCTCACAGCGCCAGAAACACGGGTTCAATTCCCATCTCAGGTGACTGACTGTGAGGAGTTTGCACATTCTCCCCGTGTCTGCGTGGGTTTCCTCCGGGTGCTCCGGTTTCCTCCCACAAGGTGAATTAGCCATGCTAAATTGCCCATAGTGTTAGGTAAGGGCCAAATGTAGGAGTATGGGTGGGTTCCGCTTCGGCGTTTCGGTGCGGACTTGTTGGCCCGAAGGGCCTGTTTCCACACTGTAAGTAATCTAATCTAAAAAAAATACAAATCCTTTAAGATAAGGAGACATTGAGATTTTGTATCATTAAATGAAAAGGAAGCTAAATAATCATATCAGGAAGACAAGGCAGCAGTAATAGTACTGTCAGCAAGATGTCATTTCAGAAATGGGCCAAATAGTACATAAAATTGGCACCTTGCCAATAACTGTTCTTAAGATATTGATTTTGCCTCCAAACTAGATACTTAATCAGAAACCGAACAAATACACTTTTATATTCAATGATCTAATGTACCAAGTTGCTCATAAAAGTTGCATCAGATACACTTAATGAAATTCTGCAAGGTTTTAAAAATCACTGTCCAACAAATTAAATTCTTGAAAACACAATATTTATCAGGTGTTCAGCTTCCAGAGAAATCTATGAGTAATTTATTTAGTGATCTCTACATAGTAGTGGAAAAATATGACTATGAAGCCTTGAAATCACCCTTCATTGGAGATAGAATTATTGATGGATTACTGGTAAGTCTTTTTCAGTTTAGTTGTGGTCCAAAGAAAATTTTCAAGAAAGCCATTTAGATGGTGAGAGAAGCAAAAATCTGGAAGCAAAACAGATCAACATAAGACAGGAGGATCAACCTTACCACAAGATGTCAGCAGATTCTCTTCAGCTCCTGTGGTTCAAAAATCCTAAAGACAGTAGAATAACCAGTAGAGATTTGGCCAGACGGCAGATACTAGGCGTGAATGTCAATGCATTGGAGAAAGCAAACTTCACAGGCACAGACAGTATCCTCTTCCTACTTTTCCCTTTGAGCATTTTAGTCCTAAGAACTATATCTGACTTCTTCTTGAATACACTGAATGGATTTTTTTCAATCACTGTCAGTGGCAAAGAATTCCACAGGCTCACCACTCTCTGAGTGAAGAAGTTTCTCTTCATCTAATTCCTAAATGACCTCGTCTGTATTCTCAGATTGTGAGCCCTGGTTCTGGATTTCTTGGTCATTGGGAACATCCTTCCTGAATTTACCCTGTCTAATCCTGTTAGCATTTTATAGGTTTCTATCAGATATCCACTCAGCCTTCTAAACGATGGTGAATATAGTCCTAATCAATCCACTTTCTCTTCATATATCAGTCCTGTCATCCCAGGAATAGTCTAGTTGCAGTCTTTGTTGCAGTCTCTCCATAATTATTCCAGCAATCCATGAATCAGTCTATGAACCCATCCGTCTATGAATACATCTATGAATTCACCTGTCATTGAATCTGACCATCCAATCATGAATCCAACCAACTGTCTACCAAGTCCATCTGCCTGGAAATTTGACCCACTTTCTGAGAATCAATCAGTACATTATTTCATGCACCTATCTGCGAATCCATCCTTAAATCTGTGTTTCCCTCCATGAATCTAGCTGGCGATCCATCCACATCTTTGTGAATCTTTCCATCTGTATATCTGCCCATAAATCCATCACATCATTGTTCTGTCTGTATGTGAATTCATCCATCGATCTGTTCATCTGTGACACTATCCATCCATGAATCTACCCATGAATCCATCCCTCATCCCATACAGTTGTGATGTGGACGGTCAAACTACCAGTTTATCTGACTGGCTTAGCAGAAACCACCCTATCACACAACTGAAACCGGGCTGTTTGAGCCCTTTTTACATATGCAGTTTTGACTTCTGATATCAATTGCTGTTTTACAAGAACTGTAATTCCAAACTTTAGCAGTGAAAAAGCCTTCTCTCCATCTCTATCTCTCCCAAAAGTCTCTTATTCAGAAAAATAAATTGCAGACTTAGTCAGCCATGGTGGACTAATTCTCTGAGCATGCCAAATACCACTGCACTCTTAATTGCCATCCACCTGTATCCCAACTCAGAAAAAGAATTGCAGTAAGATTAACCAAATGAAGATTCCCAATTTGGTTCTTGACCAATTGGACTCTAAGTCATGTGAACTAATACCAATGTAATAACTTTTCATGAAATTCAATTTGCAATTATTTTTCTTTCTCTATCCTTCTTCACTGTATTTGTGTGTGTGAATGAAGTAGCAGAGTTTGTTCCTCCATGTTTTGCATGTTTATTAATAAAACCCATCTTAAAGATTTTGCTTTGGGTTTATTTCCAAGATTGAAACTCAAAAATAAAGGTACAGTTTGGGCAGCGTGTTGTGGCTTACTTCAAAACTGGACAAAAAGGGAAATCATTACCTCAAACGATACCTGTCTCCAAATCAAGAGGGGAAAAGCAACCATAATTTTAATTCACCCCCATTCCTCCATAACCTTTTGATCTTCAAGTTTTCCATTTATTTAGTGTACACTCACATGCACACAGCATACTTCTCCCGACTGCCTCTTCTGACAGTTCACTCACCCCATTCTCACAAGCTTGGATCCTGCTCTCCTTGGATCATTGGATTGAATCATACCCTCTGACCATCTCCCCATTCAGGGTCCTCCTTGCCAATTTATTCCCAAAGAGTTAATCACTCTGGCAAATCCCTGCTGGGTCACTTAGCACAAAACTGGCCATTCACAAGCAGCCGTGTTGCTTCTTCTGTTCTATATCAGTACCCATTACATTACTGCCCATTTACTCTATGACCTCCTCAAAACTTTCTACAAGTTTGGTCAAACAGACTTTTCCCTTTGACATTCAAGCCAACTATTCATAGCTACTCTATATGTCCTGCTCTTCTTTCTCTACTAAGGATTCCATTATTTATTCTTGCACTGATGCAAATGGATTGATTTATCATTGCTTGAAAGGGGTCAGGAAAGATTTACAAGAATGTTGCCAGGGTTGGAGGGTTTGAGCTATAGGGAAAGGCTGAATAGGCTGGGGCTGCTTTTCCTGGAGTGTCAAAGGCGGAGGGGTGACCTTCTAGAGATTTATAAAATTACGAGGGGCATGGATAGGATAAATAGGCAAAGTCTTTTCTCTGGGTTGAGGGAGTTCACGACTAGAGGGCATAGGTTTAGGGTGAGACGGAAAAGATATAAAAGGGACCTAAGGGACAACTTTTCACACGGAGGATGGTGTGGGTATGGAATGAGCTGCTAGAGGTAGTGGTGGAGGTGGATACAGTTATAGCATTTAAAAGGCATCTGGATGGGTATCTGAATAGGAAGGGTTTAGAGGGATACAGGCCAAGTGATGGTAAATGGGATAGATGAGGTTAGGATATCTGGGCATGGATGAGTTGGGACTGAAGGGTCTGTTTCCTTGCTGTATATCTCTATGATTCTATGACATGCTATGTTTTAAATATAGGCATTATTTTAGCTTTCTAAAACTGGATCTCTGCCACAACTCCATTTCTGAATGAATTAATAAAAATGAGTAATTCCTTATCCCGAGATTATTTCAAAATATATGGATGCAATTGATCTAGACTGGAATTGGAAGGGGACCTATATCCTGATGGGGACATTTGCTAGTGCTACTCAGGGGGTGTAAGACCCATAAAGGATTTGTTTGGGTGGATAGATGGGTTGGGGGTAGTGGGAGGTTTTGAGCATGCAAAGAGGCACTGAGAAAAGAGATAAGGTGAAGGCTGGTACAGTTGAGAGGAGGAGCAACTCAAATAGTCAAGGCAGGCATGAGCAAGGCAGAGAACAAGGTTAGTCTGATGAATGAGACTACATTTATTTCAAAGCAAGAGGCCTGATAGGTAAAGCTGATGACCTTGGGCATGGTTGGGAACATGGGAATAGGATATCATAGCTATTACAGAGACACAGCTCCGTGAAGGGCAGGACTGGCAGCTTAATGTTCCAGGGTATAGATGCTGTAGGAAGGATAGAAAGGAGGACAAGAAAGGAAGGGAAGTGGTGTTGTAGTTCAGGCTAAAATTACAGGTGTACCTAGGGAGAGTATTCCTGGGAGTAATGAGGTCAAAGCCAAGTGGTCCTGATGGAACTCAAACTTTCAGTGACTAGATTATTGCTAAGCAAGAGAACTGCTTGATAGCATTGTTGATGATACCTTCCGGCACTTTATTGATAATTGAGAAAGACTGATAAGGTTTTAATTGGCCATTTTCAATTTGTTCTGCTATTTGTGTGGGACATTTCTGGGCACTTTTCCATGTTGGCAGACACGTGCGAGTGTTGCATTTGTACTGGAACAGCATGGCGGGCTATTGCAAATTCTTGACTATGTCTTCAGTAATATTACTAAATTCTTTTCAAAACCCATAGCCTTTGCCCTATCCAATGCCTTAATGCATTTCTTGGTATATCATGTGGAGTGAACTGAATTGGCTGAAGTACAGCATCTGTGAGATCTGCGGAGGAGGCCAAGATAGATCATCCACTCGATATATCAGGCTGATGGTTTGGCAAATGCCTTAATCTTGTCTTCTGCATTGATGTGTTGGGCTCCACCCATCATTAAGGATGGGGCTATTTATGAAATCTCTTCCTCCAGTGAATTGTTTATTTGGCCATCACCATTCAGGATTGTTTTGGTAGGCTGGCAGCGCTTAGATCTGAGCCTTTTTATCACATAGTCTGTTATTATACATAACGTGTTGTTAGCCACTAACAGTCTCCATTACCAGCTATTCATCCTCCTAGCCTGACTGTTATACACTCCTCACTGTCCAACTATCTTTTCTGTCTTTGGCCTCTATGCGCACCTATTGTTTACTCCTTACTGCCTCGTCCAACATTTTTCCTAGTTGTCATCAGTTCTGAGGAAGAGTCACTGGATCAAAACGTTAACTTGATTTCTCTCAATAGGTGCTGCAAGATCTGCTGAGCTTTTGCAGCAATTTATGTTTTTGTATCGATCTGATTCATTGGTTATGGAATTCCTTAACTCTGTCTATCAATTGCTGCTGATGCTGTTTAGCAAACAAGTAGTCTTCTTTTGTAGCTTCACCAGGTTGATGACTTGGTTTTGGCTCCTGTCATGTCCAACTGCACTCTTCATTGAACTAGGATTAATTATGGAATTGGCTGAGCAGGGTAATGTTGGACCATGGATTGCAGGTTGTGTTGAAATGCAACTCTGCAAATATAGCTCAAACACCTCATAGATGGCCAGTCTTGTGTTGCTAGATCCATTCAAAATATATCCAATTAACATGATTGTAATGGCACACAACATGATGCAAACGTATCCTCAATGTGAAGATGGGACTTTGTCTCCTCATGGAACTGGGGATGGTCACTCTTAATGATACTGTCGTGGTCAAGGATACCTGTAGCAGGCAGTTTGGTGTGGATGGATTGAGTATGTTTTGCATTCTTATTGACTTCATTGGAACATTTGCAGACCCTATCTAGCAGCTATATATTTTAGCCCTTGGCCACCCTTAGTGCTTACTCAAGGTAATGTTCAATGTGTATAAGTATTGATTCATCAGCTGGGGGGCAGTGAGTCAAGGGAGGGTGTGGTATGTGATAATCAGCTGGAGTTGTCCATGCCCATGTCTAAAGTGATTTCGTTTTACTTCATTGCATTCGGATCAATGTTGATATCTCCCAAGGCAAACTGCCTTTACTGTATGGTCCCTGCTTTCATGACAGTTGGTTGGTCCCAGCTGCTGGAACAGGTCATACCAGAGATGGTGATGACATTGTTTGGGATATTTTGTGCAATGCATGATGCCATGAGTATGACTATCAGTTTGACCAGTCTTGAGACAGCTCTCCCAATTTTAACAATAGCCTCAGAAGTAAATAAGGAAGATTCATGAGAATTGACAAGGCTGAGACTGCCATTGTCATTTCTGGTGCCTTAGCCCATCTAGCTTCATTCTTATTTGAGACTTTCTACCAATTGATACGAGTGAGGTGATTTGCTAAACTATTTTGAGGGCAGTTACGAGTCAAGTACATTGTTGCATTTACACATTGGCAGACCAGATAAGGGTGATATTTTTTCTATCCTTAAAGGCATTAGTAGTGGTTTCATGTCATCATTAGTGACTTTCAATTTTATATTTAAATGAAAACTCAGATTTCAGCATCTGTCAAGAAGGAATTTGAACCCTAGCCAGAAGAATAATTGCTGGCCCCTGGTTCCACGACCTCAGTAACAATGTCACAAGTCCATTTCTTTCCCCAGGTTGTTGTTGCAATCTTGGGACAGTAGGAAGATGATCTATCTAAGGGCAATTGTATCTGCAAGAGCAAATTACAAGAGTC
>NC_083411.1:56696992-56836719 GCF_020745735.1 Hemiscyllium ocellatum
TTTTTGTTAATCCAGAGACCCAGATAATGCCCTGTGAACTGTTTGAATCCTGCCATGGAAAATGGTGAATTTTTAATTCAATAAATATCTGGAATTAAAGAGTCTAGTGATGATCATAAATCTATTGCCAATTGTTGGGAAACCTTCATTAATGTTCTTCAGGGACAAAGTTGCCATCCTTTGATTGAGATGTGAGATATTCCACAAAGAGAATTAAACAAGATTCCATGGTAAGTACAGTAGTGGCCAATATTTACCACTCAGCCAACATTTTATCAAGGTACCTTGGTTAGTTATCGTGTTGTTGTTTGTGGGAGCCTGTCTTGTGGAAATTGTTTGCTAGGATTCCTGTCCTATAACAATGACAACATTTCAAAACAGGGTCACTTGGTCTGAAGTATTTGTGACTTCTTTTGTGAAAAAGAATATTGTTAGGTACACGTCTTTCATTCCTTTAAATAGGCCTCAATGACCTTGGGTTAAGGGATAAAAGTTCAGATTTTGCCCTTCAGATGATGGCCATTTACTCAGGCTGGATTTAAGGTGGAGACAAATGGAGAAAATAGCGAGTTTAAAAAGAATTGTGATCCTTGGACACAATGAAGCTTAATTTCAATACAGCGCAGAACAGGCCCTTCGGCCCTTGATGAAGCTTGATTACAAGAGGGGCAGACCAGTATGTGTCATCTGCCGGTTTTATAGGGTTTTTTTCTCTGGGTATGACAGGGCTTCATTGTGATGCCCTCTACAGTTGAATACAGCAACCATTCACGACCAGGTTCCCATATGAGGAAAGGCCACTTGGACATATCACCAAGGAATGAATAATGGCAGCAAAACCAAACACTCGGAATGAGCTAACAGCATCAGGAGATGGAAACATAGAAAGCAGCAAAAGTTTGTTTTCTCCTCCTTTAATACTTCACGAATACAGATTTGATCTGGAATGTCACTCAGACACATATTTAAGAGGCTTTAATAAGTAACAAATAAATATTTCACTGATTCTTAGAAGGCAAAGAACATTCACACTTTACACCGCCCTGCTTTAGCAACAGTATTAAAGTGTAAAGGGAAGTATTTTCCCTTCAATATAAAACTAGAAACTTTTGTACTTGGGATAATAACTTCTTCACATGTTCCTACATGTTTCAATGAAGTCACCTCTGACTCATCTAAACTCCTATACAGGTCCAGTTTAGTAAAGCCCCGCACCAATCACAATGCATTAATATCCTTCCATACATATGGTGATCAGTATTGTACACAGTGCAGTAAAAAGATTCCATAATCGTAATGTGTAAATAAATGATAATTATTTTGCTTGTTCTCTTAATTGAGAGCTATCGATTCTCTTGGACACAAGAAGAACACAAGTCTTTGAAATACTCCTGTGCTCTTGGATCAGTGGTTAGCACTGCTGCCTCACAGTGCCAGGGACCTGGAATCAATTCCAGTCTCGGGGCACTGTCCGTCTGGTGTTTGCATGTTCCCCCGTGTCTGCACGAGTTTCCTCCAGTTGACTCCCACAATCTAAAGATGTGCAGGTTAGGTACATTGGCCACGCTAAATTGACTATATTATTCAGGGATGTGTAGGTTAGGTGCATTAATCAGGTGTACACATAGAGTCGTGGATAGGGGAATGGGTCAGGATGGGTTACACTTCGGAGGGACAGTGTGGACTTGTTGGGCCAAATGGCCTGTTTCCACACTGGAGGGATTCTATTCTATGAAATCTCCGGAGAGCAGGAAGGGACCTTGGTTTAATGACTCATTCAACAGATGGCACCTTAAGCACTTCAGCATGCCCTCATTACTGCACTGCAACATCAACCAAGTTACTTGTTCTCAAGTCTCCAGAATTGGACCTGATCCACAATGTTTTGACCAAACGGCAAGTGCGCTACACATTGAGTCATGGCTTATGCAACAGCACACCTTTATAAAACAGCAAAACGACCAAGAAAGCTGTAAATCTGAAATAGATACCTGAAAAAGTTGGAAATATTCAGCAAGTCGGGCAGCATGATTGGAGGGAGGAAAACAGTTAACATGGGGAATGCTTTGTCAGAACTGAGAGCACTTTGGGATGTAACAGTATTTAAACAAGGCATAAAAAACCTCAAGGGTACATGCAGAAAGAGCATCTGTGATTGGGTGGAAAGCAGTAAAGATTGATATTTTTAAAAAACTCACTTTTACCTTTGGATAGCCAGTTATAAAGAATTACCTTTTGTCCTGGTGCAATCAAGCTATGATTGTTCTTAAGGTGATAGTTAATGGCCTTTCTGATATCTTTCTCTTTCATGTTGTCAAGTACAGTTGATGAGACAAAATTCTCAATTCCCCAATCCCTGAAAATAATAAGGTTGCATTTAAAACTATTTCACCCCAATCATAGAATTGTACAGTACAGAAAAAGGCAATTTCACCCATTGTGTCTGTACTGACTCCCAGAAGAGCTATGATATTTGTGACATTGGAAACTATCCCTCCAAACCACTTACCATTCTGACTTGGAAATCTATTGCCATTTCTTCAATGTCACTGGGTCAAAATCCTGCAATTCCAACTCTAAGGGCATTGTGGGTCAATCCACAGTACGTGGACTGCAGCAGTTCAATATGGCAGCTCACCACCACCTTCTCAAGGGCAACAAGGGATGAGCAAGAAAAGCTGGGCCAGCCAGCATCACCCATGATTTATGAGTGATTTTGTTTTAAAATCCCATGTTCAATTAATTAATAGTTGCAGCTTATGCACAATGATGGCGGAGTTGGAACAAAGAACCCTACCTCATAGAGCCATCTGGTGATCTGAAGCTGCAACTACATTGTGACAGTTGCCATAGTGATTTCCAATACAGGGAGTGTCTGGTTTGCAAATGGGTTCCATTCTGGAGTTTGTTCACAAGTTGGTTTGTACACATGGCAGCACACAATACAGGACAATGGAAAGCAGCTATTCATAAGTACAGGAAATGTTTGGATATCTGGTCGTTAAAGTTATGAACATGTAATGGAACACATTCATAAGTACAGTCAGTTCTGCTATAACGCTATTGTTCTGTTCTCGTGCAAACCTGTGTTATAAGAAAATCACATAATAGCAGCACTATTTAAACTAATGGGGCCATGGTCGTGTTATACACAAAAGTTCACACTATAGAAACAGTGTCCCCAATTCGTTAATTATGTTATAGCGAATTCACATTAACAAAATGCACGCTTTAGCAGAATGATCTGTATGAGCATTCTTAAGTTGGACGTTTGTAAATCAGGGATCCCTGTATATGATTCAGAACCTTGGGACGACCCAAAGTGCTTTATTGCTAATAAAGTACTTTTAAAATATGGTCACGGTCATGATAAAAGAAACATTGCAGTTAATTTGTACACAGCAATGTGAACTGAAAACCTGATTTTGATGAGCAATAAATATTGGCTAGAAATATTCAATGCATGTTGGATTTTTAAAAATAATTCTTGTTTTCTCAGGAAGAATATACCAAGTACTGCACTTCTGTTTCCTAGTTGTGAAACCTGAAAGGCTTCAGAAAAGATTTACAAGGATGTTGCCAGGGTTGGAGGGTATGAGTTATAGGGAGAGGTTGAATAGGCTGGGGCTGATTTCCCTGGAGCGTCGGAGGCTGAGGGGTGACCTTATAGAGGTTTAGAAAATCATGAGGGGCACGGATTGGGTAAATGGACAAAGTGATTTCTCTGGGTGCGGGAGTCCAGAACCAAAGGGTGAGAGGGGAAATATTTGAAAGGGACCTGAGGGGAATCTTTTTCACACAAAGGGTGGTGCGTGTAGGGAATGAGCTGCCAGAGGAAGTGGTGGAGGCTGGTACAATTACAACATTTAAAAGGCATCTGGAAGGGTATATCAAAAAGAAGAGTTTACAGTGATATGGGCCAAGTGCTGGCAAATGGGACTAGATTAAGTTAGGACATCGGGTCAGCATGGACGGGTTGGACCAAAGGTCCGTTTGCATGCTGTACATCTCTATGACTCTATCAGTGGACTGCTGTTACAGCTATTGAGGTCACATGACAGGGTCTGGGAGTGAAAGGTGTCTGGGCCTGTTTTTGTGTCAGTAGAGATTGATGCTAAGTTGACTTCCATTCCTATCCCAATTTAAAATCGGGTCTGGATGAAATTTAAAGAATTACGAAGTGCCAAGGAGTTAGTCTTCAAGTAGAAGACTAAAAATAAGAATCTAAGATTAATTCCACTTAAAGGGGTAATTCTATGACATGTTAGTGAAGTAACTCATAACTGAGAAGTTCCTCTAGCCTGGAGTTTCACAAACACTGAGTGCTGTCAATGAGGAGTGTCCTTAATGAAGGGTCTAGTTGCTAAACTCATGCAAACAATGCCTCACTAACAGCAAGTTCCTCCAAACAAACGTCTCACTCGCTAGGAATCTTATTAACAAGGAAACTGACTAATAAAGAATCTCGTTAATAAGGAGTTTCGATAAAAGGAAGACTAGCTAATGAAGGATCACACTAATGGGAAGATTTGCCAATAAAGCAGCTCACTAAGAAAGTGTCTGACTGATGTGATGGCTTATGAAACAGGGGTCTTGCTATCAAGAAGTCCATATAGTGCTGTGCGAACATAGTGTGGTGTGAGGTGCAGCTGAAGCATTGCCCAGTTCAATCTGCCCAATGTATTGACTCACTCAATGTACTTCATGGAGACTTTCTCAGAATGGTTGGAGCTGAGGATGCATTCCTGAATTTGCAGTGCTGCGAGACGGATAGCAGTGCTGTGTTTCATCTCCATCGCAAACCTCTCCAGCAGCACATCATTGCAACTCTGTAAAAGAGATTACTAAAGGCATCACACAGCAATCTAGAAAATATCCACACAAATTGCCACCACTTACAAATGCTTTCACAAAATTACAGAATAGAATAAAACTATGCAACAGAAAAGTGCCCCTTGGTCCATCAAGTATGCACTTGTCAAAAACCCCTTTTCCAGCACTTGGTCCATAGCTTTGTCTGTCTTGGCTTCGAAGTGCATTGTGTTGCTGCTGGTTCTTTGAACGATCTGTCCAGTTAAACCAACACCCTAGTTCTTTCCTTGTAGCTCTACATATTTTCTTTGCAACTACGTATCCAAAACTAATCAAAGGCTCTGTGGTACAGTGGCAATGTCCCTACCTTTGAGCTAGGAGTTTTGGCTGTAAGTCCCATCTGCTCCAGAGGTTTGTAAAAACACCTCTGAGCTCTGAAGGAGGGTGATCATTTAGTGGTACAACTGGACTCTTAACCCAGAGACCCAGGTAATGTTCTGGGGACCTGGGTTTGAATCCCACCATGGTAGATGCTGGAAACTGGAATTCAATAAAAATCTGGAATTAAAGTCTAATGATAACAGTGAACCATTGTTGGTGAAAAACTCATCTAGGTCACAAACATTCCTTAGAGAAGGAGTCTGCCATCCTTACCGTCTGGCCTACATGTGACTCCAGACCCACAGCAATGTGGTTTGACTTTTAACTGCCATCTGGACAATTCGGAATGGGTAACAAATGTTAGCCTAGTCAGTGATGCCCTGATCCCATGAATTAATTTAAAAAACAGGTTGAGCAGAAATTATCTACAAACACTAAACAAATCTTACTGTCAAACCTACATCCACCATTCTTTTTCAGGCAGTGAATTTCAGATTATAACACACTGAATATAAACTTTCACCTCCTTTCTCATAAATTATTTTTCTGCTGCATGGAATCCTGAAATTCCTGCAGGATCTTCCAGAACCGGAAGTCATTGAAATCTACAGGACCTCTGAGAGGGAACATTGCTCATCTGCCCACTGTTCTTTGACCTTAAACCAGTGCCTTCAGGTTAGGAACCAAAGTGAAAATAATGAAAACAGTTTCTTTTCATTTACTCAGTCAAAACCGCTTGTATTTATAGACACCCGTATTAAATCTCCCCTTAATTTTCTCTGCTCTGCAGAGAACCACCTCACCTTCTCTAGCTGCTACAAAACTCAAATTGCCAATCCTCACATGTCAACTATAATTTTAACCATGAATACAGAACATCTCACAAATACCGAAATTGCTGGATGTATGAAAATGAAGTCCATCTAGTTCACCATCTGCAATCTTGCTATATTAATTGTACAATGATAATATTACTATTAACTAATCACGGTAATTCATCCCTAACTATTAATCTACAACAGATGCAGACAGATGTGCAAAACCACTGGAGGTGGGGATTTTGGCAGATCCAAAGTCACCCATTTCTCCTAGACCAGCCACACTTATCAAATGTCATGTTTATATGACTTATCCAAAATTGCTATTGTCTGAAAGTAATCTATTTAATTTTTGTGTGAATCGCCCAAGCTGATTTACTCCATTCCCTTAGAGGTATGTTCCCCAATGTCCTCATCGAAATATTTTTAAAATTCATTTAGGGGATGAGGGTATCGCTGACCATATCCCTCAATTACCCAGAGGGTGGTTTCAGAGTCAACCACATTGCTGTGGGTCTGGGTCACATGTATGTAGTTTCCTTCCCTGAAGGATTTTAGTGAACTGGATGAGTTTTTCCTAACAATCAACATTTAACCCTTAATTCCAGATAATTCAAATTCCACCATCTGCAGTGGCAGGATTTGTTCCGAGACTCCTAAAACATTAGCTGGGTCTCTGGATTAATAGTCCAGTGATATTAGCACGAGGTCATAATCTTCCCTAATGTACTTCAGCATATTAGTTTTGAATATATTCCACTTTAAGCGCAGAATATGTCCTCCGGCTTTATCGCTCTTGGGAAACAGAACCTTTTTTGGTGTGGTCAGTCATGATTGTTATAAGGGGCTTACCATGATCCTTCATGTCAAATAGATACCTGTGAGTAGAGGTATTCAAAAGTAACTGGATCATCTTGTAAAAGTACAAGTGGATCTCTTGGTAGGAAACAAACCCTGAAGAGACACCTATAATCACGGGGCTCTCGCTTCTGGACCACCTGTGACAAGGTAGAAAACATTTATATCAGGAAATACCTTCTTATTGTCACACTGTGGAAATAATCAACAAAAAAAATTCTTTAAGCTTATGTTTTAACAAGAAGCATTTCGCACTGGGTGGTGTTGTGATACAGAGGAGGGGGACTTCTCTGGATAAATTTGTTGATATCAGCCCAGGCTTCCTTTTGTTAAATAGAGGCCCAATCCCCAAGTTCTTTAATTACTTGCAATGCAATGCTATTTTTAGCAGTCTCAATAAAACTTGTTATTTCCATGCTGAATCAATTTTTACATACATTTTGCAGTTGAACAGATGAAATATAAGCATTAGGAACTGGGGCAGGCCATTTGCTCCACCATTCAACAAAATTATAATTAACATGTACCTTAACTTCACCTTCCTGTACTATCTCCATATCCCTTTGTTCTTTTAGAACACAAAAATCTGCCACCCTTTACCTTGAATAGGCTCAATGTCAGACCATCCTCAGCTCTCCAAAATACAGTTTTCCAAAGATTCACAACTCAACTCTCCATCCCGGTTCTACTTGGGCAGCATCTCATTCTGAGAGTGTGAGTGACCCTATGTGCGAGATTCACCAGCCATGTGGGAACTTACAAAGGTGGGGAGTGACAGCCGAGGGGAAGGCTCTCGATGTGGACACGCCACCCGAAGAAGGATGGACCACCACTCTCTTTCCTCCCATCTTTTAACCAGTCTGCTTAAGAAAAGAGCTGACCCATGCCAAGTATATCATGGCATTGCCAATGTAATATTTAGATCAAGTTAACAATTCCAAATACGTTAATTTCTTTTAAAAATACAGTTCAGTTGCTGATGTTGGCACTCACTCGTGTACCTTCATTTTATCAGGAGCAGGTTGGAGTGGACAGGAAGGCAGCTACCTGTCATATTTTATGTTATATGGGACATTAAGAACAGTCCCATGGATTTCCATTCTATCTCCTCGCATTCTTCTGAACTTCAAGAAACACTGAATTCATTTACTCAACCTTCCAACATAAGACAACCACCTCATTCTAGGAACCAATCTGACTGGTCACAGCCCCTCTTCTGCTGTTACATCCTTCCTTTGGTAGGTGGACCCAAACTGTAAACAGTCGTTTAGGTGTGACCTCACCAATATCCTGGAATTGTTGTGAGAAGACTGCTTGACTCCTATATCCAATCCAATTTTTTATCCAAAGTGAACGTACAATTTGCCTTCCCAGAAAAGTGATTACCAGGAAATACCATAGGTAATGCAGAGAGACATCTTCTTCACTCCTATGTTGTGTAATATTGATCAGCATTTCTGAACCAGAATTTGATAAAGCCAAGAGATGCTGCTTTGTTCAAATTCCATTTACAAAGTCTCCAAAAACAGAACTTTTCTTTAGGTTGCAGCAAATGGAACAAACTATTCAAAATGCCAGATTTGGACAGCAGTCCAATGTTAGGTAACAAAGCCAACAGATATAGAGGCAAAAACAGAAGTTGCTGGAAAAGCTCAGCAGGTCTGGCAGCATTTGTGAAGAGAAATCAGAGTTATTGTGACCCGGTGGGTCCAGTGACCCTTCCTCAGAACTGATACAGAGGATGGTTAAGGGTTTCATTCTGTAGACGTACATGTGGGTAATATTAGTTGTCTACTTAAAAGCTTGCAAACTCTCAAGGATATCACTCCCTCATGTAAACAGTTCAAAGAAACCCCAACGTACCTGCTCAATGAGTTCATCATCATGTAAGATATAGATCTTGTTGATAGTGTATCGTTCCTTCAAAACCAGAGCAAAATGCTCAATACAACGGATGAATAACTTTGACTTCAGGGTGAGGATGATATCCTTTCAAATTTCAGTAGAAAGGGAAAACAAAATTAATTTCTTATTGCCTTTCTGAATTTCCTGTTGAAGATATATGGTCGTATTACCTATCCCCAGCTGCCTTACAGCGCCAGAGACCTGGGTTCAATTCCCGCCTCAGGCGACTGACTGTGTGGAGTTTGCACATTCTCCCCGTGTCTGTGGGTTTCCTCCGGGTGTTCCGGTTTCCTCCCACAGTCCAAAGATGTGCAGGTTAGGTGAATTGGCATGCTGAATTGCCCGTAGTGTTTGGTGTAGGGGAATGGGTCTGGGTGGGTTGAGCTTCGGTGGGTCGGTGTGGACTTGTTGGGCCGAAGGGCCTGTTTCCACACTGTAAGTAATCTAATCTAAAATCCTCTCCTATTGGCTGATTCCTGGGACGAAGAGGTTGAGTTCTCAGGAACGGCTAAACAGATTCGGCCATTATTCACTCGAGTGTAGAAGAATGAGGGGTGACCTGATTGAAACATATAGGATTCTCAGGGAACGTGAAAGGCTGGATGTTGAGAAGATGTTTCCACTTGTTGGGGAATCTCAAACTAGGGGACATAGTTACAGAATGACATGGAAAGAAATTTCTTTTCCCGGAGCAAGGTGAATATCTGAATTCTCGATCACAAGGAGTTGTGGAGTTGAGATCCCTGAAAGTATTTAAAGAACCACTAGGTAGATATTTAAAATATTAAGACGTGAGCATGAAACAGGAGTTGAGGGCTGGAGCAGATCAGCCATGATCTTGCATAATGGCAGGATAGGAGTCAGGGAGCTCAATGGCCTACTTCTCCACTTGTTCCTTATGTTCTTACGATCTAAGAAGACTCCGAAGCAACATGATAATAAGCACTGCAGAAATATGAAGGAAAAAGTGTTAAATCATCCCTAACATCCTGCCTTACTCACTGCCCAAGTCTGCAGTCTCTGTTCCATCCACAGTCTACATCTGCTGCTCCATTGCTGTAGGAACCCCCTGCTCTATCCAGTGTCCCAACCTCATCCTCCATCCACATTCATACCCCCTTCTCCACCCATTCTTCGAACCCCTTCTCCACCCACTCCCCCAAACCCCCGTCCCCATCCACTCACCCAAACTCCCGTCCCCATCCACTCTCCCAAACCCCCGTCCCATCCACTCTCCCAAACCCCGTCCCCATCCACTCTCCCAAACCCCCGCCCCATCCACTCTCCCAAACCCCCGTCCCATTCCACTCTCCCAAACCCCCGTCCCATTCCACTCTCCCAAACTCCCGTCCCCATCCACTCTCCCAAACTCCCGTCCCCATCCACTCTCCCAAACCCCCGTCCCCATCCACTCTCCCAAACTCCCGTCCCCATCCACTCTCCCAAACCCCCATCCCCATCCACTCTCCCAAATCCCCGTCCCCATCCACTCCCAAACCCCCGTCCCAATCATCTCTCCCAGGCCCCTTCTCCCCCCACTCTCCCAGCCCCGTTTTCCACCCACTCTCCCAAACCCCTTCTCCACCCACTCTCCCAGCTCCCTTCTTCACACACGCTCCCAGCCCCCTTTTCCACCCACTCTCCCAACCCCCTTCTTCACCCACCCTCCCAACCACCTGCTCCACCCACTCTCCCAGCACCCTTCTCCACCCACTCTCCCAACCCCCTTCTTCACCCACTCTCCCAGCCTCCTTTTCCACCCACTCTCCAAACCCCTTCTCCACCCACTCTCCCAGCCCTCTTCTTCACCTACTGTCCCAAACCCCTTGTCCACTCTCTCTCCCAACCCATTCATCACCCACCCTCCCGACCCCCTTCTTCACCCACCCTCCCAACCCCCTTCTTCACCCACCCTCCCAAACCCCTTCTCCACCTGCTGTCCAAACCCCCTCCTCCATCCACTCACTACATCTCTTGCTCTATAAATTGTCCAAACCTATGCACCATCCACAATCCTGGTGCCTAATATATCGACTCAGAGGGCATGAAGTTCCTCTTTTTTCTCACACTGGCTTTCGGTGGTGAGTAATGTACCCCTGCCCTTGGCTGAGAAGACAGTCAGAGCTGACTTGGTAAGCCTGGGCGAGTTTCCTGGCCCTTCATTGGGCTCAATGCTAGTATCCTGGGTTGTCAGAAACTGCCTGCCAATCAGAGGCTAGCAGCCTTTGAGTCCTGAAGTCAGGCAAGGCCTACTCATCATCAGATCCAGCTGCAATAACACAAGTCTTCTTTATCTTCTTGTCACAGTGTGGGAAGGCAATGGGGGATGGTCAGGGAGTTTAGAGGTAGATGCCATTTGGGGTAACTGGAGACCCCCCCTCCCAATCCGGCAGCGAGGTCACCCTGGTTTTCCAGGGAAACCAACACCAGCAGGAATGTAAAGAGAGAGACATCGAAGGTGGTCATTTGACGCTCATCAGTGGCCAATAATTGATTACTTAAGACCTTAGCAGATTGAATAGGTTACCCATGGACTTTCTTGACTAGAACTAATTGATGACCAGACATAAAGGTCGAGGGGGTTACCATATCTCCCAGTACCTCTGCCATTGGCAGGAACAGAGCCCATTGTAATTAGCAGTCGTTCTTGCTTCCCTTTCCAACATCTATTGTCTGTCCTGTTCTGTCAATGTCTAAAAGCTTTTGAAAGCTTTTTTTAATTGCTGGATACATTGACTTGCAAAAATGGAAAAGCATTTTCGGAGTTGACTTATTTCAGTTATCATCCATGAATCTTGACAATCCTCACTGCAGAATTTGGCCTTTAGTGGATAAATGCTTTCATCCATTACGCAGTGAATACAAGACTTTGGATATTACCTTGAAAGTCAGATTAAAAATCAAGTGTTGACCGACAAGCCTACATCAATAATTTTTGTTCTATGTTTTGTTTGCTATTCTGCAGATTCGGTTGCTTTTGTATACTGTTCATGTGCATTAAGAAATCGACAGCATTAGGACAACACATTTTTATCACCAAAAGATGTTCCAAAGTGCTTTAATGCTAAAGAGCTACTTCTGAAACGTGGTCAGTATTGTACCTCAAAGTTTGCTCATTTCACAGATTACCAGATGGCTACAGTATAATCAATCTTGCTCTTTCAGTTCATAACCAAATTAAATTCTTAAAGAAATTATTGAACTATGATTCCATTCCAACCTCCAATGTCTCCAGACTGTCAGACTTTGGATTCACATTCAGTACTGATGAGAGAAGATTTCTTCAAACTGAATACCAGAAAGACTAAAGCTATTATCTTCAAGTCCTGCTGTGTTCTCTAGTTACCAATTCCACCTCGCTCTCAACTAGCTGAGGCTGAACCAGACTTTGCAACCTGGGAACCACATTTGACCAGAGATCCTACCACAAATCCACATCATCACTAAGACTGCCTATATCCCACCTCAATACTATTGCCTGACTCCATCCTCGACTCATCTATTGCTGAAACACTCTACTGCAACTTAATTATATTGAGGTCTGAATTCCTGCCCGGTGTCCCATCCCCCACCCTTCATAGATGATAGCTTAGCCAAAAATCTGTTGCCTACATTTAACTTACAGGTTCCTGTTCACCTGAACTCTGTCTCTTCGGTGTACATTGACTTGACCATTATCCTTCATTTCAAAACCCTCCATTTTCTTGACCATCCTTATTTCTGTGTGTCCTCCACTACTACCATCCTCCAAGACATCTACATTCTTCAAATTCTGGCCTCATTCAACTCCTTGACTTTAAACATTCCATCGCTGATAGCCAAGTTCAGCATTTCCCTGCCTTTCCATTCCTTTCACCTCCTTTAAGACACATCGCTTTCACTAAGAGTTTTATCATTTATCCTAGTATCTCTTGATATGATTTGTGTCAATTTTGGTTTCATAAATGTCCTGTGAAACACCTGAGTAAATACACTCTCTAAATGCAGATTGTTGTCATTGATGTTGTTCATAAAAATCATGTTAATATAAGGGGCAGATCAGAATACTGAGACTCTGAAATAAAAAATAGAAAAAGCTGGAAATAATAAACTGGTCAGACTGTATCTATGGAGAGAGAAACAAAATTAAAGTTTCAGCATTAATGAAGAGCGTATTTCAGAATTAGAGAGAGTTGGAGATGTAACAGGTTCAAAATGAATATTGCAGACAGAGAGCAGTGAGTGGTGAAAGAGAAAAAGGAAAAGTCTGTGATGGAAGGCAGGAGAGATTAAATGACAAGGTTTCACTGGGCAAAACAGGATGTTAATGAAACAAAAATTGGTGATGTAGTAATAGTGAAGAAGGTTATCTCAGAATACAATAGGATCTTGATCAGATGGGTCAATGGGCCGAGGAATGGCAGATGGAGTTTAATTTAGATAAATGTGAGGTGCTGCATTTTGATAGGGCAAATCAGGGCAGGACTTATACACTTAATGGTAAGGTCCTGGGGAGTGCTACTGAACAAAGATACTTAGGAGTGCAAGTGCATAGTTCCTTGAAAGTGGAGTTGCAGGTAGACAGGGTGGTGAAGAAGGCAGTTGGCATGTTTGTCAGTGCATTGGTCAGTGCATTGAATATAGGAATTGAGAGGTCATGTTGCAACTGTACAGGAAACTGGTGAAGCAACTTATAAAATACTACATTCAATTCTGGTCACCTTGCTGTAAGAAATACATTCTTAAGCTTGAAAGGGTTCAGAAAATGTTAAAAAGGATGTTGCCAGAGTTGGAGGGTTTGAGCTATATGGAGAGGCTGAACAGGCTGGGGCTGTTTTCCCTGGAGTGTCGGAGGCTGAGGGGTGACCTTATAGAGATTTATAGAAATCAGGAGGGGCATGGATAGGATGACTGGTCAAGGTCATTTTCCCAGGATAGGGGAATCCAAAATTAGAGGGCATAGGTTTAAAGTGAAGGGGAAAAGATTTGACAGAGACCTGACAGGCAACTTTTTCACACAGAGGCTGGTGCATGTATGGAATGAGCTGCCAGAGGACGTGTTGCAGGCTGGTACAATTGCAACATTTAAAAGGCATGTGAATGGGTAGATGAATAGGAAGAGATTAGAGGGGTATGGGCCAAATGTTGGCAAATGGGACTAGATCAGATTGGGATATCTGGTCAGCATGGTTGAGTTGGACCGAAGGGTCTCTTTCTGTGCTGCATGACTCCATGACTGTATGACAAGACAATCTAACTCATTTCAGTCAATCAGCCTGTTCCTTGAATTTGGAACCAGTCATTTATTGGATGTTTATGTCTCACCAGTGCTCCCAGAGGAGACCTCTGTTTAAAGGTAAGGTGCTGAATCTAACATTTATCAGAATGATAAATCCAATTCAATCTCACTATTATTTATATTAATGAATACTAGATTGCCCAGAGCAGCTTCCATGGTTAGATAACAAACCTGAGTCTTTACTACACATCATATTGAGGGAAATCACTGAGTGGCTGCAGCTTGTAAAAACATTATGGCACTTGAATGGAAATGTTGATTTACAACATTTAGTGTTCATAAAGCATAAACAAAAATTGTGACAATGGAAAGTAACATTTGTAGACAGGAATGAATGGTCTAGAATTGGTTTTTAAATCAGAGTTAGATTTTAGGTTTTATTGTCACGTGTACTCAAGTATAAAAGTACAGGAGTATGGTGACAAGTCACGATGCCGCCACACACGGCACCACGTTAAGTACAAAGTTAGGTGCAGCACGGTGACTCAGTGGTTAGCACTGCTGCCTCACAGCGCCAGGGACTGGGTTCGATTCCAGCCTCAGGCAACTGTCTGTGTGGGGTTTGCATCTTCTCCCTGTGTTGACGTGGATTTCCTCCGGGTGCTCTAGTTTCCTCCCACAATCCAAAGATGTGCAGGTTAGGTAAATTGTCCATGCTAAATTGCCCACAGTGTTCAGGGATGTGTAGATTAGTCAGGGGAAGTGTAAAGTAATAGTGTGGGGGAATAGGTCTGGATGGGATACTCTTCGCAGGGTCAGTGTGGACTTGTTGGGTCAAAGGGCCTGTTTCCACACTGTAGGGATTCTATAAAAGTTCTACCTAGTTACAAACTTTAAGTACAAAAATAGTGAAATAAAGAAAAAAAGCACCATCATCTCTCTCCTATATCTTTGTCACTAATGCTACTTTAATCCATTGACAACTGAATTAAAAGTTTTCACTCATTTACTGCCCTCTCCACCAAGCCTATCCCCAACACCTCCTCCCTCCCTCCTACCCCACCCCCAGTATATGGTTAAAATTAATAGTACATTCAAAGCTGAGCAAAATCAACAAACGGGAAAATTCACAGCAAGGAACAAAGAACACCTATAGCCGTCATTACCTTCACTGTTGTATTTTTCTCAAATCGAAATGCTTTGGTCTGTCCATTTTCCAAATACACCTTGAGAATACCAGGCATTAAGAGTAGCGAGTTACCCTGTGGGAATGATAAAACGCAAAATTCTAGGATTATTTATGAAAACAGATAAGCAAAATAACATAATAGACTCCTCATTATCTTTGTTACAAATTCTAAAATGAGGGACAGCAGAGAGAGATTGTGTGTACGCATATATAAAATATATAGGTGTGGATGTATTTGTGCGTATGCATGTGTGTGTGCATGCATATATATGTTTCTGTGTATCTTTGTGTGTGTGTATGCATTTGTGTGTGTTGGCCTGTGTGTTTGTATGTGTCTGTGTTTGTGTGTGTCTGCGTATGTGTGCCTGTGTGGGTGTCGGTATCTGTGCTTGTGTGTGTGTGTGTCTGTATCTGTGTCTGTATGCGTCTGCGTTTGTGCATATGTGTGTGTGTGTGTGTGTGTGTGTGTGTGTGTGTGTGTGTACCTGTTTTTGTGTTTGTGCTTAGTGATATGTACAGTTTGCCTCCAATATCCCTCCTGAAGTTTCAGATCCAATCTCTCCAGGTATTCATGAACTTCATGCTGTCATTTTGTTCCAAAGTTCACTCACACACACACATCCACAGAAAAGCTCAGCCAATCCTTTGGGATTAAACAACCAAAAAAAACCCCATCACAGCCATAGGAGTTTTCTATGTTTTGTCCGGAGACCAAGCCAAACAAAGCAACTGGTTTGGAGGGACTACACTGAAGATCAGGAATCCAGGGTGGGGTTAAGGTAGTGTGCTTCTTATGCCTAAAGTTTCAGATTTCCAGCCTTATTAAGGGCCTTGTGTTAGGTTTAGATTAGATTCCCTACAGTGTGGAAACAGGCCGTTCGGCCCAACCGGTCCACAACGACCCTCCAACGAGTAACTCACCCAGACCCATCCCTCTCTGACTAATGCACCTAACACTGTGGGCAATTTAGCACGGCCAATACACCTGACTTGCACATCTTTGTGACTGTGGGAGGAAACCGGAGCACCCGGAGGAAACCCACACAGACACGGGGAGAACATGCAAACTCCACACAGACAATCGACCAAGGCTGGAATCAAACCTGGGACTTTGGTGCTGTGAGGCAGCAGTGCTAACCATTGAGCCACTGTGCTGCCCTAAGTAGAGTTGGTAGATCTAATGAAGGACATACAGTTACTTCAGATTAGTGAAAGAAGGCCTCAAAACGTGGCTAGTTGGAGGGCACTAAATTTTGTTCTGGGCATCCAAAAAAGTAGCGGCATAACTGAGAGTTGGCACCATGGTATGAAGTATCAGGGGATCCAAAGTCCACACATGTCTGGAGCACAAACTGTTTTTAATAACCTGATGGGGAAGACACACAGGTTCCTTCCAGTTCCACATTATCTGGAGGGAGGCAGAAGTAGGAAACCACAGACCAGTTATGTGTGGCACCTTATCAAATGCTTTCCAGAAGTCCAGATATACTACATCTACAGGACCTCCATTACCCACTTCACTTGTTACATCTTCAAAGAGTTCTAGCAAATTAAATGAATTACTCTTCACAAAGAAAATGAATTATTCTTCATCGAACCACACTGACTGTGGTGGTTTGTTTTTACTTTACAAATGTAATACCACTTAATAATGAATTCAAACAATTTCCCAATGACAGACAATAAACTAACCATTCTGTGGTTTCCTACTTTCTATTTCCCTCCCGTTTTGAACTATTGTCTTCCATTAGCAATTTTCCAACCACTAGAACCTTTCCAGATTCCAGGACATTTTGGAATACTATAATTAATGTATCCACTATCCCCGCTGTCACTTCCTTTAAGACTATAGGGTATAGGTCATCAGATCCTGGGGACTTGTCTGCCTTTAATCCCAATACTTTGCTCAGAATTTTCTCCCTATTGATGGTGATTGCTACAAATTCTACCTTTTCTATAATCTCTGCATTACCTGTTACAATTGGGATGGTTTCAGTGTCTTCCACTGTGCAAACTGAGGTAAAGTATTGATTTAGAGTCTCTGCCATTTCTGTGCTCCCCACTATTAATTCCTCAACCTCGAAAGGGCCAACATTCATCTTAGCTACTCTCCTTTTTATATACTGATAAAATTATTTGCTGTCTGTTTTTATATTTTGAGCTAGTTTTCTTTCATAATTAACCTTCATTCTTTTTATTACTTTTGAATCACCCTTTGCTGGTCTTTAAAAGTTTCCCAATCCTCCAGCCTGCCACTGCTCTTTGCAATATGGCATGCCTTAGTTTTTGCCCTTATGTTATCTTTAACTTCCTTAGTTAGCTATGGATGCATTTATCCCTCTTATATTCTTTCCTTCCTTTCTAAATATCTCCTTTAATGTTCATCAATAGTCCTACATTTTAGTCTTTCCGCATGGCCCACTGGGCCAAATCTGTCGATTTCCCTATGTAATTAGCTTTGTTTAATTCTAAAATACTAGTATGGGACTCAGGTTTCACCAACGCTCGCCACAATCAACATTATTCAGGCCCTCAGGAAGCATAAAACCAATAAGGCACCTAGTGTTATATAGAAAAATACAAGTTACCCAGTCCAGAACATACTGGGAGCAAATCAGATTAATTATAATCTGGCTGAACTAGTCAGTGGGCTAAATGCCTGTGGAAGGCACAAACCTGTATTTGGCCATTGACGATCACTTCCTCAGCAAAGTGTACTTTGACTGGGTTGCTTTTCAATCTGGCTCGCTTTTCTTCAGTAATAAATGATGACTTGGGCCCCTGTATACAAACAGAAACCATGGCACTTAAACAACAGCTTTGGCGTTTTGTGTTGACAATGTGTGGCAATTGGGAAAGCCCTGCACTGATGTTCTGAGTTCCAAAAGTTTGATTGTAACCTAAAATACGAACATACAAACAAGGATCAAGAGAGTAGGCCTATGAGCCTACTTCACTCTTCAATAAAATCACAGCGGTTCTGATTTTATTGTAGGATCCAGGCCCTTCAGCCCAACAAGTCCACCCACCAACACTCCAAAGTGTAACTCACCCAGACCCATTCTCCAACAGTAACCCCTGACTAATTCACCTAACCTACACACCCCTGAATACAATGGGCAATTTAGCACTACCAATTCACCTAACCTACACATCCCTGAATACAATGGGTAATGTAGCACTACCAATTCACCTGACCTACACATCTTTGGACTGTGAGAGTAAACCAGAGCACCAGGAGGAAACCCACACAGACACAGGGAGATTGTGCAAAATCCACATGGTCACCCAAGACTGGATTCGAACCCAGGTTCCTGGCCCTGTGAGGCAGCACTGCTAACCACTGAGCCATCATGCCTCCTCTTGATTTTAACCTCAACTCTACATTCCTGTATCTCCCTGATAATCTTTCAACTCCTCAGTCATCAGGAATCTGTCTATCTCTGCCTTAAAAAATATTTAAATACTCTGCATCCACCACCTCGTGAGGAAGGGAATTCTAAAGGCCCACAACCCTTTGAGAGAAAAAGGGTTTCCTCATCTTTGTTTTAAATGGGTGCCCCCCATTTTAAAATAATGATCTCCAGTTCTCAGATTCTTTCATAGAGGAAACCTGAATTCTTTCAGCATTCACCCGTTCAAGACCCCTTGAGATCTTAAATGTTTTAGTTAATTCACTTATAACTCTTCAAAACTCCACGGGATACAAGCCCATCCTATCTAGCCTCTCCATCTAAGGCAATCCACTTATTCCAGGTATTCCTTCTCTGAACTGCTTCTGATGCGTTAACATCCTTCCATAAGTACAGTGACCAAAACTGTATACAGTACTCCAGATGTGGTCTCCCCAAAGCCCTGTAAAATTAATGTATAATCTCCCTACTCTTGCAGTTAATTCCCTTTGCAATAAACCATTCAAATTGTGCCACGTGACCTTTTGTATCCATCTGAAAGAGGACATGGCATCTCGGTTTAATAATTCAACTCTAAAAGTCTAGTGCTTGCCTCAGTCTTGCACTGAAGCTCATTCAATATCCCCGTAATAGCATGTACTTCTAACTAGATAGAGAGAGCTGGAGGTCTAGTTGATGGGTGCTGCTCCACTTTAGGATATGCTGAGATTAATGATCAAATCTTCATTTGTATCCTGCATGAAGCCTGGAAACTTCTTTGATTATGTAGCTTGATAACACATCACACAAGACAAATAGCCACTGAAGCATGAATCAAACCCTTCTGACGTGAGCTGGTTGAATTTGTGTCAAACTTGGAGCAGTGCACAGTCTCATCAAGCCCCATCAAATGTTAATTGAACATAAAGCACCATCCTGTTCAGAGTCAGGTGGCTTTTTGCAAGCTTACTTCAAGACATCTAGTTCTCTTAATGCTAAGGAAACAGGGTCAATTGAAGTTTGATAGATTTTTATTGGAATACTCAGAGATGAGGTACAGCTGACTGAAGGAACAGGCCAAATAGCCTGCTCCTGTTCCCGTGTCCAAGATCAAGTGCTCACTTTAAATGTCAGCATCCATCCCATCTATAGATTTGTTATATCTGTTAGTTATTTCACTAATAAGTCTTCAAAACTCCACGGGATCCAAGCCCATCCTGTCTAGCCTCTCCATCTAAGGCATGTCATTCAAACTGCCATTGCAAATGCCAGACTAAAGTATTTGGGAATTAATCTGAATCACATCGAGTGGATCTCTCCTGGACTGCAACCGAGTTGTGAATAAACCCATAGAATCCCGACAGTGTAGAAACAGGTCATTTGGCCCAACAGGTCCATACCGACCCTCTGAAGAGTATCCCACCCAGACCCATTCCCCTACCATATAACTCTACATTTCCCCTGACTAATGCACTTAACCCACACATCCCTGAACACTACGGGCAATTTAGTAATTTAATATGGAAACTTCACACAGACAGTCGCCCGAGGCTGGAATCGAACTGATGACCATGAGTAGCATTGGAAAGCTCTGCTTTTAAAAGTCGAAAGATTGTACTTACAGGGGTATTTCGCAGGACAGTCACTGTAACAGTGTTACCACATTCCCTGCAATAAACAATTTGACAAATATTAAAGCAATATGGATCCAATGCAGAAAAAAAAGGACACTTGACTAAAACCTGCAAAATTAAGCTCCTGGCACAGAATATTATTTTCCGGGATCACAGGCTTGAACTTAACAGCAACACATAAGACTCATAAGAGTTGTACAGCGTGGAACCAGACCCTTTTGTCCAACTTGTCCTCACTGACCAGACATCCCAATCTGATCTAGTCCGTCTATCTCACTCAGATTGTAGTTCGATGTTAAAAATAAAATTGCCACGATCTTACAAGCCCCATGGGACTGCTCTCTCATTTGAGAAAGAGAGGTGACTGGTGAATTAGAATTAGGTTCAGTGTCACGTGTGCTCAAGTTACAAAAGTACTGGAGTGCAGTGAAAAGTGTACAATGTCACCAACACACAGTGGCACCTTAAGTAGAAAATACCTAGGTATAAATCTCAGGTATAAAATTAGAGAAAATAAAGAAATAAGTTACAGAACATGACAGATATACACAGTATATGTTAGGAAAATAAGAAATAAAGAAATAAAAAGATTCACAATGCAGTCTTTCTATTGTTGGGGGTGGGGTTCAGAACTAGAGGGCATAAGTTTAGAGTGAGAGGGGAAAGATATAAAAGGGATTGAAGAAGCAACGTGTTCACGCAGAGGGTGGTGAATGTATGGAACGAGCTGTCAGAGGAAGTGGTGGAGGCTGGTACAATTACAACATTTAAAAGGCATCTGGATAGGTATATGAATAGGAAGGGTTTAGAGAGATATAGGGCTAAGCGCTGGCAAATGGTACTAGATTAGGTTAGGATATCTGATCAGCATGGATGAGTTGGAGAAGGGTCTGTTTCTGTGCTGTACATCTCCATGACTCTCTGGCTCTATTAGGGCTTTCTGTAATGGTAGTGGTTTAACTTGAACCTCAGACAAGGGGAAAGGTTGAGAAGGAGAGTCCCTCATGGTAACCAATGTTTACACAAAGACATCAGCATCAGAAACATTTCTGGTAAACAATCGCACTAAAGCTCCAGTGTAAGTCCAGAGTTCAGATACAAAGGGTAAAGATGCCTTCCTATAAGCAGTCTCCCACAGCCCAGATTAAAGCAGAGTGAAGTCTAATGAAGACGTCAGCCTTACACATTCTGGATGTGATCACGAACACATTGGAGATTGGAATACATCCAAAAGAGTACAAGTCATAACTCAGACCATACTTAGTTTTACATATTTGGTTCTTACAAACCCTGCCTCCAATGTGTGGCATGTATTTAAATTGGGATTGCAGTGAGGTTTTCTACACAGGTGGGAACTCCATTCTATATATTCTGCTAAACAGTTCTTAAGATCCAGCCAGACAACACTGTTTAAGCCCAAGACCCTTGATAACACCTTTAACAGGAAGCAAATCAAATTCAGTAAAGTTACTGAGAGATTCTTTTGTAATGATCACCACCTTAGCACTGAATCCTAGAGCTACAAGCATTGGACAGGAGAAATATATTCCAACAAAAGAGGCTCTGGGTTTGACAAATGCACACGCTACATACACCTTGCTTTGGTTTATCATTTATGAACAATCTTTAACTTAAAATGCTTTCTTTAACTACATTTCTGATAGAATACACTGAATTATAAATAGTGGGACTATGGATACAATGGAGAATTCATCTTAGGTAAGCAAGCAAGAATCAACTGTGTGGATAATAGAGTGTTCAACTGTCTGTATTTATGGAGAAATTGGCTGTATGTGTAATGGGGTACTGGTTGTTTGCGTAGGGTACACAACGGAGCATTCAATAGTACTTGGAATGGAGTTCTTGATTGTGTGTATATGGAGTATTTGACTATATGTATATCCAAGTTTTTGACTGTATGTATAACCTGGCAGTGCACATATCAAAGAAGGAGAAAGTGAGGACTGCAGATGCTGGAGATCAGAGTCGAGACTGTGGTGCTGGAAAAACACAGCAGGTCAGGCAGCATCCAAGGAGCAGGGGAGTTGATGTTTCAGGAAAAAGCCCTTCATCAGGAATAAAGGGTTTCTGTTGAAGGGCTTTTGCCTGAAATGTCGATTCTCCTGCTCCTCGAATGCTGCTTGACCTGCTGTGCTTTTCCAGCACCACATTCTTAATGCATATCTAAGCATTCAATTGTGCATACAAGTTTGTCTTTGTATTTGAATTTTCACATGTGTTTAAAATGGGGTATTCAATTATGTTTGCATGTAATAGAGAACTGGCCGGGTGTGTAATGGAATATTCAAACTTGTGTGTGAAAACTTATTCAACTGTCTGTGTAATTGAATTTTCGATTGAAATGTCGACTGTGCGTGCAGCAGAATATTTGTCTCTGTGAGTAACTGAGAACTCAACTGTTTGTCTAATTCAATATATGTAATGGTTTATATTATAGAACACTATTGTGCAAGATGTCTGGGCGAGCTGCTGTAGAACTAAGGAGACATATGACACTCAATTAAGTCTTGTTGGTGATCTCCCTTTAGAACTGCAAACAATTTTCTACACTTTAGCTTTGTTTTATTTTGTGAGTTTGCCACCAACAACTTGCATTTATATTGCACTTTGAAGGTCACAAAACTTCACAATTCAAACTTCATAGCAAGTTCACCTATTAAAGGACTTAAAGACAGCCCTCAAATAAGGTCATAGAGATGTACAGCACAGAAACAGACCCTTCAGTCCAACGTATCCATGCCGAACAGATATCCTAAATTAATCTAGTCCCATTTGCCAGCATTTGGCCCACATCCCTCTCAACCCTTCCTATTCAGATGCCTTTTAAATGTTGCAATTGTACCAGCCTCCACTACTTCCTCTGGCAGCTCATTCCATACATGCAGCACCCTCTGCGTGAAAAGCCCCTTAGGACCCTGTTATATCTTTCCCCTCTCACCCCAAACCTATGCCCTCTGGTTCTGGACTCCCCCACCCAGGGAAAAGTCATTGGCTATTTACCCCAACCAGGCCTCTCATGATTTTATAAACATCTATAAGGTCACCCCTCAGCCTCTGAAGTTCCAGAGAAAACAGCCCCAGCCTGTTCAACCTCTCCCCAGTGCTCAAATCCTCCAACCCTGGCAACATCCTTATAAATCTTTTCTGAAACCTTTCAAGTTTCACAACATTCTTCCGATAGGAAGGAGACCAGAATTGCACGTAATATTCCAAAAGTGGCTTAGCCAATGTCCTGTACATCCACAACATGACATCCCAACTCCTATGTTCAATGCATTGAACAATAAAGGAAACCATAACATCTTCTTCACTATCCTGTCTACCTACGACTCTGGCCATTAATGATTAGCTGGTGGTAACTATTAAAACTTTACATTCAGTGAATGCGCTAAAAGGGTCCTCACCTAATAATGTTATCGATACGTTCCTGGGAAATTGTATCCAGAGGCATGTCGTTAATTTGTAAAATCTGGTCACCTGGGAATAGCTTTCCCTCTCCAGGACCACCTAAGAAGCAAAATGAAGTCAGCATATTTTTGAATGGAGCATTAGTTGTCCCTCACAGAAAGAGGAGAAAAAACTGAAAGTACATGGGAAGCTATTAGCATATGCAAAGGTTAAAAAAAAAAGATAATTATTCATACTTTTTTTTGACAACTGCACATCTTGCTGCCTGAAGCTTGTCTCATCTCAATGAAAAGGGAATGATGCATTTCTCAGATTGTGGAGAGAGAGAGAGAGGTGAATTGTACCTGTTTGTGACTTTCTTATAAAGAACTAGGGAACACAGATAATGTCAATGAAACTAAGGATTCTTGTGTGTGTTGAATAATCACAGCGTAGAACCCAAGGACCAGCATGCTAGAGATCATAAGGAAATTGATATTGGACCAAGGACAGGAGTTCACCAAAATAACCAAAGCAAATCTGCCTGTGTGGAGCTTCTACCTTCCCCCTCCATATCTATGTGGGTTTCCTTCAGGTGCTCCGGTTTCCTGCCAGTCCAAAGATGTGCAGGTTGGGTGGATTGGCCGTGCTAAATTGCCCCATAGTGTGTAGGCTAGGTGGGTTAACTGTGGTAAATGTGGAGTTAAGGAGATTGGGTGAGATGCTGTTCAAATGGTTAGTGCAGACTCAATGGCCCGAATAGCCTCTACCTGCACTGTAGGGATTCAATGATGATTCTATGAAAATAAAGAACAAGTTAAAGGCATGAAAGTGTGACAAATCACCCAGAGCAGAAGATTCCATGCCAGAGTTTTAAAGGAGAATTGGTGCAGACAATGCATATGCCCTGACTGTAACCTATCAAAGCTGAGGAACTGGTCCCATAGACTGAAAAAATTACTCATGTCACTCCAACAGTTGAGAAAGGGAGAAGAACTGCATCAGAGGTCAGATCAGTTTTCCTTCGTGTGAATCCAAGGAAAGTGATGGTACCAAACAGAGTACCAGGCCGTGCACTCAGAGCATGCGCAGATCAACTGGCAGAGGTCTTCTCAGACACCTTCAACCTCTCCCTGCAGCAGGCCACTGTCCCTGCCTGTTTCAAGAGGGCCAACATTATCTCTGTGTCTAAGAAGGCTCATGCTGCATGTCTCAGTGACTCCCGCCCAGTGGCCCGAACTTCAATGGTCATGAAATGCTTTGAAAGGCTGGTCATGGCATTAATCAACTCCAGCCTCTCCACTGCTCTTGACCCACTCCAATTTTCCTATCAGACCAACAGATCCATGTCAGATGCCATATCACTTGCCCTCCACTCCGCCCTAGGACATCTTGACACCAAGAACTGCTACATGAGAATCTTACTCATTGACTACAGTTCAGCTTTCAACACTATTATCCTCTCGAGACTGATTACTAAACTTAGTTATTTCAGACTAAGAGCCACTCTCTGCAACTGGATCCTCAGTTTCCTGACCCACAGGGCACAATCAGTAAAGACTGGGGACAATATTTCATCCTCACTAACGCTCAATGCTGGAGCCCCTAGGGTTGTGCACTCATCCCCCTACTATACTCACTGTATACCCATGATGCGTCACCATGGTGAACTCGGCCCGGACAATCATAAAGGCCAACCTCCTATCTATAGAATCCATCTACCAGGACCGCTGTCAAGGAAAGGCCGCCAGCATTCTCAAAGATCCATCCCACCCTTCAATGTTTTTCTACAACCTCTACCATTGGGGAGGAGGGACAGAAGCCTGAACACACGCACCAGCCAGTTTCGAAACAGTTTCTACCCTACTGTTCTTAGAATACTGAATGGACTCACAAACTCTTAACATTCGCCTGTACCTGTATTTTTGTTTTTGCTGCTGTTTACCTATTGTTCACTTATCTATGCTACTGAACTCGGTGATCTGCCTGTATTGCTCGCAAGACAAAGCTTTCCTCTGTGCCTCGGTACACAAGACAATAAATTAAATTAAATTAAATTCAGAAGCCTGGTGAATTATAGCCCAATTAACCTCACATCTTGCATTGGCAAATATCTAGGCCTATCATTAAGGACAGAGTGGCTGAAGATGTAGCTAATTTTCAGCTGATCAGAGACAGTAGTAAAGGCCCTACAAATCTCTATGAACTTTTTTAAATACGTGAGGAGAGAACCTCTGGGTCCTAACGTCCACTGGTCGTGTCTTACCCTTTGGAAAAAAATCCAGCAATGAGATGATAAGCCACTTTTATGATCTTATTGTGGGGTGGGTTCTTGAGGAAGGGGTCTCAGGAGGAGTTGGAGGCTTGGATAGGGGTGCGGATTTGAGGCCATTCCCTTGCCCCCATCCCTGCCTCCATTGTCACTAGTTGGATAAAATGCAGGCTCTCCTCCTTAACCTAGTTTGCAAGTTGTCATGGTTTCTCAGTTTGGAAACTAGGCAGCTTTGTCCACCGGGGGCAGATAATTTGGAAGATGACGGGTTAAGGCCCTTAATTGACCATTTTGGTGGAAGTCAAGAAGGCCGTCTATGGATCATTTTAATTAATTACCGAGGTGGCAGGAAGAGGGTGAGGGGCCAAGCCCATTATATCACCTTCTGACCATCTTCAGGGAAGAGAAAATTCCACTTGAAGTATTGTCACCATGGCAAAACTGACAAAGATTGAGAAGAGTTCAGAGTTAATGCTGGAGGTGTTGAGATGGACTGTATCAGTTAAAAGCCCTGGCCCTATCAGACCCGCAGCCCCTCTTGAAAACACTTCAGGCCTTCCCTCAGTTCGATTAGATTACTTACAGTGTGGAAACAGGCCCTCCGGCCCAACAAGTCCACACCGACCCGCCGAAGCGCAACCCACCCAAACCCATTCCCCTACATTTACCCCTTCACCTAACACTACGGGCAGTTTAGCATGGCCAATTTACTTAACCTGCACATTTATGGACTGTGGGAGGAAATCGGAGCACCCGGAGGAAACCCACGCAGACACGGGGAGAATGTACAAACTCCACACAGACAGTCGCCTGATGCTGGAATTGAACCTGTGTCTCTGGCGCTGTGAGGCAGCAGTGCTAACTGCTGTGCTGCCGTGCTGCCCACATTGGAACCTCCCATTCCCAGGTATTTACCTGCAGTGACAGACTTCACACATACTGGTGAATCTTCTGAGACCATAAAACCATAGTCCAGGAGTGGATCTTTGATAATCTTCACTGTGACCTTCAAAGGGCTGCTCGGCTGGTTTGTGTTAGCAGCTGCTCCATCGGCTGGACCTTGATTACTTCAATCACAAACAAAGCAAGGGTCACATTTGTCAATCATTGTCAGAATCTTATTATTTTCCATATTATTTAATCCACCTCTCACCCATCCTCACCACACCCCTTCAATCCCCCATCCCCACCCCCAGCCTGGACTCGGTCAGGTTCCTGCAAAATTCTCACTCGTAGTCTCTCCCCATCGCATTGGCTTTCTGAGAGAGAGGTCATTGTAAAAGGGATTTCCTCTGCTTCTCTGTATCCACCTCAAAACTGACACACCCATTCTCTAGGAACCTGCCAAAACCAGGGTGAAAAATTCCAGCAAGCTGTTTCGAGAATGTCAAAGGATCAGAAGATTCTTGGTGAGTTAATAGAATCAAAGACAGAGGCTATGAGTCACAGAACCTCTGCTCTGTCCAAACTGCAGCAAATTGGCTAGGATGAGATCAAAATGTAGTTAGTGAATAAAACCAGGAAATTTTCAGCAAGTTCGGCAGCATCTGTGGAGAAACTTTCAGGTGAGTGAGTCACTGACACGTCAAGTCCATGGTCTAGAATGGCGGAACAGGCTCAAGGTGCTGAATGGTCTGCTCCGGCTCCAATATGCCTTCATCAGAAGTGGGTAAAGTCAGGGTGCAATTTCCCCTCCCTGGAGATGGTGAGGAAAGGGCAAATATTTGGTTGAGTTCACCCAGAGGTGTACTCAGTCCCTTTCTCACCACCTCCACTCCGGGCAGGAAAATCCATGGTGGGCATCCTCAGCCCGCCAACAAGTGAAGCTTTTGAATCACCAGCTAATAGACAATAGACAATAGGTGCAGGAGTAGGCCATTCAGCCCTTCGAGCCTGCACCGCCATTCAATATGATCATGGCTGATCATTCCTAATCAGTATCCACTTCCTGCCTTATCTCCATAACCCTTGATTCCAAGGGCCTAAGCCACTCATTGGGCTGAATACCCTCTCTCCCAGCTGGTGGGAACAGGGCGTGTTTTCTTCACAGGGAAGCTCCACTTGCCTGAATCTGGGGCTAATTGGGACAGGGAGAGTTACTCACCCCATCCCCAATAGTGTCCCCAAAATACCCACTTTCTTACCCACTGGTGAAGCTGGTCATGGTGTGCCACTTGTGCTTCCAACCCTGAGCCTACAAATTTCTGATTGAGCAGTTACCTCTGGGTGGGTGGTGGACAGGGCAAGGATTCAGTGAGCAGGCTCCTGATTGGACAAAGGAGAAGCCCTTAAGTACCAAATTGATGCTCAATCCAATGAACTTTCATGCTGGGGTGATAAAGAGAGCCTAAGTAGGTTAATGTCCCTTGAAGTCACCTATGCCCACACTTAGTACTCACCACATTAAATCCTAGCCTTAGGGATGTACCAGGTTTTAAGCAAATGCAAGGGTAGAGAGTGGAAAGAAAAAAACATGGGATGGTCTGTGCTGAGATTGAAGACTGGACAATAACAAAGGGGGTAATGGTGTTAGGCAAATTAAGTCAGAATGGAACAAATCAAGGAGCAAAACACGAATATGGAGGAGGGATACACAATGACAACAGAGTCACTGCCACAAGATTGGCTGTTTTCCCTGGAGGCTGAGGGGTGACCTTACAGAGATTTATAAAATCGTGAGGGTAAATAGATAAGGACTTTTCCATGGGGTGGGGGAGTCCAAAACTAGAGGGCAGAGGTTTAAGATGAAAAGGGAAAGATTTAAAAGGGTCCTAAGCGGCAACTTTTTCACACAAAGGGTGGTGTGTGCATGGAATGAGCTGTCAGAGGAAGTGGTGGACATTGGCATAATTACAACAGTGAAAAAGCATCTGGATGGGTATATGAACAGGAAGGGTTTAGAGGGATATGGCTAAGTGCTGGCAAATGGGACTAAATTAAGTTATCTGGTCCTCATGGATGAATTGGATTTAATACTCTTTTCGTGTTGCCCTGACTCTATAAATGATTCAGAGATCTGAATTATTGGGTTAGACATCAAATGGCCATGGGATTTTGATCCAGTGCTGGGAAACTTTGAAAATTACAGTCCCAGACATTATCTTGGAATGCCATCTTCTGGGACAGTTGTGAATTTGAAAGGCTTAGGTTTAATTTTAAAATTTTGAGTGAATTCTCCCACCCTGATGTCATGAGAGTAATGACAAGTGTGGTGACAAAATAAGGTGAGAAAGAAAAAAGTATAGATTTGTATCATTGCAAAAGAAGGTCTTGACTTGCCCTGAGCTTAGAAAGGTGAGTTCAAAGAGGTGACGACCTTATTTCAGTGCATTTGCAGTTCATTAAAAACCCAATTCGGCAGACTTACATCGCTTTTCCAAAACACCTCTCCTCTACCACGAAATGTAGACAGTGAAAATTCCCAACAGAAAGGTCAGAGCCAGTTCCTGACATCTATAGCTTGGTGAAGACCCATCCTGCCATCACCCAATGCACTTCACACATCGATGCTGACATGGTGGATTGACGCTCATTAACTTTAGCACCAGGTTACAGACTGTCAGAGACTATCATCACTCAGACTGCCAGCTGCTTACACACCAAATACAATTCGTGTGCTTTGAGTAAGTGGTGATGTGTGAACGTTAGAGGATCCACCACAGTCATTCAATCACACTATGTGGGGATGGTCACAGTCAGTTCAAGTGATGTAGTGTAGTGATTACAGGTAGGTCAGTTGAGGGATCAATCTGTGAGGGTGTGGCCAGTTTTTCTTTGCAATGAGATAAAGGGAGAGACTCAGTATGACAGAGAGGGACACATGAGCGGAAGGAGGTGATGATGAGCAGGAGAATGTTATGGACCAGACCAGACCAGACCCTCTCAAAATATTTTAAGAAGGTAGCCTAGGCCCTAATTGTTTCTTACCTTAAAGACAGATGTAAAGTGCCATGTCCCGAACACTATTTACTGGTCAAACTACTTGATATTAAACAAAACATAATGTATTCAAATGCTATCATTAAAAGTACAACTAAAGAAAGAAGAACTTAGAATAAATTAACTCGACTGGAAAACTTAACAGAACAATAGATACAACAACTATTATTAATTAACTGTTTCAGTATAGTAGTATTCTATAAACACACCTTTTGGCAAAAAGGCAAATTCAGAAAACAGATCTTGATTCACATGTAATCCAGCAACCTATGAAGAGAACCGCTAGCTTTTGGCTATAATCAAGAGATGGGGAAAATAGGTTCCACTTTTTCAACATCACAATAGCAACCGATGCTGAATTTCAAAACTAAAAAAACTAAAAACTAGAAATCCTGATTTGTGAGAGCTGGCTACACCCATCCAGGCTGCACCTTTTATTCCAACTTTAAATAAAAACAAGGCCTCCCAAGTTGTTTACTTTCTAGGCTCTTACTAGCCAATTCGGCACCTCTGCCTTAAAACTTTGCTTAATTGTAACCAGGACAAAGCACACTTCCTAAAGCCACAGCATTGTCACAAGAAGTCATCAGGTGTCCCCAGTGAGTAAGCTGGAAATGCAGAAAGGGTTAGCAGTTTGGGAGGATGTGATGCTGTGAGCCCTTGGGTGGAACACGATGCTTGCAAGTAGTTATGAGCCTTGGCAAAGGCATGTGCCGTATCCTGAGTAAGAGGTAACAGAGAGAAGATGGTGCCACTTGATCTTGCAGAGTGCAGAAAATCTTTTCACTCTGTACACAGCACTGACCCACACTGCTCTTTATGCCAAGGTTGGTTGTCTTTGTTATGGTGTTCCCCTTTGGGGGATGGGGGAGGTGAGCAAGGATAAGGATTCCCATCCTCTCCACCAGACAGCCCAGCAGCACCTTCAGATCTCTGTCCTGGAAGGAGCTTGTCTTTCCCCTTGAGACCGTTTCCAGATCGAGCCCCTGCAGGTCTGAGAGATCAATGCTGATTGGGAGAGTCTGAAGTAGTGGCAGCTGGGCTTTTGGGGCAGGGGTGGGTGGTACAAGGAAACCAGGAGAAGATCTTACCTGGAGCACAGGAAACACGATTTCATGAGAAATGCAGCCATCATCTCACGAGTATAATTAGTGAGGAGAAACGTAGAAGATGGTGTGAGAAAATTGATTGTGGGCCACTGTGAAACTCACTGGCCGTCACACTTTCAGGAGAAATCGGAGAATTTAGCCCGACTTCACTGTATTGGAAAGTACAGGATGTTCAAAGGATGTACTTGACAAAAAGTTTGTAAAAAAGCAACAGATCAGTTCAAATCAGCGAGATTTTTTAAACAAACGCAGAGGAAGTCTCCTTGTTCGGTTTGAATCTGATTAGAATGTTTTTGTTTAATTGGTGGGCAACAAGATTCCGTGCACTGAAGTGTTCCATGCAGACCCCAACTGGATGGCCTAACAGAGGTTACCATAGCAACACCCCTCTGCAGGTCAGGGGAAACAGCAGGGATGGCCTGCTCTACCACTTATTAAAAATGTGAATTATAAACAGGGGACTTAGCCAGGTCACGACAGGAGGTGGAAGGAGCGAGCCCTCTACACTGTCCCCTATCTCCAGCCCTCTCCCTGTAACCACATTACGAGGTAAAAACAATGACTGCAGATGCTGGAAACCAGATTCTGGATTAGTGGTGCTGGAAGAGCACAGCAGTTCAGGCAGCATCCAAAGTGCAGCGAAATCGACTTTTCGGGCAAAAGCCCTTCCTGATGACCACACTATAACCACACTACCCCCAACACAAACACACACACAAACACCGCCAGACCAGAACACTGGGAGCAGACCGGAACATCTCACTGTCAACTCTGGTCAGCGACTGGAATCGGGTATTAAAGATGCTTCAGCTCTGAGTGAGAGCCAGTCAGACTATCATGATGCCCATATTAAGAAGCTAGACAGTATAAATATGAACTGTATCTAACCTTTCAAATGTTTCGTACATTGTGACCACCCCCAATCAGTTCTTTGAAAATACCTGAGCTATGTTTGTGGAACAGTCCCCTTCTCTTAATCATCTTGCAATGGGATTTAAGAGTACATTTTACTATTTAGTATTTCTATTTCAAAAGGAATGTACATCAGAAAAAGGTCAGGAGGCCTGACTTCGAGCCTACAGGACTACTGTCCAATGTCTAAGCTACAGTATTCTCTCAACTGTACAGAGATGTGAGCTGATGATCTGTGGGTGAAAATTACTTCTTTAATTGCGCAACAATTTTTCATGAAACAGTCTGGATTGGAACAAAGATGCAGCTTAAAGGAGTAGGGTATTTATGTTACATTAAATTTAATCTGACTTCAGGCTATCAGAAAACCGCTACTTCCAGACAAGGTGATTGACATGATCTCGTGCAGATAAATAATTCATAAAGGCTTTTAACGATGTAGCAATTGTGGCTGTTTGTTATATTATAGACAAGGGAAAATCAAAACTCTCAACAACTGAAAGTGCTTTGTGCTTCTGAAAAGGGTCATTCTGTTTTGTTTGTGAGATTTTATTTACAAAAACGATAATGCTTTTGGTGACAAAATGTAGTTTTATAAATTCAACGTTGACTTGCTTTACAGTACACAGCATGTAATGCCATAATTGAGAGAAATCAGCAAGGTAAAGGCTATGTTGTAAATGTAATATCCATGTTAATTTGCTGAGGCAGGTTCTGAGAATAGAAACCAGGATTTTATAAACCTCCCGGAGGTGGACCAGGAGGTAGAAGAGCTGGTGAAATGATGAGTGGCCATGCGTGATTGGCTGTTTGATGTGATACGGCCAAAAGGGCTTCGGGTTTTTGAAAAGATTCGTAGGGTTATGGATTTGGTCATAGATTCATTCGCTGAACTGGTGTGGTTTTCTGCAGACGTTTTGTCACCTTGCTAGGTGACATCATCAGTGTGTCTTCGATAAAGTGCTGTCGGTCTGTCCTGCCTGGTACTTGTGTGTCTCTGCTTTTTGGTACTTCCAGTTCTGTATCTGAATGGTTTGTATATCAGATCAGTTCAATATGTTTATTGATTGAGTTCCAGCTGGAGTGACAGGCTTTAAGGAATTCTCTCATGTGTCTCTATTTTGCCTGTGCTGGGATGGTTACATCGTCCCAGTTGAATATGTGTCCTTCGTTGTCCGTGTGGGTGGAAATCAGAGTACTGGTTCAGTCTGGCAGTGGGGAGTTGATGCTCATGCATTCATATGGTCAACTTTTCTTCCTGTTTGTCCTGTGTACTGTTTTTCACAGGCCTTGCAGGGTATCTTTGTAGATTATGTTCATCCTGTTGAATGGGGGTTTAGATTACTTACAGTGTGGAAACAGGCCCTTCGGCCCAACAAGTCCACACCGACCCGCCAAAGTGCAACCCACCCATACCCCTACATTTACCCCTTACCTAACATTTACCCCTTACCTGACCAATTCACCTGACCCGCACATCTTTGGACTGTGGGAGGAAACCGGAGAAAACCCACGCAGACACGGGGAGAACGTGCAAACTCCACACAGTCAGTCGCCTGAGTCGGGAATTGAACCCGGGTCTCTGGCGCTGTGAGGCAGCAGTGCTAACCACTGTACCACCGTGCCGCCCACGTGCCAGACCCCGTGTCGGGTCTTTAACTTTTGTGAGGAGTTGGTGAAACGTGTTTACCGGTTTGTGGGCCACTAAGATTCCTAGGGGTCTGAGTAGTCAGGTAGTCATTTCAAAAGGGCTTTTTCCCAGTGGAGGGAACGGATGCAGAGACTGTCCACCGGGGGGTGGGGGGGGTGGGGTGGTGGGAACGGGCTTTTTTTATTCATTTCTGGGACATGGATGTCACTGGCTGGCTAACATTTATTGCCTGTCCCTAGTTGCCCTTGACAAGGTGGGCAGGAAGATATCTTCTTGAACCATTGCAGTCCATGTGCTGTGGGTAGACCCACAATACCCTCACGGAGGGAATTTCAGGATTCTGACTCAGCATAGTGAAGGAACGGCAATATATTTCCAGTCAGGATGGTGAGTGGCTTGAAGGGGGACTTAGTCAATGGTATTCCCATGTATCTGCTGCTCTTGTCCTTCTGAGTGGAAATGGTCGTAGGATTGGAAGGTGCTGTCTGAGGATCGTCGGTGAATTGCCGCAGTGCATCATGAAGATAGTACACACTTGTCAGTGATGGAGGGAGCGGATGTTTGGTTGCAAAAACATAATTGAAGCCCCAATTAGGGGTCATTTTGCTGGTGGTGAGGCAATCGCCCCCGATGCAGGGGGAAAGCCAGTTAAATGGTGGCAGCATCTCAACAACAGCTCAACGTTCAGGACTGATAGCTCAGGGAGGGAGCTGCAAGCAGTTCCAGCAGCTGCAATGATCGTCTTGCAAGGGTTGCACCTCCAACTCTCAGCTCCTGATTTTATCTATTTTTTCAAACTTCCCTGGCTGAGCTCCCAAGGTCTTGTACCTCAGCAGCACCCACCTCTCTCTCTCTCTCTCTCATTGAGATTATTAAGCTCTTTGACTGGGCCAGCAGCATCAGCTTCCCTCATTGATAGTGGGCCTGTGGGCAACTCGTGATGAGTATCTAACCAATGGAATCAAGGTCCGTCTTACAACTCCTTTCATCATGCATCAAACATCAGGTGGATAGATAAGCCTACAAGAACAAGTCCCACATGATTCAGGACTTTCTATTGAGCTCACTGCCCCCTATCACATCAAATTGCATCTTCTAATGTTCTTTAAATGTCATTCCCCTCAGTCAATCTACACGATCCACCAGCAAGGTCCACTCAATGCTGCTTGCCTCCCTTCCCTATTGCTCCAAAAGTCTCAACAGTTCTACTCCCTCACTTCAAACAGAAAAATTGATTCCTACCAACGCCTCAACACCGCAGTATCAACCTTGCCTTTCTCTTCCAGCCCCTTTACGGTGCCAAGGTGTGAAGATTATCATTGCATTTTTAATTTGGGTTTTGATTTGGGTTTCTTTTTCCACTAGAAGTTGCAACTTGATACAGCAGGGAGTGGTGACCAGAAGACTGTAAGATACAGGAGCAGATTTAGGTAATTCAGCCCATTGAGTCTGCACTGCCACTCAATCATGGCTGATATATTTCTCAACCCCATTCTCCTGCCTTCTCCCCAGAATCCATGATCTCCTTCCCAATCATGAAACTATCTATCTCTTTCTTAAAGACACACAATGGTTTAGCTTCCACAGTCTTCTGTAGCAATGAGTTCCCCAGATTCACCACTCTCTGGCTGAAGAAATTCCTCTTCATCTCAGTTCTAAAGGGTCATCCTTTCACTCTGAAACTGTGCCCTCAGGTCTTCGTCTCTCCTACTGGTGGAAGCATCTTCTCCACATCCACTTTATCCAGGCCCCTCAGTACTCTGTAAATTTCAGTCAGATCCCCCCTCATTCTTCTAAATTCCATCAAGTACAGGCCCAGAGTCCTCAGCCACTCACCACACAACAAGCCTTTGTCCCTGGGATCATTCTTGTAAACAACCTCTGGCTCCCACTCCAATGCCAGCATATTCTTCCTTAGATATGAGGCTCAAAACCGCTCCTAATATTCCAAACACAGTCTGACCAGAGCCTCATAGAGTCTCATCTCTGCTCTTACAGTCTCAAGCCTGCTCTGCCATTCAATAGGATCATGCCTTATCTGACATTCTTCATGTTCCACTTTCCAGCTCTTTTCCCGTAACCCTTGATTCCCCAACTGAACAAGAATCTAGCTGTCTCAGCCTTAAGTACACAGAAGGACTCTGCTCCAAATAGCTCACTGTGCAAGAAATTCCAAAGACTCACAAACCCCTGAAAGAAGAAATTACTCCTTACATCAGTCTTAAATTGGTGCCTTTAATTCTGAGACTATGCCCTTTGCCCCTAGATGTTCCCGTGAGGGGAAACATCCTCTCTGCATTTACCCTGACAAGTCCATTAAAAATCTAAAATGTTTCAATGAGATCACCTCTCATTCTTTTAAACTCCTGGGAGTAGAGTACCAACCTGTTTAACTATGGTTTGTAAGATAATCCACCCATTTCAGGGATCCTGGTGAACCCAGGAGAGCTTGATAGAAAGTTGAGAAGATTGTGGATTTGTTCTTTATACTGTATCCATCTTGTAGACGTTTGGGGCACAGCAAAAGATCACATGGGCTTGTCTCTGGATTGACGTTAAATATAATCACCACTATCCCTGCTCAGGACTTTTTGTCACACCTCAGGTCAAAGGAGACATCTCATGAACACAACTGAGGATGTCAATCCGGGTGTTCCCCAACAGGAAACCCAGGATGAATCAGGACATACAGAACCTGATAAAAACCAGGTGTGAGGCCTTCAGATCAGGAGACCCACTCAAATATAAGGAATTCAAGTATGACTTCCGCAGAGCTATTAAGACAGGACCAATACCGACCCAAACTAGAGACCCAGACTGACACCTGGAGACTATGGCAAGGACTGAATGACATCACAAGTTCTAAAAAGAGTCAGTGCAAGATAGCTGACAATGATACATCCCTCCCAGATCATCTCAACACCTTCTATCCTCGCTTTGAGCAGAATTTCAGCAGAGAGGTAACACCTAATATGACAAGTCCTGACGACAGTCACTGCATCAGAGGTCAGATCAGTTTTCCTTCACGTGAATCCAAGGAAAGTGATGGGACCAGACAGAGTACCAGAATGTGCATTCATGTGCAGATCAACTGGCAGAGGTCTTCTCGGACATCTTCAACCTCTCTCTGCAGCAGGCCACTGTCCCTGCCTGTTTCAAGAGGGCCAACATCACCCCTGTGTCTAAGAAGGCTCATGCAGTATGTCTCAATGACCACCACCCAGTGGCCCTAACTTTGGTGGTCATGAAGTGCTTTGAAAGGCTGGTCATGGCATTAATCAAATCCAGCCTCCCCACTGCTCTTGACCCACTCCAATTTGCTTATTGGACCAACAGATCCATGTCAGATGCCATATCACTTGCCCTTCACTCCTCCCTAGAACATCTTGACACCAAGAACTGCTATGTAAGAATCCTACTCATTGACGACAGTTCAGCCTTCAACACTATTATCCCCTCGATTCCTAAACTTACTGACTTGGACTAAGCCCCACTCTCTGCAACCGGATCCTCAATTTCCTGACCCACAGGGCACAATCAGTGAAGACTGGGGGCAATATTTCATCCTCACTAACACTCATCACTGGAGCCCCCCAGGGGCACGTACTCAGCCCCCTACTATATTCACTGTATAACCATGACTGCATCGCCAAATACCAGACTAATGCCATTTACAAGTTCGCTGATGACACCATCATAGTCGGTCAAATCTCAGATGGTGACGAAACAGACTACAGACGGGAAGTGGAAGACCTGGAAAAATGATGCACTGAGAACAACCTAGCTCTCAATGTCGGCAAAACCAAGGAACTCATTATTGACTTTCGGCGGGATATTACTCATCCTTTTATAGGATCACCATCAAAAGCAATCTGTCTGGATGTATCACTATCTGGTCTGGTAGCTGTACCATTCAAGATCAGAGACGGTTACAGAGAGTGGTGAACTGAGCCCGACACTCACAAAGGCCAACCTCCCATCTGTAGAATCCATCTACCTGGCCCACTGTCAAGGAAAGGCCAGCAGCATTCTCAAAGATCCATCCCAACCTGGCAATGTTTTTCTACAATCTCTGCCATCGGGGAGAAGGTACAGAAGCCTGAACAAATGCACCAGCCAGTTTTGGAACAGTTTCTATCCTACTGTTGTTAGAATACTGAATGGACTCACAAACTCTTGACATTCACCTGTATCTGTATTTTTGTTTTTGCTGCTGTTTACCTATTATTTACTTATCTATGCTACTTAACTCTGTGATCTGCCTGTATTGCTCGCAAGACAAAGCTTTTTACTGTGCCTCGGTACACGTGACAATAACTTAAATTCAATTCAATTCAATTACTCTCTTTTAAAGAGACACATTCATAGCATTTGCCTCAAATGAGTCCGGACTGTTTTGTTCATCAGAAGAATTATGAATGGAACTGAACCGTGCAATCATGGGTGAACATCCCTACTCCTGACATTAAGATGGAGGGAAGGTTATTGTGGAAGGAGGTGAAAATGGCCGAGTCTAGGACACTTCCCCAACTCCCCCCTCGATCCCAAACCTCCAACATCTGCTCCCATTTAACAGTTCTTCGGAGTTAAAATTCAGCTGGATTTGTTGGATACAGTAGAGTTTATATCCCAAGGAGATTGGGAGGCCAGCAGGACTTGAAATGCAAACATTGAGGTTCAAGATGGTTTACATATTCACTAATGGCACCCAATTACTATCATTTTAAACTCACAAATATTGGAATACAAATATTCTTATACCAAGATGGTAAGAACAGAAATATTTGAACTTATACAGCATGACTCACCGTGTCCCAAAATGTTTATAGTGAATGAATTACTTTGGAAATGTAGTCACGTAAGTGCAGAGAAATGTAGCATCCAATTTCTGCACAAAAAGATCCCACCAGGAGCAATAACTTAAATGGACAATTATGATGTTGGTTGAGAGGTAAACATTGATTGAGACACTGGGTGTACTCCCCATTCTTGTTTGAAAAGTGATTCTGCATCTTTTACTGCCAGTAGACAGAGATCAGTTCAATGTCTCAAGTCACAAATGGCACCTCAGACAATTTAGCAGCCTTTCAGTGCTGCAGTGAAGTGTCAGCCTCGATGATGAGCTCAAATCCCTGGAGTGGGGAATATTGAACCTAAAATCTGATGACTCAGCAGCATCTAGTGCTCAGATATTACAGCTACATTGTACCCTTTGACACATCAAAAGTGGATATGAGAAGCAAACAAAGAAATTTACAAGATTAAGTACCATTACATGTTGTGAAACAAAAAATTATGATAATGTAAATGCTCTTACACAGATGGCATATAGATAAAATCTATACAATATTGATAGGTCACAAAGATTTAAAGGTACACAGTGTTGGGATCCATTATTAAGGTTAGGTAGTGTAAGAAACTTTATTGTTAGGTAGTGCTCACGTAAGGTAGTCTTCGCAAGTCTGGAACTTGTTAGCTTCACTAGACAACAGTAAGCCATTATGTTACACTAAGAACAGACTGAAAAGCTGATGGCATAGCCTGAAGAGGCCCCAGGGAGGGTGAGAGATAACAGGACATTAGAGCCGTGTCTAGATACACGTAGCTCAAACTGAGGTAATAGAGCGTTATCAGGCGAGACCCAATCACATACGAAAATTCTGCGTTTTACCAAATAAGGATGTAACTCTGGAATGTGAGAGAACAAAAGGATAGACAAATTTTAAAAATAGTCAGAACGCCTTCTCCAGCAAGCCTGATACCTTGCTGTAACTCGATTCTCTCTCGAATAAAGCAGTCTGTTTCTTAGAATCTGACCCGGTGTCTCATTCCTCCGAAACGAACACGGGGACGGTAGAACCGTCTTAACAGATGGTGACCCCGGACGTACGGAGGGAACGGAGACACGCTTGTTGGCAGGAGTTGAGAGCCGCCGGGCGGCCGGCCATTCTGAACTGGGTACGGGGACGCCCTTTGCATAAATGTCTCCAGTAGACATTGACCACTCTAAATTAGTAGCTGTTCCGACGTCTCGAATACCTTTGCCAACCTAAATTGCAGATGTGAGTAGACGACAGAGAATCGCTTGTTCTAAGTGCGAGTCCTTTAGGTGTGTTGGTCGTCCTGGAAAAGCCGGAGGTATTGGACACGGTGAGTTTCTTTTTTATTTGTTGCTTTCTATAGTGAGAAGAGTGAGTCCTCCAGGTGTGCGTTGAAACACCCCTGCAGTTTCAAAAGTCCTGGAGATGGTGAGTGTTATATTTTTTGGTCTCTTATCGTTAGAGAAGTGAATCCCCTAGGTGTGCGTTGAAACAGCCCTGCAATTTTAAAGTCCTAGAGTGGATGAATTCTCCAGGTGTGCATTGAAACACCCCTGCAATTCCAAAAGTCCTAGAGACAGTGAGTTATTTATTTTTGATCTCTTATGGTTATAAAAGTGCATCCTCTAGGTGTGCATTGAAACAGCCCTGCAATTTTAAATTCCTGGAGACGCTGAGGCATATGTTTATAGTCTCCTATCGTTAGACAAGTGAACCGTCTAGGTGTGCGTTGGAACATCACTGCAGATTGAAAGTCCTGGAATCGGTGAGTACTATTTTTTCATTCACTTTCTCTCCTGGTGGTGAGTCGGTGATTTCTCCAGGTGTGCGTGGCAACAACTTTGCAATTTCAAAATCCTGGAGGTAGGAGGCGATGCGATTGTGTATTACGGACCGCACGGCTCCCGGAACGGAAGTTGAGTCGGGGGATAGTGTAAGACGCGGGTACTGGGGTTACGGGAGTATAAACCCACGCGCTGACGGACTTGGGGACTGGGAAGCTTCCGCTGCGCTGACATAATAACGGACGTAACGGTACGAGGGGACGGCGTATTACCTAACGGGACGGTTAGACAGGGTGGTTGACGGGATTTTTATAACAGTCAGAGACAGACACAGAGTTCCGGACAGAGCGACTGTGTGTGTGTGAGAGGGAGTCTGTTTATGAGAAAGATAGAGTCTCTGAGTGTGTAAAAATCTGTGTGTGTGTGTGTGTGTGTGTGTGTGTAAGTATTTCTGTGTTTGTAAAGGTCTGTGGGAGAGAACAGAGAGAGAGAGAGAGAGAGAGAGACAGTGCGAGACACTAACAAAGGACTGCTCGGCCAGCAGACAGTTTAACACTTTGTGTTCCGGCTTAAATTCATCTGCTTGTTAGTGAATGAATGTCTGAGTGCTATCACCTAGAGCTTGAGTCCCTGGATTTTTTTTTGAATGTGATTTTTTATGAATGCTTAACATGATTTTTTCAGGTTGGAGATTTTATTGAGATTGAGTGGAGATGGGAAAGATTAGTTGGTAACTGATATTGATATAACTGATATAATAATCTGAGTGGGTCTGTGGAATTAGGAAATTGTGTGTCATATCCCAAGGAGAGAGAGAATGCGAATGCTGCTGAGCACTTGCAGACCGTGTCTGTGAGAGAGATAGATAGAGAGAGTAGGGCAGCACGTTTGAAGTAAACATTTCGGGAATACAGCCTGCAAAGACTTTAACCCTTCGTGAACTGATTCAGATGCACCTGTTTGTTTGGTGATTATTTTCTTGGTTTTGTTTCTAGAGCCTGAGTTCCGGGACTGCTGTTTAAAGTGATTTCTTTTTATGTGAGCTTAACATGATTTTTTAAGGCTAATAACTTCTGTTCTTTTATGAGTCATGACTCCCTAACTACTTTTCTTACTAACCTCGTTTATTTTTACATAAAAGCAATATATGAAGGACAGTCGAAGTTTCGTTCGACAGTGGGTAGTTGTAAAAAACGAAAGTTTCCATGGTTATTATCTGTGACCTTGGATTCGACCATTGTGCATGCGTTAGAAGTTTTTAACTTGAATTGACAAATTGTTGTAAGACAGCTCTGATTATTTTTACGACCTAAAGTATTGTAATTGAGAAATGATTGGTCAGGAGTACATAAGAAAACTAATTTTGGATCTAAATTAGGGTAGTAAATCTGGACGATTACTGTGGATTTCAAAATTGGGTACTGTATGCATTTTACATTTTAAATATTAAACACTGAATAAATGGACGTAAATATATAAATATGTTTACAAGTTAGGAACAGGCCTTAAAGTTAGTCAAGCATGAATTGATAAATTGGTGTTTGAGCATATGGGAAGATAGGAACATTGGAAAATTTCTTAAAAGAAAGAAACAGGGAAGAACATAACGACTTGTCCCCTTCGGGAAGTGTTGATAGGGGATAGGGAGATTGGGTTTGTGTGTGACCCCTCACCAGTGGGGAGGTCGGAACATTTAAAGGGAAATGACGGTCCTGGTTGAGAATCCGATAGGATTGTCAGAACAAATTAATTTATTTTTGAGGCCCACTCTGTATTTGTGGGCTGAGTTAATGTCTATTTTGAATATACTATTTACTGCGGGAGAAAGGAGACCTATATGGGGATGCTGGATAGGGAAAGATACGGAAGATAGAAGGGTGAAGTGGGATAAAACCATTAAATGAATTGTTAGGAGGGGCACAGAAAGTGGTTGTAAAGAGAGAAAGGACGAGTGACAGGAGCAGAACGCGTAAATGATGGTAGCTGCGGTTGATGAGGTAATTAGGAGAAGAATGCAACCAAAAGTGAGCAACCGGAGCAGCGAGTGATAGCATGTAGGGCAGAGAAGAAAGGGAGTAGGGAGAGACATGGAGGAGCATTTGATAGAGAGTTTGAGCGACAGGGGCAGAGACGAAGGTCTCCACAGGCAGGATGCCATTATTGTGGAAAGATAGGGCATTTTGGGCGGGAGTGTCCTGATCTATAAAGGGCAGAAAGAGCCATTCCGCTTATGATTTTGATAACGACAGGGAGGGGAACAACAACTGGCATCATTTCTGAGCAGTCAGGGGTTAAAAAACCCAGTCATAGATTGGCTGAATAGCACACTCGGTAGATGGGGAACTGTGCTGGGACAGCTGGCCCTTGGTTTATGCATCTCTGTTGCTATCTTTATTACCTGTGGTTGTTGTTGTATACCATGTATCAGGACGCTTGTGACACGAACGATCGACCATGCCCTGACGGGAAAGGATAACCCCCCACCCGCATACCAGGCAGCGGTGCTGGAGGAGCCTGTGATGGGGGCACCCCATGGGAAGATTACGGGATCGGTATCAGAGGGAATGGAGGCGGCACGGTGGCACAGTGGTTAGCACTGCTGCCTCACAGCGCCAGGGACCTGGGTTCAATTCCCGCCTCAGGCGACTGTCTGTGTGGAGTTTGCACATTCTCCCCGTGTCTGCGTGGGTTTCCTCCGGGTGCTCCGGTTTCCTCCCACAGTCCAAAGATGTGCGGGTCAGGTGAATTGGCCATGCTAAATTGCCCATAGTGTTAGGTTAGGGGTATGGGTGGATTGCGCTTTGGCGGGTCGGTGTGGACTTGTTGGGCCGAAGGGCCTGTTTCCACACTGTAAGTAATCTAATCTAATCTAATCTAATCTAATATGCCTGAGAGCGAAACGCGGGACAACTTATGATTTTACTTTATAACTGTATCTCTCATTTCTAATCCTTCCCATTTAGGGCCTCAGAATGTGAGGGCTGAGGTGCAGAGACCCCCTAGTTGTGTATTTTTTTTTTCTTTCCCGTTCAAATTGACAACAGGTAAATTTGTGCTTTTATGCTGCAGTTAGAGATTGTGAAGTGCTATATGCCTCGAGACTCAAGAGACTATTGTTCACTCAAGAGATTCCTAGCCATCATCTGGTATTCCTAAATGGCTTCGATTGGTCTCGACGGCCACGGTTCACAATGATAAGCCAGTTGCCACTGCCCGTGTCCGTACTTGACAGCTGTAAAATGGATGTGGGTTTTTATTGGTCAAGTGAAGGTGACTGGTTAGCCAATGACAGGTAAGATTCCTCGAGCGAGGGACAACCTAAGACAGGCACAGTCGTGCATTGACCTTCAGAATAATGGCCTGTGGTCATGTGGTTTTAACAGATGCCTGGCTTTTGTATCCGTGTCAGGAATCTGGTCAAGTTTCTGGCTTGCAAAGCAGCTTGATATAAGGAAAATCGTGGACCCAGCGGTTTGACATTGTATTCACTGTATTTTTGACAAAGGAAAATGCCAGTTTTGTGGCATCTTCCAGAACCGACTTAACGACAAACCTTTGGGAAGGAAGGAGAGCTCATTGAATCCTATTACAAAAAAGATTTGACACTATGTCAGTAGTTTGATGTCATGGTATAATACGACCGATTTTACTGGGAGGTTGTACAATTGGGTGTTCTTTGGACAGCAGACCTTCATTCTGCAGGCGCCCTAACTTATCCATTTTGTGTTTTCCTCTGGTTCTCTTCGCTTTTGTTATCATACTCAGTAATCATTTTGTTGGTTTTGAGATAGCTTTTTGTAGATGTTTACGACTTTTGAGTGCTTATGTCTGTTATGTATTATTTCACTGCATCTCGTGCCTTAACGATTGTATGCGAACTGGAGAGGCGCCTAGAGTAGGGATTTTTTGCGACGCGGATTGCTTTATGAGGTTGTATGCTGCTTAGGGACTCCTATCCCCTATATCTATGTCTCCCTAGAGTCAGACAAGCCGGGTTAAGCTAATTGGTCGGTCTTGCAAAGGAGCGACGGAGGGGCGCTCACCGACCGTCTGGGTCCTGACTGCTGCGCGCGAACTGCTGTATTTTGTGTGGCCTCTTTCGAGGCCAAGGGAGGGAGTGTTGGGATCCATTATTAAGGTTAGGTAGTGTAAGAAACTTTATTGTTAGGTAGTGCTCACGTAAGGTAGTATTAGCAAGTCTGGAACTTGTTAGCTTCACTAGACAACAGGAAGCCATTATGTTACACTAAGAACAGACTGAAAAGCTGATGGCATAGCCTGAAGAGGCCCCAGGGAGGGTGAGAGATAACAGGACATTAGAGCCGTGTCTAGATACACGTAGCTCAAACTGAGGTAATAGAACGTTATCAGGCGAGACCCAATCACATACGAAAATTCTGCGTTTTACCAAATAAGGATGTAACTCTGGAATGTGAGAGAACAAAAGGATAGACAAATTTAAAAAATAGTCAGAACGCCTTCTCCAGCAAGCCTGATACCTTGCTGTAACTCGATTCTGTCTCGAATAGAGCAGTCTGTTTCTTAGAATCTGACCCAGTGTCTCATTCCTCTGAAACGAACACGGGGACGGTAGAACCGTCTTAACAACAGGCACAGCAATTGTACTGGCAATGGAAACAGCTCTGTAATGAAGCTCAAGTCCTGAACCTGCCCCCACAGGTCACAACAGTCATTCATTGTTATTTCTATGGGGAACTCTTAATTAATCTGGAGATGGGAGTACTTCGAATTAAGGATGGCAGCAGGTTTGCGATTCTGGGAGGTCAGTTAGAGGCATTGGAGCTGCAGCTTGCAACTGAGTAAGACACAGACAACACTTCAAGAGGGGGGTCTCTTACAACTTACAAAAAAAAACCTGCCTTACAGTTAGAATTAAGTTAATTGTTATGCAGGTCTCTACTGTAGGGTGGAAAGGGGTGGGAGCAAGATATAAAATATAAATGATTTTATCCACAGTTGCAGATAAATGAATAAAATGTAAATACTCACATTTGTAAAATTTCAATAAAAATGTAAACAAAGCACTATAGATAAGTGTAAGATGTAAACTGTGAATGAATTACACTATAGTATAAGGAGAATACATGGATCAATTTCTACTTCATTGTGAATAATCTATGAAACAGAATGAATTATTTTACAGATGGGAATTAATTGAATGATGTCCTTCATTGGTTGGATTAAAAATTGAATGGATTCTTCTACAGAAGGGAAGAGAATATTGCAAAAAAATGTGAAGTTGTTTTGCAGAGATGGGCTGAAAATATGTTGCTGGAAAAGCGCAGCAGGTCAGGCAACATCCAAGGAACAGGAGATTCGACGTTTCGGGCATAAGCCCTGGAAGAAGGGCTTATGCCCGAAACGTCGAATCTCCTGTTCCTTGGATGCTGCCTGACCTGCTGCGCTTTTCCAGCAACACATTTTCAGCTTTAAAATGTGTTACCAATGATCACAGATTACTTGTATATTAAACAAATGGAACCATTTTCTATTGATAATATTAGTCATGTTATCAATTTTTTTCTCAACATGATGTCCATAGTGCCTTTACTCCAGATGAAGCCAGCTACATTGGCAAAGCCTACTGCGTGGGTTATAGCTCTGACATCATCTTGAGGAAACAAGGTGAAATGGTGTGATGTAGCACAAATTACATTAGTCATGGCTTTAATATATGTGGGCTGAGGATTGGGGGATCTCACATAGATTCCCAGAGGACAATTGAAAGTAGCCAGTTGCATAAAACTTTAGGATGATGACCTCTGGGACAGGATGGCCACTCCCTTCTTCAGGTAGTAGGTCACAAACCAGCAAATTCTAACAAGGTGGGCCAGAGCATTTTCGTTCACAGTGGCACTGTGTCTTGCTGCACTGGAGGAGATGACAGGGGAGCCAAATACTCAAGTCCCCTCTACAGCTTCGGGACCTTTTGCTGTGAATTGTTCACATGGAGGCTGTTCATCAGCCACTGGAGGTTACTGCTGTTCCTGAGCTTGCTATTGCATTTGTATCTCCTCAATGTTTCTGCTCCTTCACTACACCACAGTCACAGTGATAGTGATTGTTTGAACCGGTGTGGGGAATCCAAGAAACGAGACTGCTCCTTGGTAATGTTAGCATTTGTATCACACATAAATAGCAGCTTGCATTATCCTCAACAGTGAGATATGGAGGACTCCAACAGGGAAGGACCCTGGATGCCTGTTCATGGGCCTTTGATATTGTGGATATTATTCTGATGCACACATCATGTGACTCATCATGCAAATGCAGTAAGAGATTGTAAGTGCAACATGATTAATGAGACCTTGTCCCACCTCCATTCTATCTTTCCGATATCTTTAACCTGTACTGTGTAAGTGGCTGAATGATGCAATGGACCCTTGAAAGGCCTCAAATTGCTCCAAAGTAGAGAATGAACAATTACTCCATTAGTCCAGGTTGGTGACAGCAACTTTTCGTCTCCATTGCTCATTTGTCATTCAATCTTATTGTAACAATTATATTATTTTCTACTAGTTTACAGATGTATGTAATCATGCCCACACATTTTCATGGAAACTAGAGCTGTAAACTAATCAATGAAATTTCAAGTGCAAATTGTCCCTTTTTCCCAAGTGGGGTGAAAGTAGAACTATCCCACATGAACTGTAAAAGAAATTGCCATTTTCAGTCAGGATGTAACTAAATTAAAACCTTTCAACAAGGACAAGCAGTTCATGAACTGGCAGAATTTGTTTATGTGGCAAAATAACTTATGGAATAAAAGATTCCAGAAATCTGTGAGGGTAAAATATAATGTTGGAAACAATAGAACGCAAACAGTTTTGGAGAATGTCAAAAAGATTGTTCTGAGGAAAAAGTTAACAGGCAGTAGTACAAAACAAATCACACGAGAAATTTGAAATATGATCTATCAAAGTTAAAGGCAGGAATGGAATGGGAATGTTGCATGGATAGAAAGTGCCATAGCATACACCCAAGATTTACTAAGTTTTGAATTGGGAGAAACTAAGAACTCGCTCTAAATAAAAAGTCAAACAAAACATTTTATTTTGAGAGTTTTTTGCAAATCAAATGCAAGAATGATAAGTTATCCAACTATTAAAATACAATTAATTGCTCATGGCTTTCAAACAATGCAAGCAAAGTGAATGTTACTTCTGAGCAATATTACACCTTAGTCTTCAATTAGTCTTCAAAGAAAATAAGGAAAAAGTAACAGGCATTCAGGTGCAGACGTACCAGTGAAAGTACTTGCCACAATCACATATAAGACACTGAGTTCACATACTCATGTATTGTTGTGTCAAAAGAGAGCCTACCCATGTATGATCTGAATGGCCTGCGAGAAAGTTGTTTCTATTAAAAGAGTACACATAGTGAAGGCTCAAAGTGATATAGGGCCTTGAACCACAAATAGGAATACAAGGATTATTTTGAGGATTAAGTGGTTTGTTAGAATTGATAAACAAAGTTTCCTAGTGATATTGTCTTACAGGGATATGATAAATGATATTATACATGATAAATATAAAAGAAGATAAAATAGAGAACTTATAGGACAATAAAGAAAATAAATTAAACAGTGATTGTTAATGCAAATACTTCTGTTTGATAAATGGAAAAGGCATTTGTGTTAGTTATTTTTGGAGAAAATGTTCTTGACTTACTTAATAGACTCAAGCATTATTTTTGTGTTCAATCTTCATTCAAATTTTTTCTTCATTCTCCATTCTTTTTCTTTGTACATTAAACATTACCAGACAGAACATTTGGATATCTTTACATAACTCAGCTGTCGCACTTTGGAGTTTAAATCAGAGGATTGTGGATCCAAGTTACCCTTCAGGGATTTAGGCTTACATTTCAGTCTGTTAATGAAGGATCAGAGTACCTAATGATGTGTTACTTATTACAAGAGGCATTGAACTAGGCTATATCAACCTGATCTGGTGGACATAAAAGATTGCATTACATTATTAAAAACAGAGTTCTCCGTAGTGTCCTAAATTAACTGGTTGTTATCTAATTATTATTTACAGGTCCTTGGTGTTCAGAATTTAAATTGGTTATGATCATCATAGAGACCAAAACTTTGTAAAAATAAATATTGGGTGAAACTTGACCAGCTCCATGTGGTGTGGCTTATGGCAAGCTGAGCGGTCCAGTCAATTGGGATTTTCGGCAAAGCCAATCTTGTCAGTTGAGATCACCTCACTGCACTTTGTTTGCTTTTTTCAAATATTCTTGCTAGACAGCAGCAAATACCCAACTGATGATCGCTATAGTTAGTTAAGTGGCTGGTTAACAGATCAACTTATCACGAGTTGTGATCTTACCAGACAAACCATCTGTAAGAAAAAGTCAACAAGGAGAACAGAATGGACTCTTGGCCGGTTCAATATAACTGCTTTCTCCAGGAGATTCATGCTGGCCACAGACAAACTAGAAAGTAGAGCTGGATCCACAATCACCAGCTGCACATACCCGTCCCACTGCTGATAAAAGCACGTTACTTTCAAGCAGGCACCCAATGACCAACAGAAATCACTGCACAATCAGATTTCACATTTTAAATTATTTTCAGTAAGAAACTCAAATCAATACCAACTAAATACTATATTGTTAGCAACTAGGACACTCAAGTAAGGTTTCTTACACTATTAGCTAATTAAGACAGCTGAAAACCATTCCATATTTAAGTTATGCCGCAACCTCAATATATAATGCAGTCTTGTAGATAAAATCCAATCCCTTCCAGCAGCTGCTTCTTTCTCCCTTCCACATTGCAGAGGGGCTTTCAACGTTTTTTTGTAAATTGCTTCACTCAGTCTTCAAGCATTTCCAGTAGCAAGGTACCCTTTGGAAATTCATGGTTCCTAAATCTCCACTTTGGCGATCACAACTGCCTTTGCCTTAAACTTTTCCCAACCTAATTTCTCACTGCCATCTGATGCCTGAATCTAGGAGTCTGTATCTAGACTATTACCCCTCTTTTGTATCAATAGCATTTGATTTGTTATGGATTTCCAACTGGGCCCATGTGTCCTGACAATCAAATCACATCCTGACAGCTTTCAAATTAATTACCAGCATCTCTTCAGGACATTTGTTTTCATTCAAATTTAACGGGACATTTTAAAGTCTTGCATTCATAATAGCTGCTATGTTTCTTATATTAAAGTGATGACATCAGACATACATCATTGATTTGATTTGATTTATTGTTATTTGACAGTAAAGAACTATAAAACAGACAAAGATGCTGAAAGACCAAATATAACTCTAACAAGTAAAGAAAACAGGATGTAAAAAAATTGTGTTATTTGTGCTTTCACGTAAACTCATATATTTATGTTTAGTCAATAAACAATTATAAAACAAATTTCAAATAATCAATTTTGTCAATGTCGTTAATTAGCAAAATTACTCCCAAGTTTGAAAAGAGGTAATTCCAATTGTACATGATGTTCTAACTTCCAAAAACGCTTGTGAAATGTTTACTTTGTTAAGTGACCACCAAGCTCTTATGATCATATTTTAATTCAAAGAATCAAAATGCCATCCACAGCGAAAGCAGGGCTTCAATATAGTGCATTGATTTTTAGTGTTCATCTGTACAATATTAAATGTTGAAAGTCATGCAAAAGTAGTTTTCTTTCCACATTTCATCAGAGAATCCCCAAAGCGTGGAAGGAGGCTGTATCACCCCTCCACAGATCATCCCACCCCTATTCCTGTCATTCTGCATTTCCAATGGCTAATCTACCTAGTCTGCACACTATGGGCAATCTGCACATCTTTGGATTGTGGGAGAAAACCCATACAAACACAAAGAGAACAAACCCAGACACCTGACACTATGAAGCAGCAGTGCTAACCACTGAGCCACAATGCAGCCCATGAAGACTGATACATTTCTGGCCACTGAATTACTTGTCATGCAGAAATGACTTGCCAGTGTCTGACAGAGAAGTAGTCTAAAAGCCCACTGCAGTTTGTAGCCCCATCACCAAGTTGCATTTATCTTCAAAACGGAGCTGAAAGTTTGCTAGTTTTACAGAAATTACCAGTAACCCAGCATCTTTGGTTGAGGCAAATCAATCAATGTCACAGTTCCAACAATGAAGTGGAGTCGATCATCAAAGTCAAACTCATATCTGACAGTGTGAGATGTTGAGAGAGCTAATGGAAATGAAACAGAATGCCCAGGCTGAAAGAGAAAGAAGACAGATAGGTTAATGAAGGTATTTAGGAAGGAAGAAGAAACATGTTGCACTTCTCAGTATTTCTGGCCCAACTCACTTTTTAAAAACACATGCTGGTGTTAAGGGAAAACATATTCTTTCCAATAAAACCAATGAAGCAATCCAACTTGTTGAATTATCAGCTATAGTGATTGTTGGTTTAGTTATATAGTATTCTAAGAAATTATGAACATGCACAATTTACATTAAACACAATTTTTGTAAACAGAGAGGGAGTGTACTACACGCAAGATCTGAGCATGTTGTTATATTTTCCTCTCTGTTGTTAGGGAGTTATAAATATAGTTATTTCAATAACAAAATCTTGTCCTGGGTGGAATGTGAGTAATGCTGGCATGATCCATATTTTGTGCTTGAGAAGATAATAAGTCATCATCTTGAATTCTACTATCCACTTAGCTTAGTTACAGTCAAAGCACTGTTGGACATGGAGTTCAAGGATTTTGGTGTAGGCATAATGATGAGTCAAATTGACATGCAACTTGGAAGATAACTTGAAGGTAGTGGTGCATCTGCCTTTTCTCTTTTAAATGGTAGAAAACACAGGGTTAGAAAGTACTGTCAAAAAAACCTTAACGTGCTGCTCCAGTGCAACTTGGTGATGGTACATGCTGAAGTCGTGATATTCTGTTCGTGAAGGGACTGAATGTTTAAGGTAATGGATGTGGTTCTGATCAGATGGGCTGTTTTGTCCTCGATGTTATTGAGCTTCCTGAGTTTTATGGAGTTTCACTCACGTAGATAAGTGAGTGTATTCTATTGCGTACTTGAATGATGCCTCTTAGTGGTGAAGAAGTCCAGATGAAGCTTAAGTTTTGCGTGGAATCGAACCATAATGAGTGAGTTATAATCTTTACAACTGTATCCAAGTGAAACCTTCTGCTGTTGGAACTGTGGTGGACCATAGATCTGCTTGCGTCATTGCTCCCCAGCTCTGTTCTGAAGAAGAGTCATATTTAACCTTTAATGTTCTGAATCAATCTGATTTAACACAATGACAGTGCGACACAACACAATGGAATATGTCCTCGGTGTGAAAAGGGAACTGTGTCTCTACTCAGACTATTCAGTGCAATACAATCATGAACAGATGTGTCCTGATAGATAGATCAGCAAAGATAAAGTAAAGTAGATTTCTCCCTTAAATTGGTTGTCTCAACAAAAACAGAAATTTGTGGAGAAACATATCTGGTCTGACAGCTTGATGAAGGGCTCTGGCCCGAAACGTCGAATTTCCTGTTCCTTGGATGCTGCTTGACCTGCTGTGCTTTAACCAGCAACACATTTTCAGCTTCTGTGAAGAGACAAACAGAGTTAATATTTTGAGTTGAAACTTATGATTTCCATAACTCACAATTCTTTGTTTTATTTTGATTTTCTCAATGACTGCTGCAAGTCCAATTAAACATGTTTATCCTTCCATACTCAGCCAGTTCAGTGAAGGGACTGAATGTTTAAGGTAATGGATAGGTTCTGATCAGATGGGCTGTTTTGTCCTCGATGTTATTCAAAATCTCCATCCAGATCACACTTTGTGCACTTGCCAAGATATTGATGAACAAAGAGACCTTGGAGTGCGGGTTCCTCTAAAGTAGAGTCAGAGGTAGAAACAGGATTTCAAAGAAAGTATTTAGGGTGTGTTTGCCTTTATTGATCAGTGCATTGAGCGTAGGAGTTGGGAGGTCATGCTGAGGTTGTACAGGTCATTGGATGACCATTACTAGAATACTGCTTTTGATTCTGGTCTCCCTGCTATAGGAAAGATGATGTGAAACCTGTAAGGGTTCAGAAATGATGTACAAGGATTTTGCCCGGGTTGGAGTGTTTTATCTATAGGGAGAGATTGAATAAGCTCGGGCTATTTTCCCTGGAGTGTCAGAGGCTGAGGGGTTGACCTTATAGGGGTTTATAAAATCATGAGGGGCATAGATAGGATGAATAGCCAAGGTCTTTTCTCCAGGGTAGCAGAGTACAAAACTAGAGGGCATAGGTTTAAGGTGAGAGGGGAAAAATTTAAAAGGGACTAAAGAGTAACTTTTTCATGCAGAGGATGGTGCATGTTTGGAGTGAGCTGCCAGACGAAGTGGCAGAGGCTGGCGCAATTACAACATTTAGAAGGCATCTAGATGGATACATGAATAGGAAGGCTTTCAAGTGATATGGGTCAAACGCTGGCCAATGCTAGATTAACTTAGGATGTCTGGTCGGCATGGACGAGTTGGACAGAAGGTTGTGGAACCCAATGACTCTATTATCTTTGCTGTGTGTAGACTATTTATTGCACTGCATTAGCAGTTTAGAATAATTGCACAACTAGCATATATGCAATCATCAAAAAAAGGATGTTGATTGTACATGGATTGTTTGTTAGCTATGTGCTATATTCTGTGCAGCTGCAAACCCATACAGTTTAGAGGGACCATTCTTAGCTATCACCAGTGTTACCCAAATGGTTTTCAATGTGAAGGAGTATGGCGGTAATCAGGAGAAGGTTTCCTTTCCCAATAATGAGTTAATGTCGTGAGACTTCATGGAGTTTAGATTCAAGGCTTAGGACTCCCAGAAACACTGTCCCACTGTTACCATTTCTGCTGGATCTGTCCTATATTCTGCAGTGATTTAAAGTAGTGGAATGGTTATTTCAGAGGGCCCTTACAAATCTACCACTGTGTTGTGGGTCTGGGTCACATATAGGCCAGACCTGGTAAGTTATCTCCCTTAAGAGTATCTCTGATTGAGTTGGGTTTTACAAATTTCATATCGCTTCATTTGTACTATTTCTGCTAAAAGCTTTTTCTCCAAATTTACTTATTTAACTGAATTCAATTCACAGTGTTAGAGTGAAATTTCAATGCAAGTCTTCAAATTATTAGTCCATGATTTTGGATTATGAGTAAAGAACAAAGCTGCAAAACTATTGTACATCTCCTTTACTCACTGCTGAGCCCTCCGACATATATTTGTAGTTCTAGTGTTAGTAATTCTTCCATCAGTCATTTCTTAAGCTTCATCTCTGATGAGGAAAAGAATATATCACAACATGATTTTCAGCCTACACTCACTGACTGTTGTCATAATATTATTTCCTCTTGGATACATCTATTGCTGAAAACTTCTCATATAGATGCTATACTATACTACCTCATCTGCATTCACAATATTTCAGGAGGGTTGGTGTGAACTTGTACTATCATGCAGGAAAAGCTGGTCCAAACTCAGAGTCTGCAGGAAAGGAGCAGAGTGCTGTTTTTGAATACAATGACTCCAGTGGGGTATAAGTCACCCAACATTGGAAATTTTGAGATGAAAAATTACATACAACAGGGAATTTGGGAAATTTCCCTTCATTTACAGAGTAGCCCAAACGCTCAGGACTGGCCGTGGAACCACCTTTGAGTGATCTGGCACTACATCCACAGCTGAACATAGGCCAGAACCTAGACTGATGTTTACATATCATTCTGACTGACAGATATGTCATCCCTGCATTGACTATGGTCCAATCGTTGGACTTCAAAGACTCTGATCTCTGGACTTCAGTAGGAGCGAAGACCTAACTGGCTCTGATCAACCTCCTGGACTGAGATTGGCCATACTCTTTGACTGACTGTGGTTTTTCCCCCTGACAAGCCACAATTCCCTTTCATCCCACTAAGTATGATGCCCTTGGAGTTTGAGACATGGCCATTTGGTTGAAGCACATACAGTGTGTTTGTGGTGTAAACTGCTGGCACGTTCTGTAGTTGTAACATTGGCTTGGTGTGGTTTCATACAGCACCATGCTTACCCCTTTGACCGACCAGTGCTCTGAATCATAATAAGCTGCATGCTTTTCCCACTGTGCTAAAAAAAATGCAAGCCAGACAGTGTGACAAATTCAAGTCAATGCAAAATGAGTTAGCATCAAGAAATTAAACTAAGGACTACAAGGTTCCTTGTGCGAAGATGCATGAGGTGCGTGCATGTCCTTGTGCACAAAGCAATCTGGCAGAAACATACACAGTCCTTACTGTCCCTGAACCTGAGCTCCAAAATGAAATCGTGAAGGGCTGAAGGGTACTGTGAGTTGGTCTGAAAACAGCATGATGCTGTGGTGAGGCTGATGGTTTGATTTTGCTGACTTAAATCTAAGGTGGGTAGAAGAGTACAGTGACATTGGAGTCTGCAGGAAAGTCGTGTGAAGACAGAATTGTCTGACAGTCCGGAGAAGCTGATGGTGAGCTTCTGTCATCAAGTAAATGCTTTGATTTTCGTGTCAGGAATTGGCATCATCTTGTTTCTTGGGAAAGGACAGGATTGAGAGCCTCATAGAAAGGAGATGAGATCAACTAATGTGTGCAAATTCAATAAAGTCATCACATCCATGCATTAGTGAGCTTCCAAACTCCCCATTTAAGCATTAAGGAAAACATCTTGACACCAAGAATCAAACTATTTTCATTTTGCTGTATTTTCCCAACTTCCTTGCAATTGCCCAGTCAACTCAAGGGAGTGAAAATGTCTGTCCTTAGATCAGGTTATGTTCATGAACAACCTAACCACACATGTGCAGCAACTCAAGTTTGCAGCACCATGTCAGTACAAAGTGAAGTAATATCACATCCACAACAAAAATGGTTCTGCCCATGTTTTCACACTGCAGGTTGGTGCGGTGTGGAACATAGTCTTTAGCAGTTTAGCAGAGTAGACCAGCTGCAGATAGTAACAAGGAAGTGGGGGCCATGCAGCTACAATCTTGCAAATGCAACTAGTCAATCTGTACCTGTATTATGGAGGGAAGTATGACAGTCTGCGTAATCAGGTCAACAATATCTCGTGACTAAATGGATATTGTTCACATACAGTGAACCTCACTGTATCCAAAAGAATCTTTGATAGATACCAAAGCTGCAGCTGAATTGGCTGTGGATAAATCAGAATTTACATGCATTCCATATTCAGCACTAGAAATTTAAGACTGAGATAGATTGGTTCTTGAGTACTGTTGGGATCCATTATTAAGGTTAGGTAGTGTAAGAAACTTTATTGTTAGGTAGTGCTCACGTAAGGTAGTATTAGCAAGTCTGGAACTTGTTAGCTTCACTAGACAACAGTAAGCCATTATGTTACACTAAGAACAGACTGAAAAGCTGATGGCATAGCCTGAAGAGGCCCCAGGGTGGGTGGGAGATAACAGGACATTGGAGCCGTGTCAAAATGCACGTAGCTCAAACTGACGTAATAGAATGTTATCAGGTGAGAACCAATGACATACCAAAATTCTTCATTTTACCAAATAAGGATGTAACTCTGGAATGTGAGAGAACAAAAGGATAGACAAATTAAAATATAGGCAGAACGCGCCTTCTCCAGTGAGCTAGACACCTCACTGTACTGTGTACGACTCTCTCTCATTAAACCTGTTTATACTTTTAATCAGACCCGGTGTTTCTCTCCTCCAAACGAACACGGGGACAGAAGATCTGTCCCAACAGTACCAAGGGGATCAATGATTACAGGGAGAAAACGGGAGAACACGGTTGAGAAATTTATCAACCATGATAGAATGGCAGAGCAGACTCAATGGGCTGAATGGCCTAATTTCTGCTCCCATGTCTTATGGTTTTATGGTCTTAAATGCTTCCATATAACAATGTATCTGTACTTGCATGGGTGATATTGACCACACGTGCACTGGTGCATTATATCTTATTCATTGTCACCAGTAAAAGCCAACACTAGGCCCATTTGCAAATGCACAGAGGACCATTTTGATAGTCATCTTTGCACTTTGGCCATATACTGTGTACTTGAAGTAAACAATAGTCTTGTAATATGTCTACACATAGCTGTGATTTCCACTTGCATCCTTCTGGTACTGAATTTTACATTATATATTAAAAAGTAAAATTGATATAAGCAATATAGACAAAATGCTTTGCTAAACAGCTTATTCTATATTACTTGATTGCACCTTTAATTCATACAGATGGTGTTTGCTTTTTTTTTCCCAGTCTGTGCTCAAAGTAAAAATGATTTTAGTGAAAGAGTGAGTGGATTCGACACTAATTGCTAACCTTTTTGAAATGGGTTTAAATCCAATTTAAACCGATGGGATGAAAGTATCTTGGCTGTGAAAGATCTACATAAAATGAATCTGAAACTCTCAGTCCAGACTTACTGTGTCATCACCACAAACTGACAACTTCAATTCACAAGAACATGGGTTGGTGTTGGAAATGGAAAAAATGTCACACTGATGCAAACATATAATGGAGTTTAAATACATTGGTGGAACTTCAGACATGGCGGTTTGCTCCTCATACAAACTGAAAATGCTAGGAACATTCAATAGGCCTATCAATGTTTAAGAAAAGCAAAGTTGGGATAGCATTTGAATGCAAACTCCTTGCAAGTTCCATTTTGCCAACAATTTTAGGTACACTTCAGAGCTTCAGCGTAGCAGCTTATTTTTTACAGTTCCTCACAACCGGCAGATTCTAATCCAACTCTCCCGGTTTGGATGTTTCACAAACTAATCACTTTTGTACTTGGAGATACTTATTTCCTGAACTTTCCATATATTCCTTTAAGAAGATAAAACAAAACTTTTAAAATAAAAAAAACACACAACTAGGGGGTCTTTGGACTACAGCCCTCGCTGTCAGAGTCTCAAAAAAAAGATTAGAAATGAGAGATACATTTATAAAGTAAAATCATAAGTTGCCCCGCGCTTCTCTCTCAGACATGTCTCCTCCATCCCCTCTGGTTACGACTCCGTAATCTTTCCCTGGGCCGCCCCCATCTCAAGCTCCTCCAGCACCGCTGCGGGACACCAGTATGCGGGTGGTGAGTCATCCTTTCCCGTCAGGTCATGGTCAATCGTTCGTGTCATCAGCGTCCTGATACATGGCACACACATAACAATAACCACAGGTAATAAAAATAGCAGCAGGGATGCGTAAACCAAGGGTCTCCCCCCCCCCCAACAACAGAAGGTACTGACATGCAGCCAGAAAGTCACCAATTCCGTCTGACTTGTTTGCTTTCAGGTTTTGATATGTGGAATTAAAATCAGGTGTTTGACCACAGTTGTAATAAGAATTGTCTCAAAGTCTGTGTGGCCAGGACTGAATCACTCCTGTTAATGCCAAACATAAAATTTATTCCTCTTCAGAAAATCCCATTTCCTTCTAGAATTAAATTTCGAATCAACCTTGTGCAAATAAATCATTTAGCAGAATCGATAACATAATGATGTCATTCACTGTAGAGTACGAAGCTTGAACAGATAGAGGTTCAACACCCATTCCATGCAATAAGCTCAGCTCAGAATCTGAGCAAAACCGATGGCAGAATATTGGCATCTCAAAATCATTGATTACAGAGGCAAAAGCAATAGCACAATGGATCATGTAAAAATGCTTGCCTGCAGGTCTTAGAAAAGATAGACATAGAGACCTACCGAACTTCCCCCACAAAACTAAATGTTAAATTGAGAAGAAAAAAAAATGCTGTTTGATAAACCACGAACAACTCCAGATGGTGCAAATGTCTTGTTAACCCAAACAAAAGATACATCATTCCAGTCACTTTATGCGTAGAGCCTGATAATTATTAGCAATGTGGCGAGAAAATAGAAAAAATAACAAAACACATTGAAGTAGGAAACCATCTGGAGAGGGAGGGAGGAAAGAACAGCAGCAGGTTTCACTTTCCGTAACACCATGCCTTCAACAGATGAGTGCTCCAGTATCCCCATATAAGTCTCCTTTCTCCCCCAGTAAATAATATATTCAAATTACAGTTACCAATTTCGAAGACCACTGTGATCACCCAGTTTTAGTACCCCATTTTAAATCCAAAATTAGTTTTCTTAAGTACTCCCGGTCAATCATTACTCAAATACAATACTTTAGGTCGTAAAATAATCAGAGATGTCTTACAACAATTTGTCAATTCCAGTTAAAAACTTCTAACGCATGCACAATGGTCGAATCCAAGGTCACAGAGAATAACCATGGAAGTTTTCGTTTTTACAATTACCCACTGTTGAACTGAAACTTCAACTGACCTTCACATATTTTGTATGTAAAAAGATAAAAGAAAAGGACGGTTAGACAGTCATGATTTGTAAAAAAAGAAGATATTAACCTCTAAAAAATCATGTTAAGTTTTCATAAAAATCACATTTAAAACAATCCTGGATATCAAGCTCCAGTGAATAAAACTTACTTATTCAATCATCAACAAATAAATGTGCATTCAAACCAAATCATAAGGTGTTAATTGTTTCGCTAGCTGTACACACACTCTCCCTCTCTTTCCACAGTCTTTTGTGAGTCTCCTTACCCCTAACCCTTATTTCTCGCAATCCTTCTATCTATCCTTCTCGCTTGCTTCCTCTTCCCTTTCTCTTTCACCTTCCATTTTTCTTCATCTATCTCTGCTCGTTCTGAAACTTGAGTTTGTTATTTTGGTTAAAAGAAAAAAGAACTCCGTCTGCAACTTGACCCTGAAGCCACTGTCAACATAATACTGGGTCCAGGGCGCTACCTATTTTGGCTCTTTATTGTTTTAATTTTAAAAATATCCCAGTGTCACTTATACAACTGTGCATTTAACTCAATGGGAGTCCCCTAGCCAATCAGAGCCCTCCATTGCTGAATGGGAGTTCCTCGTCCAATAGAAACACACACACACACACCTGGCTGCCCCAGCCTATGGGAAAAAAAATCATTATAAACCACAAGCAATTTACACTCACTTGAGAAAAGCAATCAAACCGCCGGCTGTGCAAACAGAAACCCCTTGAAAAAAATCATTATAAACCACAAGCAATTCCACCCTGGTGGCAATGGAAACCAGAGAGAGAAAAAAAATTGGAAGTCAATGACTGCCCAGACCATGCAGTATTTATACATTAAAACATATTCACAATTTATTTGGAAGTTGTACTTGCTATGAACTGACACAGGGAGGACATAAAAGGGAACTTTATAGGTTCAGTAATTATACCAAAGTTCAAAGGTTTTTTTTGGTCTTGTAATGTTTTAAAAACTTTACTCACGCAAAATAGAGCGTCTGAGCTATAGCCAAATCCCACAATACAAATACTCTAATCTCGGGACTAGAAATTGCTTCGCTTATAATCCTTATCTGCAGTGACTGCAGCTTTAATATTTTATTTTGAAATTGAATCAACAATTAGTAAATTAGAACATTAATTATTAAAATCAGTTTGTATTTCATCACAGATTACTAAATTCCATATTAATTTAGTTGTATTATTGTCTTTATTCCTACAACATAGATATTTCAAGCTTTTTGGACCCTATCCAATAAGATGCACTCTAAACAAGATTTTTTTTGGAATATTAATTTGTTTTGCGACGTGTTACCTGGTGTGATAAATTTTGAGCACGATTACCTACTGTCTCTTCTATATTTATAAGAACGTTGGAAGAGTCGGATGGAAAACTCTTTTTATACTAGAACATATTCAAATTCACAAAAATTGCCAATATAAATAGTAATAAGTTTTACTTGTTATTTACATCATTTGTTGGTTGCGTAATATATTTTAAATATGTACATTATGTATATCTGTATTTACAAGAAAGTTTATTCAAAGTGCTTTAAAGTAAGATTTTTAACACTTAAAAAAAAAGTTTGTTTAAGATTTCATAAAGGGATGCCGACAAGTTTAATTTATATACATTTTAATTAGTAAGACTGTCTTTAAAGTTTACAGAACTAAAATATTGGCTCAAACTGTATTTTAATGTTAATAATCATATACCCTGTAAAAACATAGACAAAAGACTATGGTTCAGCAGATGACTAATGATTCAATAATCTATAGAGTTAGCAATAGAGGATTTAATGATCTTTAAACATTTTAAAATCTCCAACCTGATAAAAAATCATGTTAAGTAACCATAACAATTACATTCAAAAACAGTCCCGGGACTTACGCTCTAGGTGACAAGACTTAAACATTCAATCACTATCAAACAGATGAATTCAAGCCAGAGCACTAAGTGTTAAACTGTCTGTTAGTTGAGTAGCCTTTTGTGAGTCTCTCTCTCTCTCTTTCTCACAGACACAGTCTGCTAATGCTTGCAGCACTCACTTTCTCTCTCTCTTTGAGATATGACACACAAATTTTTTCCACAGACCCACACAGATTTTCACACATACAGAGACTCTTTCTCACACAGATTTTCACACAAAAAGATTCTCACACACACTCAAATTTTCACACACAGAGAGACTCTCTCTTTCTTGCAATCAGATTTTCACACACACAGATTCTTATACACACATAGATCTTCACAAACACAGAGACCCTCTCTCTCTTACAACGAACAGATTTTTACCCACACATACACATAGTCAGTTATACCAACAGCTCCTGCTCATTCTTCCTCTTTGGGCCGGCCCTTCTCTCACAAACTTATATAAACATACAAATTCAGATATCCACTTCAATCATCTGACTCCTTTCCCTATTGGGATCCGCTTTAAAACAGTACATCTTTCAAGACCTGACCTTCGCGTGGCAGATTTCTGCTCTTAACAACCGGTCTAAGGTAGACGGCTGAGCGGAAAAAATTCCTACAAGGAAACGGTTCAGACTAATTCCTACTGCAAGTCTCCTCACTCCCAAGAATTTTTAGTGTACACTAGCGCGTCGGGGTTAGCCAAACCCCTCACTTGGAAGAATTTTAAACTGGCGGAGACAAATTCTACGACACTTTCCCTCCTCACTTCTAGGACTTTCACATTTGCACAGCGGAGATAGCTAATCCCCTCACCTAGAAGAATTTTAACGGCGGAGACTCCTCACTTCTAAGAATTTTCAGTGTATACTAGCGCGTTGGAGTTAACCAAACCCCTCACTTAGAAGAATTTTAACGGCGGAGACTCCTCACTTCTAGGAATTTTTAGTGTGCACGACGGGGTCCGTGGTTCCCCTCACCTAGAAGAATTTTAACATCGGAGAAAATTAACATTAGAAGATTTAAAATAACTTACCAGCTAAGATTCTGTACCTTTGTGTCCAAATCAATTCAATTTCAAGTTGGTGAGGATTAAAAAACAGACAAATGTCTAACTCAAGAGTTAACTACTGGAAGCTTTTGATGTAACAGGTGCTTCCTCACCTTAAAGTTTCGGCCAAAAAGTTTGTCTGCTTCCCAATCTGCCAACCTGTGGTCTCCTCCTCCACTTACAGGGTCACCATATGTTAGGACGGAATTCGTCCTTGCGTGTTCTTTTGAGGAGAGACCACACTTACCCAAATATTTGATATAAAACTGGTACGGTTATTAGGTGCAGAATATCAGCTGTACAGTGAAGGACATGCATTCACCGGAGAACATCTAACGTTCTAAAGGTCTATCGATAAACCCCTGTTAGTTATATTCTTTTCTAATCTTAATTTACGTAATTACTCATCCGCGTGATCTTTCACAGACAAAGGCCTTCTTTAAACTGGTCTAACTTGCAAACAAAGATTCTATGTATTCTGGAAACATTTTCACAAAGGCTTTACATATATTTGAAACATTCAGTATCTCGCATACAAAGAATTACTATATGCTTGCAACATTTTCCTAGCCTTATTATCGCATAGTTTACCTTAATCTTATCGCATAGTTTACCAGGCAGAATTGATCTTGCAGATGGTCTCATTTGAAAACTATCATTGTTAGCTGCTATGGCAAAGAGCCCAGAATTATAAATCACTTTGGTCAACATTTTTAAACTATAGGATTACAGCGCCCCCGGATGTCCTAAGAAGGAACTACATCTCTATCCTCCCATGGGCTTACTCTATAATATCCTAACAGAAGATAAAACAAAACTTGCTTTTTTTTACCTCAGTTAGCTGTCTTACAATCTACCATAACAACTTTTAATTTCTGGGTTTTCTGAATCAAAATTAACCTGTGATCACTCTGAACTGGAAGCTAACTAATAGTCTTTTGTTTTCAGCCAACTGTTGTAAACAAAACAGTATAAACAATTTCCCATCAATTAACAACATGGATCTCGTCAGAAGTCACATGACACCAGGTTAAAGTCCAACAGGTTTATTTGAAATCATAAGCGTTTGGAGCACTGCTCCTTTGACAGGTGAAGTCTGACGAAGGAGCAACACTCCGAAAGATTATGATTTCAAATAAACCTGTTGGACTATAACCTGGTGTCATGCAACTTCTGACTTTGTCCACCCTAGTACAACACTTGCACCTCCACATCATAACATAGATTTGCAGCCACTTGCTTTGTGAGCAATACTAGATTAGGTCACTGTTTCAGAATGACTTTTTGAACTTGATTTCATTTTAAGAAAATCCTTCACAGATTTAGCTATCATACGTTTGTCACTACTTTGAAATCCTAACTGCAATGAAGATATGAATATATAGGGAATCACAACTCACACACCATATCAATATTTAAGGTGATCAGAATCTTTCACAACTTTTTGCACCTTATAGCCTGAAAAAGCAGCACAACATACCTGAACACAACTTCAAAGTAATGTACCTCAGCAAATGGTGCTCTCTGATACAGCCATGACAGTTCATTGAATTGTATTTAACAGATCGTCACTTCTGTGCATTGGCAGAATTACATTGCCATAGCAATATGCAAAATCATCATGCTCTCAAAATACCAACAGCAGTGACAGAGAAACCAGTCTCCATCTCACTATGGCCACAGTTCATGAGATTCAAATCTCAGCTACAGTTGCAGTACAGATCACACATGATACAATCAAATCAGTTAACAATCTGCAAGGAAATGACTTTGGAGTGAAATAAAAGCCAAATATTCTGTAGATTCTGGAATGATTCCTGCAGATTGGGTGGAGGTAATTGTCATACCACGATCTAAGAAAGGAGCAAGAGATAAAACCAGGAAGTACACACCTGTTGGCCTGACGTCAGTAACAAAGAAGATGCCAGAATTTATTAAAATGATGTATTAAGTGGACACTTAGAGAACAATAAGCATATTTGACCCAGTCCACATGGATCTGAAAACGTGAAATCATGTTTGACAAACTTGGAATTTTAGAACATGTTCCGAAAGAAATTTGGTAAAGGAAAGTTGATGGACATAGTTAACTAGATTTTCAGAAGGCCTTTTGATAAGGGTTTCACAGGAGATGTATAGTAAAATTAAAATATAGCACAGGAGGTAATATTCTGGCATGAATGAAGGATTGGCTAACAGGCAGAAATCTGATTAGGAATAGATAGGTTATTCTCGTATTCGCAGACTGTGATTGATGGGGCACCGTTAGCTTCAGTACTTGGGCTCCAGCTGTTCACAGCACATATCAATGATTTGAATGTGGGAACAAAATGAAATGTTTCTCAGTTTGCAGAACTAAGTGGGGTGTCTGCTACAAGCAAAATATAAAGCAGTTTCAGGAGGACTTGACAGGCATAGTGCATCAGCAAGAACATGGCTGATGGGGTATTATGTGAAAAAACTGAGGTGATCCACTTTGGTGGAAGGAACAGATGCACAGCGTACTTCTTTGATGGTAAGCGGTTAGAAAATGTAAACAAGTAAAGGAAATGAGGTGAGTTTGTCAATAAGCCACTGAAGGCTAATATATAAGTGCAGCAAGCTGTTAGGCAAGCCATTGCATCTTATCCCTTATCATGAAAAAATCTGAGTACAACCTAGTGAAGTCTAGCTTCAGTTGTATATGGGATTGGTTAGGCTCCACCTGGAGTACTCTGTGCAGTAGTGATATCCTTAACTCAAGAAAGATATTATTGCCAGATAGAGATAAAGGTTCAGCAGACTTGTTCCCAGGAATGCAAGATTGCCTTATGAAAAGCATTTCAGCAAATTGGGCCTATATTTTCTAGAAACATAGAAAATGGGAGTAGGAGTAGCCCATATGGCCTGTCCCCATTCAGTATGACCATGAATGATCATCCAACTCAGTCCCCTGTTTCTGTTTGTTCTCTGGTCTTAATCTCTTCAGCCTATCTTCATAACTGTCCATTTCCCTTATAAATCCCGCTGCACACTCTCCAATAGGATAACACTTTTCCTATAATAACAAACAGAAATTTACATAATAAAGGTTTGAAGAATGAGAGGCAATTTCATTGAAACCTACAAAATACTTAAAGGGATAAACAGGGCAAATGCAGGCAAGTTGTTTCTCCAGATTGGGGATTCAAGAAGCAAGGGTACAATTTAAAAACAAGGATGTGCCACTTATACCTGAGATAAGGAGGGTTTTTTTTTTAAATTCAGAGAGTTTTGAAGCATTGGAATTCTCTACCCAAGAATACCATAGAAGCTCAGTATTTGAATATGTTTAAGATAGAGATTGATATATTTCTAATCATAATAGTGTGAAGGGTGATGGCCTGCATTGGAGGTTGAGGGGGGACCTTATAGAGGTTTATAAAATCATGAGGGGCATGGATAGGATAAATAGACATGATATTTTCCCTGGGATGGGCAAGTCCAGAACTAGAGGGCATAGATTTATGGTGAGAGGGAAAAAATTTTGAAAGGGCCCTAAAGGGCAACTTTTCCATGCAGAGGTGGTACTTGTATGAAATGAGCTACCAGAGGAAGTGGTGGAGGCTGGTATGATTACAACATTAAAATGGCATATGGATGGATATATGAATAAGAAGGGTTTAGAGGGATATGGGCCAAGTGCTGGCAAATGGGACTAGATTAGTTTAGGATATCTGGTTGGCACGGACAAGTTGGACCAAAGGGTCTGTTTCGGTGCTGTACATCTGCTGATGCTCTGACTTTAATAGTTGTCTAAAAATGATGAAAGTGTTTGTCTAGCCACAATCATATTAAATGGCAGAGCAAGCTCATGGGGCTGAATGGTCAACTCCTGTTGCTAAGTACCTTAAGAATTACATCTGACACACTGAGCAATTACGCAACCCACACAAAGATCAAGATATTCCACTTGATTGACATGTTGATGCTCAAGACTATGAAGTTGAAGATAATCTCAAGGTTTATCTGTTACAATTTGGACCCCAAAAGTGTGAACAGTTACAGTCAGCAACTGCTCAAGAAGAGCAATTACAAGAGTTTCAAAATGTCTTTATCCAGGGACTGCCTGACAGCATTAACCAAAGTCCTTGGGAAGATTTGTTTTTATTTTGGGTAAACTGCAATGTACTCAGTATCTCACGACAAGTCATTTTCATGAGCAAACAAGTCTTATTGTCAAAATCATCACCCCAAAATATTATGTCAGCAATACACCAGCAGCACATGGCCAACGAAAGCACAAGATAAGTAGCATGAATCTGTGTATTGACTAGGGATGAATCAAAATATTCAAAGATTTGCTCATGCGTATGAGGTATGACTATCAACACCAAAAGCAAAAGGAACTTGACATCCATATGGTGTTCCAGTCTCTCCTTAGACAAAAATAGAAATGGGTCGTGAGTATGGTGCTGGAAAAACGTAGCAGGTTAGGCAGCATCCAAGGACCAGGAAAACTGACATTTCGGGCAAAAACCCTTCATCTTTCCTGATGAAGGCTTTTGCCTGAAGTGTTGATTTTCCTGCTCCTCAGATGCTGTCTGACCTGCTATGCTTTTCTAGCACCACACTCTCGACTCTAATCTCCAATATCTGCAGGTCGTCACTTTTGCCTAAAAATAGAAATGGACCTATTCACAGTGCATAGGGAAGAGAATATTTTTGTGTCAAATTACTTCTCAAATTTCCCATTGTTAAATGACTTAGCGACACAATGAACATGAGTATCAATGACAGCATGTGTTATTCTCAGTTTTTATCTCAGAATAGATGTCTGACAACAGTTTGCAGTACTCTAGAAAACCATTTCAAAATATGTGTTCAGTAGAAAGTGATCCATATCACATTGTCACCCCGTTATCCACATTCAAATAGTCTAGCAGAATGTAGGTATTGCTATCAAATCAATAAATCAATCAATTAACTGTCAAGCAGCAACATAATATCTTCATCTCGCATTGCTGTGTTTTCTTGCAATACCAATGGAGAGGGATTAGCATTCCCAATGCAACATACATTTGGAAGTCAAGTGCAAAAGACATTGCCCAGCAACTAATATTGTAACCATTCTGGGACAGGTGAAAGTAAACATACTCAATGCTATCAAAACCACACACTAGATAGAAATTTTGCATTAGAAATCCTACAAATATTTGGATGTCAGCAAGGATTTCTAAAAAAAATGCATATCAGCCAGATCATGCAAAGTGTTACTGATCTTGGTGTTCCATTGCAAAGGAACAGAAGCCAGCTCAGTCTAAAGTTCAGCATGCCAATCATGCATGAAGAGAATAAGCAAGAACCTCTGACTTTGATGTTGACTGTGTTGAAGTTGTAGTGATGGTGAGTGACAGCAACTATCAGCAAGACAGCCAAGTTGTCCAACAAATGCAACAGAGAACAGTGCATTACTCACCAGACAAGTCTACAATCAGCAGATCAGGATGCATTATAAACAATTGAAAGTGTTACATTGAAGTTCAAGATGTTTGTTTTGTAAACTCTCCTCGGCCTGTTTTTATTATTAACAAATTGACAACACATACCAATGTAATTCCAGCTATCCCTGTTTTTGGGATACAGTCAGGCTGTCAGCTTACCTTTAAGAGGCATACTTGTATCTTCATTCCTACATCAGAGCATATGATTGGCAGGTATAAAGATCTTACACTCCACCTTACCACGGAACACTTGAAGCATGACACTCCATTGGATGTTTGCTGCTCCATGTTAAACTGTTAGTCTACTATCAGCCCAGTCACTTATGCCTCTGCAGAATATTATCTTGTCCATAATAGCTTGTTACAATAAACATCAGTTGCATTCTTCAATACCACAATATTACACCCAATTTCTCATGTCATGGAAGTTAACGTAAATGTATAATGCCACATCCAGAAAACCATTCATTTGAAGGCAAAATCACACCACCGAACTCCCAGCTACACCCTCAATCCAACCCAATTACCATCTAAACAGTTGACTACACTCTGATCTGACTAATTTCCAATCCCCAAAACTACCCATTCACCAACTCATCTACTACTCACACATCTATTCACTAAATTAGATGCCCATTCACTTATTTACTGGGAGACTTGGATCATTAAAATTGGCCTGACTACACAGTTACCTTTGTGAAACTGGGGTGTTGTAGTTATTCTCCTCCGACAAACCACAAGAGGACTCAAGTATGCAGGTTAACTTCACATTTATTCAAATAATCTCAGTATTAGACTGGCTGAATGGAATTCTGTATAACATTCTGTCCCATTTTTGCCCGCCTTTGTTCCATGTCTGTCTAATTTTGGTCTGATGTCTCTCTGATTTTGATCCACATCTGTATCCCATGTCTGTCTCCTACACCTGGCCGATCTCAGTCCAACGTCTGTATCCTACTTCTGTCCAATTTGTAAAGAAAATCATCTAACTTTCTGCATGTTCTTGTTTTCATTTCATTCTTCAATAATAAACAGAAATCTTCCATTTTAGGTATTTCTGTTATCCTTTCACAAGAACCTATTTATACTCTACAAAAATAAACCAAAAAATTGCAATGCTGGAAATCAGAAACAAAATCAAATTGCGGGGAAAGCTCAGCAGGTCTGGCAACATATGTGGAGAGAAAGCAAAGTTAATGTTTTGTCTCCAGTGACCCTTCTTCAGAACAGAAGGGTTCTAAAGAAGGGTAACCAGATCTAAAACATTAACTTTGTTTTCTCTCCACACATGCTGCAAGACCTGTTTTCCCAACAAGTTCTATTTATACTCTAGTTAGCTCTCAAGAGTTGATACAGGCCTTAGGATGTTCAAAGTTCTCTCCATTCATTTCTGCTGACATGGACATGGAGGGCATTCTAGATTCATGTCTGCCGCAATGTGTTTTGCAGTACCAGCTTGTAAGGTGTGAACCTTACTCTTGTTGTAACCTCTTTTTATAAAAACTTGTTTAATTCCCACTTTTGGGGAGTGTGCAACCTTCGTCCATCCTCCAACCTTCGAGAAGCAGTTTGAGTAGACAGCTGAAAGGATCAATGCATGAAGTTACTTGTGGGAATGGTTTGCACTATCAGTAACTACATGGCTGAATGGAGTATGAAGAAATATATAGTGAGCTTCTCAAAAAAGTGAGATGATAATCATGGGGACTTTTAATCTACATGTCAAACAAAATGGTTGAAATGGACAAAGTTCCTAGATGAAGATTTGTCCAAATATTTTCATAGTAGTTACTTGGAACAGGACTTTCTAGATCCATCTGGGGACCATGCAACATTTATCTGATATTGTGCAATGAGATAGGATTAATTAATGACTTCATATTGAAGGCAGCCCGAGGTGGCATTGACCATAATATGATTGAATTTTACACTCAGTTTGAGGAAAATATGGCTGGGTTCAAGATGAGTATCTTAAATTCAAATAGTTGCAATTATGAGGACATGAACATAAAGCTAACTGAAGTGAACTGGCAAATAAGGCTGATGCATAGGTTAATGGAGGTGCAGTGGCATTCCATCTAAAGGATATTTAAACAATATACATAACAGATATATTACAATCAGAAAGAAGGGTGGAGCAAACAGATTGTTCAGATATGGGTTACCAATCAGTCAGGTGTGGAGAGAGGATCAGATGTATAATTGAATTTCAGAGAAGTGTAAGAAAAATATGCAGCAATGTTAGAGGAATTCAACTATGCAAATATTAAAGAGGATTGTTTTAACGTGAGTGGCAGGGAGGGAGAAATATTCCCAAATTACCTCCAAAAGTACCTCGACAGACCAACAGAAGAGAGAACAGTTCTGAGCCTAATATTTGTACACGAGGCCAGGCAGGCAGAAGGCATATAAATAGGAGAGCATTTTGGAGATAGTGACCACAACTCAGTTATATGTAGGCTGGTTATGGAAAAAGATAAGAATGGGCTGAGTATAAAAGTTCTAAACTGCACAGATAACTTTACTAAGCTATGATAAAATTTGACCAAAGTGAACTTGGAGCAGTTACTTGCAGACAAAACTATGTGAGAAGCATTCAAGCAAAAAATAGTGAGAGGTACAGGCCAAGTATGTTCCCATAAAGACAAAGCATGGTCCCAAGACTGGAGAACCCAGGATATCATGGGACATAAATGTTAGGATTTTTTTAAAAAGAGAAGCTTATAGCAGACAGCAAGAGCTCCCTAAAGGAATATAAAAGGCACAGAGAGGCTTTTAGAAAATAAATTAGGAATACAAATAGAGTGCATGAGGAAGCATTGGCAAGTAGAATGGAGGAAAATTCAAATGTTTTCTTAACTGTATTAAAAACAAGAGAATAGCTAGGAAAAGAAAAGGATGCTTTAGGGATCATACAGATAATCTGGAAGTCATGGCTAATGTTCTCAATAAATACTTTACATCAGTCTTTCTGATGGAAAGAATGACACAAATACACATTAGGGTGGAGGACAGTGAAATATTAGAAGAAATTAACATAGAGAGTGAGGGAACAGGTACTAGCACCTGACAAAGGAGCTGTGTTAATGAAACTTCTATGATTTCAAATAAACCTGTTGAACTATAACATGGTGTCATTTGACTTTGTCCACCCCAGTCCAACACTGGCACCTCCACATCAAGTAATAGCAGAGTTAGCAACTTGAAAAGTGGATAAGTTTGCAAGCCCAAATGAAATCTATTCCAGCTGTTGGGCCTGGCAAAGGAGCAAGTATCAAGGACCCAGGCAATAATTGTCAAATATTCTCTTGCCACAGGTGAGATCACATGGTCTTGCTTTTCCGGTAATTTCTGACTTTGTTGGTGAGGACACATAGTCTCCTTCTGTGTTAGAAGCCTCTATTAGCATCAAGCAATCATAAAATAATCAGAGATGAGTGACAGGACAGAAGATTGGGCAGAGTATTTTTAAATATTAGTTCAAAGAGGGAAAATTTAAAATGAGCTAAAAATTACCATATTCTTATCAGACCATAAGGCTGCTCTCTCATGAGAGAGAGAGAGAGAGAGAGAAAGAGAGATATGAATTATAGTGGTTTAGCCTAAGAGTTATTATGCCTCAGGTGAAGGGAGAGGTTTAGAAGGAGAGTCCGTCTTGTTAACTTCAGCTTGTGCAGGAATTGAACTCATGCTGGTGACATCATTGTGTATTGTAAAACAATCATCCAAGCTAACCATTCAAAGTTAGCTAGAAATATTACAGAAAATAGGAAGAGTTTCTACGGACACTTTAAAAAGGAAAAGTATTTATGATGTGAGCACAGGTAATATATAAGGTAAGCCTAGTAAGTTAATAATGCAAAATAAGGAGTTGACAAATGATTTGATTAGGCATTTCACGAAAAACAAAGTAACACCCCAGAGTGGGGAAATTTTTTTTTAAAAATGACCAGGAAGGTGGGACCGAATAAGTCGTTAGAGCTATGGGTTGACAATCCACGAGTCCTAACAGACTTTATCCTGAGTCTTAAAAGAAATGGCTAGTGAGATAGTTGATGCATCAGATTTAAATATTGCATGATCCCTAGATTTGGTAAAGATTCCAACAGGTTGGAATGTTCTGAATGGAACTTCTTTATTCAAACAGGGAAGGGTACAAAGAGAGGATGCTATTAAGTTATACACTACTTAGCTTATCATCTGTCATTGGGAAGGTGTTAGAAGCTATTATTAAAGGTTTTATAGTATGGCACTTCGAAAGTTATGCTAATCAGACAGAGTGAACATGGATTTATAAAAGGGAAGTCATGTTTAAACAATTGATAAGGAAATTGTGTTATAAATATGGAAGAACCAGTAGACATACTAAATGTAGAGACATTTGATAAGAGTTCATATCAAAGGTTATTCACAAAAACAAAGGCTCATGGTATCGTTGGTAACGTATCAGCATGGATAGAAGATTGACTAACAGAAAACAAAAAATAGACATAAATGGATCATTATCTGATTAGTAAGATGTAATGAGTGATATGCAATATGGATCAGAGCTGAAGCCTCAGTATTTTACAGTTTATATAAATGATAAAGGAACTGTAAGCATGGTTGCTAAATTTGCTGATGACACAAAGGTAGGTAGGGAAAGAGTGGCACAGTGGTTAGCACTGCTGCCTCACAGCACCAGGGACTCATTTTCAGCCTTGGGTGCCTATCTGTGTGGAATCTGCATGTTGTCCCATGCCTGCATGGGTTTCCTCCAAGTACTCAAATTTCCTCCCATAGTCCAAAGATGTGCAGGTTAGATGGATTTGCCATGCTAAAAATTGCCTTTTAGTGTCTAGGTATGTGCAGGATACAGGGTTAGCCATGGTAAAAACTTCATGTGGGGTTACAGCAATGGGTGGGATGCTCTATGAAGGATCAGTGTGGACTTGATGGGCCAAATGACCTCTTTCTGCGCTGTAGGGATTCTATGATTCAAAAATAAGTTGTGAAGAGGTAATAAGGAGGCTATGAAGAGATACAAATAGATGAATTGTGTAGGCAAAGATCTGGGAAATGAATCATATTGCTAGAAAAGATGAAATTGTCCATTTTGGCATGAGGAATGGAAAAGAAGCATATTATCTGAATGGTAAGATACTGCAGATACATCTGAGATGCAAAGGGATTTCAGTATGTACATTGCATGAATCACATAATTTTATAATGCAGGTGCAGCAACTAATTAGGAAATCTATTGCAAGGGAAAATGAATAAAAAAGTAGGAAGATTATGCTTCAATGATCCTGAGCCATTGGTGAGGCCACATCAGGATTACTGTCTTTTGGATTGATCTGCTTATTTTTAATGAAGGAGCAGTCAGAAAGGGCTTACTGAACCAATAGCTGGAATGCCCAAGTTTGTATGAGAAAAAATTGGATAGCTTAGGCTTCTATCAGCTGGAGTTTAGACAAGAAAGAGATCCAACAAGTCCACACTGACCCTCTGAAGAGTATCCTACCCAAACCCATTCCCCTACCCTATTACTTTACATTTATCCCTGACTAATGCACCTAACCTACACATCCATAGTCAACTTTAGCATGGCCAATACACCTAACTCACACATCTTTGGATTGTGGGAGGAAGCACACACAGACACAGGGAGAATGTGCAAACACCACACAGACAGTCACCTGAGACTGGAATCAAACCCAGACCCCTGGCACTGTGAGGCAGTAGTGCTAACCATTCAGTCTCCTGCCAACTTGATTGGAACATAAAGTCCTGAGGGGTCTTAATAGGATAGGTACGCAAAGGATGTTGCTGCTTGTGGGAGAATCTAAACTGGGGACACTATTTACAAATAAGGGATCATCCATTTAAAACAGAGATAAGCTTTTTTTTCTCTCGAGATTTGTGAGTCATTAGAACTTGCAGCTTCACAAGATGGTGAAAGCTGAGTCCTTGAATATCTTTAAGATGGGGGTAAATAGATACTCGAGAAGCAAGGTGGTGAAGATTGTAAGTTGTAGGCAGAATGGGGAATATTCAAATCAGCCATGGCCTATTGAACAACACAACAAAATCAGAGGGCTGAGCTGCCTAATCCTGCTGTGAATTTGTACATTCACATGTCCATATGTAATTCTTGTATCTGATGGTAAAAGTCACACAACACCAGGTTATGGTCCAACAGATTTATTTGGAAACACTAGCTTTCGGAGTGCTGTTCCAAAGTTCTGAAACCAACATGGTCATTCTAAAAGATGAGAGACTTAACAAACAATCCATGTCTTTTTCAATATATAATTTCAGTTACATCACTATAAATTTGCTATAAATTCTATGTCCTACGATCTTAAATTCCACAACCACCTGATGAAGGAGTGGTGCTCCAAAAGCTAGTGTTTCCAAATACACCTGTTAAACTATAACCTGGTGTTGTGTGTTTTTTAACATTCCAACACCGGCACCTCCAATCATGGCTTGTATCTCATTGAGTCATAGAGATGTACAGCATGGAAACAAACCCTCCAGTCCAACCTGTCCATGAAGACCAGATATCCCAACCCAATCTAGTCCCACCTGCCAGCACCTGGCCCATATCCCTCCAAACCCTTCCTATTCATATACCCATCCAAATGCTTCTTAAATGTTGTATTTATACCAGCCTCCACCACTTCGTCTATCAGCTCATTCCATTCATGCACCACCTTCTGTGTGAAAAGGTTGCCCCGTAGGTCTCTTTTACATTTTTCCCCTCTCACCCTAAACCTATGCCCTCTAGTTCTGGACTCCCCAACCCCAGGGAAAAGACTTTGCCTATTTACCCCATCCATGTCTCTCATAATTTTGTAAACCTCTATAAGGCAGTATCTGATGATTTGCTCATTTTTGGATTCTTCAGTCAAACTTAGAATTTCTGGTTGAAAAATCATAAAAGATTTGGTTACAAAAATCTTTATGGATAAAACATATTCTGCATCATTGCTGATTTCAAAAATCTGGGCCCATATAATTTTTATATACAATTAAGAAGTATGTTACATCTGCATGAAGAATGCAGTCCTTATCCATTCAAATTGATTAATATTGTAGAACCACATTAGTTTTATAGAAAATCATATTTCTAGCTATATCAGACAATTAATTACTTTGGTAAACAAGTTTTTATTTTAATGAAGGTATTGGAAGCAGGGTCAGCAATGAACCCAAATATACATATTTTACTGAATTACAAAAAGCTGAATGATGCTTCAACGTCAATTTATACATAAGAATAATACAGAGTTATAGAGTCATACAGCATGGAAACAGAGTCTTTGGTCCAACTAGTCCATGCTGACCATGTTCCCAAACTAAACTAGTCCCACAGTAATCATTTGTCAACATAATTCAAAATTGTATCCATAAAAATAAAAGCATGTGTAGCAATGTAGTTAATTGCCTGATATGGCTAGAAATACGATTGCCAACAAAATAAATGTGGTTCTACAATAATGATGTACTTAAATGAACTTTCCACCTTGAACCCAATCTTCCTGGATGTTACATAAGTCCATTTTCTAGATTCAAATCAAAGCATTGAACAAAGCAATCCTTATTTCCAATGTTGGTAACTATTCTCATGAAACATTCTAGTTTTGTTCAAGAACTTTGAAAGCTATTGCCTAAGGCATTTTAAGTAAGACATTTGTGAAATAGTAGTACATCTTGACAGAATTTGCTAAAGGTCTAGCTAGCCTCTTGCGGCACAAAGTTAAAGGCAGTTCACTGTGAAATTGCCAGACTGACAATTTGTGCCAGAAAACACTGCTGTACATAATCGAGCTCAATAAAATCTCAAGGCGACAAACTTGTCTAGGTAATTTTGGTTTCCCAAGCAATGCCAAATTAATTAATTCCTAAACAAAGTTGGTTTGTCCAAGAAAATTGAATAATTTAACATCCTTAAAGCTCTTAATCACGCTAACATTTGTTCAAATTGGTTTTGTATTTTTCTCCCAATTTTCCACTTGCTTTTTTAGAGATGTAAAGTTTTGTTATAGTGAAGTAGCAAAAAGCTGGTGCCTGACTCACTCCACAACCTCCTGCAAGTGTCCATTCTGCACAGGTCATTCTAAGCAATTAAGGACTACATTCTACTTGAAAATACATTTATAATTTGGCAGCGAAACAATGACATTTTTCTCCTCTTGTCTCCTGCGGAGAGGTTGCTGACCATTTGTTTCCACCCTGTACTGGAAATTGCTACGGTGGGTTTTGGACTCAGGCTTTCTGTCATTTATATGTCATGAACTACTTCTCTCACCATTGCACCATGATCCTCGGAGCAATGTTGGGGAGCTCATTATGAACAAAAGGGACTTCACAGAATCTCTACTAACCCAATAAATATCACTGATCTCTATTTCATTGTTATTTGTGGGACCTTGCTGAACATAAAATACAACATTAGATATCCTTTAAATATGTTTTACCAATTATAAAGTATATTGGGAGGTCTCAAAATCGTGAAAGAAAGAATAAAGATGCAAATAGCTCTCTTAGATCATTTAACACAATGACAGAATTCTGCCTCAACTCATTCTTCAAAGTAATTATTTTTCCATTTATGGAGAGTTATTCAATAAGTAGAGCACGGACTGACACTATATTGAGTCATTTTAAGACTTAAGAATTAAACAGCCGAATTAACTGTTTGTATGTGAATAGAAGTCATCGCTGTAGTCTGCTAGCTGTTTACTTTATTGTTGAGAAACCTAACACAATATTTTGGATTAAGCATCTATCTCTCATGGTATAAGAATAGCTTATCTGCATTCCCTTTTAATTATTCAAATGTAGCATTTTAGACAGTAATCTCTCCTCTGTCACACTTGATCTAAGCTAATTGTGCAAAAATGGTCACAGCTGATTGGTTTTCATTCAAATCTGTCTCAATGAATTTTTTTGAAGCAACAATGAACTGCAAATGTTGGAAAACTGAAACAAAAACAGAAACCGAAATTGCTGGAGGAAGTCAGCAGGACTGGCAGCAACTGTAGAGGCAACACAGAGTGAACATTTCAGCTCCAACAAGTTTTCTTCAGCCTACCTGAAATGTTAACTCTGTGTTGTCTCCAAAGATTCTGCCAGACCTGCTGAGTTTCTCCAGCAATTTCCGTTTCTGCTTGTGTTTCAGATTTTCACCATCTACAGTTCATTGATGTTTTGAAAACTTCAATTGAGGCAATGACCCATCTTCAGTGGTCCTGAAATATTAACTCTGCTTTCCGCCTACAGATGCCGCCAAACCTTGTGAGTTTCTCCAGCAACGTCTGTCTGACATTGACATTTAAAATTGTCTTCTATGACATTATTTATTCTACATATTTCCATATCATCCACATCTCCAACCAAAGTATGTAAACAGGAAGATTTACATTATTTATTACAATTTTGGGTGACATATTATAGGAAGGAAGTGAAAAACACATTAGAGATAACACAGAAATAGTTGACAAGAATGGCTCCAAGGATGAGTGACTTCGGTTATAAGGATAGATTGAAGAAGTTTGGATTATTCTCCGAAGGGAAAAGAAAGCTAAGAGGAGATCAGGGAAAATTGTTTCCATTCATAAAAGGAACAAGATCAGAAGCACATCGATTTAAAGTGATTGCAAAAGAAGCAAAGGTGAAGTCAGGAAAAGCTTTCTTCACTCATTGAGTATTGAAGGTTTGGAATGTACTGCCTGGAAGTGGGTGGGATTCAGTTAAGAGATTAGATGACTATTTGGAATAAAACAATGTATAAGGGTATGGGTGTACAGCAGCAGATTGGCACTAGGTAATGATACTTGTTTGAAGAGCTAGTGCATGCAAGATCTATGGACTTTGTCTCCCTGTTCTCTTTCTTAATTTAATAATAAAATGTCTGTCTACTCTTCTTATATCCAAGAACAAAAATACAGCAGACACAATCAAGTGATTTTCCTTTTGAGATAAGATTACAACAGTAATAGGATTCCTGTAGGATTTCTACTTGCTACCAACCCTGCTGTGAGTACAGCACATTAGATTGCAACTTGTGGTGGTAAGATTCTAGGTGAAAATTCCGGTTGTTCCCATGAAAATGGGATGATATTGCAATGGTATATCCATTGCAATACTACTAAAGTAGGAAGTTCATTGAAGACAACCCCCAACGTTCTCCTAAGATAACATTTTAGGTAGGACATAAGCTTTGAGGTTATGAATATTTGTGGTGGCAGACAGAATACCAGTTGGGTTGCCTCTCTTCAAGCAGTGAACTAGCAGGCCTTCTGATCCCCATTCATTGTGTGGTTCCTTAACAGAAATGGAACCAGAAGGCAGGAAACCTAATGTCCCTACTCCACAAGCTCATTGGCATGGTGGGATGGTCAAATGCTGTTGACATGTTGGAGCAGAGCCTTCAAAAATTTAAAGCAGTGTGGGCTGGAGCGAGATTGTGATGGAAAGTCTCCATCAATTTTTTGGCCACTCTATCACAGATCTTGGGTAAAAAAATCAAGCCTGATAAAAGCAATTTCATAATTGACCTATTCAGGAAACAAAGCTAATTGTTTGATTTACCGACTGACTTTACTTGGAACCAACATTAATTTCAAGAATCTCAAAGTGAATGCATTTTTTTTTGCTACAATGAATGCATAACTGGATATTTCCTCGTGATATAATTTGCTGGCAAAAAGAGGTACAAGTTTGACTTAGCATGTGCATCATCATTGGAGATTCATCTGTGATGTATTTCTGTATGTCAATATCCCAGACATAACACATGAGAATCACACTCCAAATATCACAAACTTTATGCTATGTGTTCTCATAACACATAATCAGAATGCTCACAGCTTATAAATTGAAATATGAAAATTTTAATGAAAGATCATGTTAATAGGATTGAAGATGGTACTAAAAACCCTGTTCTGATGTCAGAAAAGAGGAGATTTCGACAAGGTTTCCTTCTGGAAGACACTCAGGAGCATTTCTACTACTTCCCAGCTCAGACCAAAGTTCTTGTGTCCTGCTACAGCTGGCGGTGAACATTGGTGGGCAATTATGTACGCAACCAAAGTACGATGGTTCACTAGCATTCACACCCACAATGATGGAGGAGGCCAGAACGTTAGTGAAAAAGACAAGGCAAAACAATTTGTAACCAACTTTAGTCAGAAGTACTGTGTGGATGAGTCATCTCAGCTTTGGCCTGCAGAAGGTTCTAGCATAGTAATGGCAATCCTTAGCCATCAAGATCCTTAGCAATCAAGAAATGACTGAAGGCAATGAATGCAACAAAGACAATAAGCCCTGGCAACACCCCACTGTAGTCCAGAAGACTTGTTCCTGAACTAGCCTGAGATAAGTAGTTCCAGTGCAGTTGGAAAACTGCCAACTATCCATCAATGTGGAAAATTGACCAAATGTGAAAAATCAGGAAAATTTCAATCTGGTCAATTACCTTCCTATTAGTTTCATCTTAATCATCAGTAAAGTGAAAGAAGTGTTATTTACTCAGCCTGTAGCTGCTCACTGATACATAGTTTGGGTTCACCGGGACCACCCAAATCCAGACCTCATTACAGACTTGGCCCAACTAGGTACAAAAGGACTGTATTTCAAAGGTGAAGAAAGGGTACATGTTCTTGACATCAAAGGAGAAATTGACTGAATCAAGAAACCCTAGCAAAATTGAAAGAAACTGTAAATTAGGGGGAGCTATCCATTGGTTGGAGTTAAACATAACACAAAGAAGGATGGTTGTTGGAGTCTAAGTATCTGAACACCAAGCTATCACTCTATGAGATCAGCATGTCCAACCACCTTCAATTACTTCATCAATCAGTTTGTCTTCATCACAAAATCTTAAATGGGATGTTCGTTGATAATTGTGTAATATCAATACCATTCATGACTCTTCAGGTATTGAAGCAGATCATGTCCATATGCAAGATCTGAACATATTTAAACTAGCTGAAAATGTGTTGCTGGAAAAGCGCAGCAGGTCAGGCAGCATCCAAGGAACAGGAAATTCGACGTTTCGGGCATAAGCCCTTCATCAGGAAATGTCGAATTTCCTGTTCCTTGGATGCTGCCTGACCTGCTGCACTTTTCCAGCAACACATTTTCAGCTCTGATCTCCAGCATCTGCAGACCTCACTTTCTCCTCGAACATATTTAAACTAGGCCTAGTATGTGGCTAGGTAACATTATTGACACTCCAGTACCATGCAATGGAAGTCTCCAGCAAGAGAAAGTTTAACCTACTCCCCGTAGTATCCAATGGCATCATCATCACTGAAACCCAGCCTTCAACACCTAGAAATTTAAGTGGACCAGCAATTAAAATACCATTGCTACAAGAGCAGGGCAGGGGTTGAGAATTCTGTGGTAAATAATTCCACATATCCTGTCCACTATCTACAAGGCACAAGTCAGGGCTGTAATGAAATACTCCCTACTTGTCTGGATGAACTTTGATATCATTCAAGCAACTCAATACTATCCAGGTCAAAGCAAGTCACTTGATTGGTGCACCATCTCCCAGCTTAAATATTAACTCCTTCCACCATCAATGCACAGGAGTAGAGTGAGAAGTGTATCAACTACAACTTGCATTGCTGCAACTCAGAACTGATCCTGCAATGACATCTTCCAAACACACATGTCTACCAGCAACTTCCATCACCTAGATGAACAAGGACAATCCCATTTGAACACCCTCACCAGCAAGTTCCCTCCAAATCCATACCACTTCTGACTTTAACCTATATCACCATTTCTTCACCACGGCCAGGTTAAAATCACAAATCATTTCTTATCACCCTGTGGCTATATTTACATGACAGGAATTGCAGCAGTTCAAGAAGTCAGATCACCACTACTTTCTCAAGGACAATTGGAAATGAACAATAAATATTGGTCTTGCCAGTGACACTCACATGCCATAAAAGATTTGTTTTTTATTTAAACAGCCCCAAGGAGCAGTTTCAAAGCAATACATGAGGAACTATCTTCCAGGGATCATGCCTTGCTGTATTACATGCAGCTAATGGGGAAGGAGCGATGGTCTCATGGTGGTAGAGGAAGAGACTACAGCAGCAAGCCAACTACAATTTCAGCCCATGTCATAAATTGACTGAAACACCAACAACAAATAATATGGATCTTTAATAGTGTTCTCAGATTCAGATGATAGATTGTGTTAATCAGTTAACTATTTTTTTAATTTAGTGTGATATCCATTGCTTTGGATTGAAGCAATGATGCAGCAATTACATTTTTACTGAATTAATTGAAATGATGGGAGAGCCAATTGTTTTCCTTAATATTTTCTGTCACATTGCTAATATATTATCTGTCAAAAATCATCAAAGAGTCACAATTATGTTTTTAGGCAAGAGTGATTCAGCTATCACGAGTGCTCTTAAAATTCTGTTATATACCATGCTCCCTAATTGCTCTTGGCAGTAAAATGATGCAGTTTTGAATGTCTTCTCTTTTTAACCAACCAGCCAATTCTCTACTGAAGATTTTATTGATGCTATCTAAATGAACTATTTATTATTGGAGGTACAATAAATACAGTACCTCCATTTAAAATCTGAGGTTTTACTTGAAAACATATCAAATTTAAACCCATAGTCTTCCATAAAGTCATGTTGGTCTGTGCTCTAGATTTTCAGAAATACTTGGTTAATTAGTATTTTATCATTCTTCACTTTGCTCCTCCATGCATACTTTGTACTGAAGTTGTTTTGCTGGAATTTGGTTTAATAAATCCTTGCAGATAATTCTCTACTCAGCCATGAAGGGAAAGTGACTCATTGTGACTAGCAGCAGTCTGAATTCTTGTTGAGTTGTTTAAGCAGTGTAACCCTGATCCAGTTTCGGAAGTGTATCCGTTCTTGCACTCATGAAATATAGTAAGCTCCTATGGATGTTGTTAACATTGTTTTTGCTTTAACATCTTCATCAAATGGTTGTTCTTCAATCCAAGGGTTGTGAATCTTAGTAATTCTCTGCTGCAGGGCATTAAGTTATCTCCATTGTTGAATAAATTTAAGACAGACATAGACATATTTAGTCTCTTGAGAATATGGAGATATGGGAAGCAGGCAGAGAAGTGAAGTCACACTCCAAGATCAGTGATGGTTGTATTAAATAACAAAATAGGCTCAATGGCCTATAAGGTCTACTCCTTTACATATTTCTCATGTTGTGTTAATAAAATTATGCCAATATATCCCTTCAACATTGCACATTTTACTCTAACTTCATTCCCATTTGGTGGCTTCCCTCTTCCCACAACCTTTCTGCCAACACTCCAGCTCCTGACTTATCCATCAAGATCCTCTTCAGTCCCAACTCTATTCCCAGTCTCTGTACTTATTGTTAAAATCCCTCATGTCTATTGCCAATAGTGGGGACTTTAGCTTCTTCTCACACTCGATCTGCCTCCTGTCTTGCCTCAGTCTTGCTCCCAGCCTGGCTTCTGCCTGGCTGCCAGGCTTGTCTCCCACCTTTACTCCTAACCTTACTCATGCTTTCAACCTCAGTCCCTATCTGCTCAACCTGAAAATCCAGTTCCTGTTCTCACCCTCTGTCCTTACCTTTAGTATCTCTTATGTCTATTGCCACTATCAGAGACTGGTTGCTACTATTCCATCGTGAACATGCATTGAAGTCCTGGGATCTATCTAATAGCAGAAGTAGATCAATGCAAGTAACACCTTGGACCAAATCTGATCTGATTTGTATTCTTGTTCATTCCTTTAAGCATCCAGGTAGATGTTTATTCATTAATTTTCCTCATGGACTCTTGTAATTTGCTTTTGCAGATACAATTGCCCTTAGATAGATCATCTTCCTACTGTCCCAAGATTGCAACAACAACTTGGGGAAAGAAATGGACTTGTGACATTGTTACTGAGGTCGTGGAACCAGGGGCCAGGTAATATTCTGGGGGCTTGGGTTCAAATTCCTTCTTGACAGATGCTGAAATCTGAGTTTTCATTTAAATATAAAATTGAAAGTCACTAATGATGACATGAAACCACTACTAATGCCCTTTAAGGATAGAAAAATATCACCCTTATCTGGTCTGGCCAATGTGTAAATGCAACAATGTACTTGACTCGTAACTGCCCTCAAAATAGTTTAGCAAATCACTCACTCGTATCAATTGGTAGAAAGTCTCAAATAAGAAGTGAAGCTAGATGGGCTAAGGCACCAGAAATGACAATGGCAGTCTCAGCCTTGTCAATTCTATGAAGTCTTCCTTATTTACTTCTGAGGCTAGTGTTAAAATTGGGAGAGCTGTCTCAGAGACTGGTCAAACTGATAGTCATACTCATGGCATCATGCATTGCACAAAATATCCCAAACAATGTCATCACCATCTCTGGTATGACCTGTTCCAGCAGCTGGACCAACCAACTGTCATGAAAGCAGGGACATACAGTTAGAAGGCAGTTGCCTTGGGAGATATCAACATTGATGCCGAATGCAATGAAGTAAAACGAAATCACTTTAGACATGGGCATGGACAACACCAGCTGATTATCACATACCACACCCTCCCTTGACTCACTGCCCCCCAGCTGATGAATCAATACTTATACACATTAAACATTACCTTGAGTAAGCACTAAGGGTGGCCAAGAGCTAAAATATATAGCTGCTAGATAGGGTCTGCAAATGTTCCAATGAAGTCAATAAGAGTGAAAAACATACTCAATCCATCCACACCAAACTGCCTGCTACAGGTATCCTTGACCACGACAGTATCATTAAGAGTGACCATCCCACAGTCCAATAGGAGACAAAGTCCCATCTTCACATTGAGGATACGTTCCATCATGTTGTGTGCCATTACAATCATGTTAATTGGATATACTTTGAATGGATCTAGCAACACAAGACTGGCCATCTATGAGGTGTTGTGAGCTATATTTGCAGAGTTGTATTTCAACACAACCTGCAAACTCATGGTCCAACATTACCCTGCCTCAGCCAATTCCATCAATTAATCCTAGTTCAATGAAGAGTGCAGTTGGACATGACAGGAGCCAAAACCAAGTCATCAACCTGGTGAAGCTACAAAAGAAGACTACTTGTTTGCTAAACAGCATCAGCAGCAATTGATAGACAGAGTTAAGGAATTCCATAACCAATGAATCAGATCGATACAAAAACATAAATTGCTGCAAAAGCTCAGCAGATCTTGCAGCACCTATTGAGAGAAATCAGAGTTAACGTTTTGGGTCCAGTGACTCTTCCTCAGAACTGATGACAACTAGGAAAATGTTGGACGAGGCAGTAAGGAGTAAACAATAGGTGCGCATAGAGGCCAAAGACAGAAAAGGATAGTTGGACAGGTGAGGGAGTGTATAACAGTCAGGCTAGGAGGATGAATAGCTGGTAATGGAGACTGTTAGTGGCTAACAACACGTTATGTATAATAACAGACTATGTGATAAAAAGGCTCAGATCTAAGCGCTGCCAGCCTACCAAAACAATCCTGAATGGTGATGGCCAAATAAACAATTCACTGGAGGAAGAGATTTCATAAATAGCCCCATCCTTAATGATGGGTGGAGCCCAACACATCAATGCAGAAGACAAGATTGAGGCATTTGCCAAACCATCAGCCTGATATATCGAGTGGATGATCTATCTTGGCCTCCTCCGCAGATCTCACAGATGCTGTACTTCAGCCAATTCAGTTCACTCCACATGATATATCAAGAAATGCATTAAGGCATTGGATAGGGCAAAGGCTATGGGTTTTGAAAAGAATTTAGTAATATTACTGAAGACATAGTCAAGAATTTGCAATAGCCCGGCCATGCTGTTCCAGTACAAATGCAACACTAGCATGTGTCTGCCAACATGGAAAAGTGCCCAGATATGTCCCACACAAATAGCAGAACAAATTGAAAATGGCCAATTAAAACCTTATCAGTCTTTTCTCAATTATCAATAAAGTGCCGGAAGGTATCATCAACAATGCTATCAAGCAGTTCTCTTGCTTAGCAATAATCTAGTCACTGAAAGTTTGAGTTCCATCAGGACCACTTGGCTTTGACCTCATTACTCCCAGGAATACTCTCCCTAGGTACACCTGTAATTTTAGCCTGAACTACAACACCACTTCCCTTCCTTTCTTGTCCTCCTTTCTATCCTTCCTACAGCATCTATACCCTGGAACATTAAGCTGCCAGTCCTGCCCTTCACGGAGCTGTGTCTCTGTAATAGCTATGATATCCTATTCCCATGTTCCCAACCATGTCCAAGGTCATCAGCTTTACCTGTCAGGCCTCTTGCTTTGAAATAAATGTAGTCTCATTCATCAGACTAACCTTGTTCTCTGCCTTGCTCATGCCTGCCTTGACTATTTGAGTTGCTCCTCCTCTCAACTGTAACAGCCTTCACCCTATCTCTTTTCTCAGTGCCTCTTTGCATGCTCAAAACCTCCCACTACCCCCAACCCATCTATCCACCCAAACAAATCCTTTATGGGTCTTACGCCTCTTGAGTAGCACTAGCAAATGTCCCCATCAGGATATAGGTCCCCTTCCAATTCCAGTCTAGATCAATTGCATCCATATATTTTGAAATAATCTCGGGATAAGGAATTACTCATTTTTATTAATTCATTCAGAAATGGAGTTGTGGCAGAGATCCAGTTTTAGAAAGCTAAAATAATGCCTATATTTAAAACATAGCATGTCATAGAATCATAGAGATATACAGCAAGGAAACAGACCCTTCAGTCCAACTCGTCCATGCCCAGATATCCTAACCTCATCTATCCCATTTACCATCACTTGGCCTGTATCCCTCTAAACCCTTCCTATTCAGATACCCATCCAGATGCCTTTTAAATGCTATAACTGTATCCACCTCCACCACTACCTCTGGCAGCTCATTCCATACCCACACCATCCTCCGTGTGAAAAGTTGTCCCTTAGGTCCCTTTTATATCTTTTCCCTCTCACCCTAAACCTATGCCCTCTAGTCATGAACTCCCTCAACCCAGAGAAAAGACTTTGCCTATTTATCCTATCCATGCCCCTCGTAATTTTATAAATCTCTAGAAGGTCACCCCTCCGCCTTTGACACTCCAGGAAAAGCAGCCCCAGCCTATTCAGCCTTTCCCTATAGCTCAAACCCTCCAACCCTGGCAACATTCTTGTAAATCTTTCCTGACCCCTTTCAAGCAATGATAAACCAATCCATTTGCATCAGTGCAAGAATAAATAATGGAATCCTTAGTAGAGAAAGAAGAGCAGGACATATAGAGTAGCTATGAATAGTTGGCTTGAATGTCAAAGGGAAAAGTTTGTTTGACCAAACTTGTAGAAAGTTTTGAGGAGGTCATAGAGTAAATGGGCAGTAATGTAAGGGGTACTGATATAGAACAGAAGAAGCAACACGGCTGCTTGTGAATGGCCAGTTTTGTGCTAAGTGACCCAGCAGGGATTTGCCAGAGTGATTAACTCTTTGGGAATAAATTGGCAAGGAGGACCCTGAATGGGGAGATGGTCAGAGGGTATGATCCAATCCAATGATCCAAGGAGAGCAGGATCCAAGCTTGTGAGAATGGGGTGAGTGAGCTGTCAGAAGAGGCAGTCGGGAGAAGTATTCTGTGTGCATGTGAGTGTACACTAAATAAATGGAAAACTTGAAGATCAAAAGGTTATGGAGGAATGGGGGTGAATTAAAATTATGGTTGCTTTTCCCCTCTTGATTTGGAGACCGGTATCGTTTGAGGTAATGATTTCCCTTTTTGTCCAGTTTTGAAGTAAGCCACAACACGCTGCCCAAACTATACCTTTATTTTTTGAGTTTCAATCTTGGAAATAAACCCAAAGCAAAATCTTTAAGATGGGGTTTATTAATAAACATGCAAAACATGGAGGAACAAACTCTGCTACTTCATTCACACACACAAATACAGTGAAGAAGGATAGAGAAAGAAAAATAGTTGCAAATTGAATTTCATGAAAAGTTATTACATTGGTATTAGTTCACATGACTTAGAGTCCAATTGGTCAAGAACCAAATTGGGAATCTTCATTTGGTTAATCTTACTGCAATTCTTTTTCTGAGTTGGGATACAGGTGGATGGCAATTAAGAGTGCAGTGGTATTTGGCATGCTCAGAGAATTAGTCCACCATGGCTGACTAAGTCTGCAATTTGTTTTTCTGAATAAGAGACTTTTGGGAGAGATAGAGATGGAGAGAAGGCTTTTTCACTGCTAAAGTTTGGAATTACAGTTCTTGTAAAACAGCAATTGATATCAGAAGTCAAAACTGCATATGTAAAAAGGGCTCAAACAGCCCGGTTTCAGTTGTGTGATAGGGTGGTTTCTGCTAAGCCAGTCAGATAAACTGGTAGTTTGACCGTCCACATCAAAACTGTATGGGATGAGGGATGGATTCATGGGTAGATTCATGGATGGATAGTGTCACAGATGAACAGATCGATGGATGAATTCACATACAGACAGAACAATGATGTGATGGATTTATGGGCAGATATACAGATGGAAAGATTCACAAAGGTGTGGATGGATCGCCAGCTAGATTCATGGAGGGAAACACAGATTTAAGGATGGATTCGCAGATAGGTGCATGAAATAATGTACTGATTGATTCTCAGAAAGTGGGCCAAATTTCCAGGCAGATGGACTTGGTAGACAGTTGGTTGGATTCATGATTGGATGGTCAGATTCAATGACAGGTGAATTCATAGATGTATTCATAGACGGATGGGTTCATAGACTGATTCATGGATTGCTGGAATAATTATGGAGGGACTGCAACAAAGACTGCAACTAGACTATTCCTGGGATGACAGGACTGATATATGAAGAGAAAGTGGATTGATTAGGACTATATTCACCAACGTTTAGAAGGCTGAGTGGATATCTGATAGAAACCTATAAAATGCTAACAGGATTAGACAGGGTAAATTCAGGAAGGATGTTCCCAATGACCAAGAAATCCAGAACCAGGGCTCACAATCTGAGAATACAGACGAGGTCATTTAGGAATTAGATGAAGAGAAACTTCTTCACTCAGAGAGTGGTGAGCCTGTGGAATTCTTTGCCACTGACAGTGATTGAAATCAAACCATTCAGTGTATTCAAGAAGAAGTCAGATATAGTTCTTAGGACTAAAATGCTCAAAGGGAAAAGTAGGAAGAGGATACTGTCTGTGCCTGTGAAGTTTGCTTTCTCCAATGCATTGACATTCACTCCTAGTATCTGCTGTCTGGCCAAATCTCTACTGGTTATTCTACTGTCTTTAGGATTTTTGAACCACAGGAGCTGAAGAGAATCTGCTGACATCTTGTGGTAAGGTTGATCCTCCTGTCTTATGTTGATCTGTTTTGCTTCCAGATTTTTGCTTCTCTCACCATCTAAATGACTTTCTTGAAAATTTTCTTTGGACCACAACAAAACTGAAAAAGACTTACCAGTAATCCATCAATAATTCTATCTCCAATGAAGGGTGATTTCAAGGCTTCATAGTCATATTTTTCCACTACTATGTAGAGATCACTAAATAAATTACTCATAGATTTCTCTGGAAGCTGAACACCTGATAAATATTGTGTTTTCAAGAATTTAATTTGTTGGACAGTGATTTTTAAAACCTTGCAGAATTTCATCAAGTGTATCTGATGCAACTTTTATGAGCAACTTGGTACATTAGATCATTGAATATAAAAGTATATTTGTTCGGTTTCTGATTAAGTATCTAGTTTGGAGGCAAAATCAATATCTTAAGAACAGTTATTGGCAAGGTGCCAATTTTATGTACTATTTGGCCCATTTCTGAAATGACATCTTGCTGACAGTACTATTACTGCTGCCTTGTCTTCCTCATATGATTATTTAGCTTCCTTTTCATTTAATGATACAAAATCTTAATGTCTCCTTATCTTAAAGGATTTGTTTTTTTTTTAAGATTAGATTACTTACAGTGTGGAAACAGGCCCTTCGGGCCAACAAGTCCACACCGACCCGCCGAAGCGAAACCCACCCATACCCCTACATTTGGCCCTTACCTAACACTATGGGCAATTTAGCATGGCCAATTCACCTGACCTGCACATCTTTGGATTGTGGGAGGAAACCGGAGCACCCGGAGGAAACCCACGCAGACACGGGGAGAATGTGCAAACTCCTCACAGTCAGTCACCTGAGGTGGGAATTGAACCCGGGTTTCTGGCGCTGTGAGGCAGCAGTGCTAACCACTGTGCCACCGTGCCGCCTTGTATGTTGCTGTATAACAAAGCTGCTACTGTGTATAGCTGTGCAGGAGGATTTTCTCATGCTTATGTTGTCAAAATAGATGATTCACACCTTGTTTGCAAGTGTAATGAATGGGTCCCCCTTCTTTTAGATTGGATTAAATTCACTACGGTGTGGAAACAGGCCCTTCGGCCCAACAAGTCCACACTGACCCTCCAAAGAGAAACCCACCCAGACCCATTCCCCTACATTCACCCCTGACTAATGCACCTCACACTACTGGCAATTTAGCAAGGCCAATTCTCCTAACCTGCACATCTTTGGACTGTGAGAGGAAACCGGAGCACCCGGAGGAAACCCATGCAGACACAGGGAAAATGTGCAAACTCCACACAGACAGTTGCCCAAGGCAGGAATTGAACCCGGGTCCCTGGCGCCGTGAGGCAGCAATGCTAGCCACTGAACCACCGTGCTGCCCAGTAGACATTTCCCATTCTCTTCAGAGCTACATGTGGGGTTAAAGACAATCCCAATCACTTTAATGTGTTCTACCAGATGAATCTCACTCTGTTGATTTTGTCTTGTCAAAAATTGCGATGCGTTTATCATCTTAAAGTTATACCTGAAGATACCTTCAAAGCTCACCGGAACCTGCATCACTGCTCATCATGTTAGAGATTGCTCATACTATCAAACCATCAAGGCAGGTTCACTGCCAACATATCCTTCCTGGCAGGGATTTGCAGGGCTCATTTTATCAAGTGTGGTTGAGGAAAAACACTTGGTCCTCCAACAAGCACAGGCCTTTGTCTTAACCAATGTGTCATTTATTACATGTTAGCAATAGGTACAGATTCCACTGATATGGTAGACATTGTCACAGAGACTGTAAAGAGGATTTCAGTGGTAGGTTTTATTAATCAAGCTACTATTCTTCCACCCAAATCAGAATGATGATATTGATATGGCCGTTCTTAATGCAATCCTCAGCATTAACCCTTTCTGCACCTTCTATGACTAATATCATTTTGAATCAGATTCCGCTGCATCAAATCTTCCCTCATCCTGTAGTTAATTGGTGGGAACCCAGGCAGTGCAGACTGTAAGTGGGGGCTGTGAGAGCAGGAGCTAATGTCCACAATGTACAGAGACTGGAATCCTGTGTATTATCACCAGGACGCAGGGAGGAACATGACTGAACACTCATGATGCAGGAACTTGAATGCTCAGTAATTCTCAGCAGCCCCATCCTGCCCCAAATTGATGCCCATGTTTACAGTGGGCACAGGAAACTTCAGCAAATCTTATCCCTGGGTCTTGGCTGAGGTGCTGACTGATCAAGGGAGCACTCAATGAAGTGACACTGATTGTACTCCAGAATGGCTGTGGAATTTCAGGACCAATGTTTACCAATTGAACAGGAATTTTCCTTTGCGTTGTTACTTCTCAGGAATGACCAGAAGGTGCACACAGTTTGGGTCTTCTGTAGAGTCAGGCTTCTTCCTGTATCTTTCCCCTCTGTGTTGTTCCAAGTAGGGACCCCAATCAGGAGCTGATGTGCAAGCAGCAGATATTTTCTGTGAATGGAAATGTAAAATGTTTGATCATTTCTGTTGGATTTTCACCCACTGTTAAGTGGAAAAGAAATCTGGTTCCCAATCAGATTATTCCGACACCTGATAATTCACACTATAGCAAACAATATTTCATGACAAAGATTATACTTTCATCCAGACACTTCAATTGATCCTGTTGTGCACTGGCAGTGAGACACACTGAAAGAAATGGACTTTTCACAGACAATCAGTTTGATGCAATGACCTTAGTGCAATTCATTAAATGTTAAAGGTCAGAGACATGGTGAGATGAAGAGGTTTAGGGAGGCAATTCCAATGTTTAAGGTTAACCCTGCTGAATGCACAGTTACCAATGGGAGAGTGAGTGAAATGGTGAGTGTTGCAACAAATGTCAGAATTGTAGGAGTGCAGGTATTTTGATGGTTCACACAGTTGGAGGAGGGTACGAGAGAGAGGATTTGCTCAATGATACAGGGGTGAAAATTTTAAAAGTGTGATGTTGGATTAGCGTCTCATAGTGATCAACAAGGACAGGGCTGGCAGATGAACAAGGCCTGGTGTGGTTTAAGCCACAGTGCTATGGAGAAGCATGGATTCACTTAAGGTGGAAGACGGGAAACATGAGCACCAGTAGCCAGTCAATTAACCTACAAATTATAAAGACAATGACCAGGATTTTTCGGATAGCAAGGTTTCCTGTCCGACAACCCGAAGACTTGGTGGGGAATATATCCGTACAGGTTATGGCTGTGCCAGAGTCACTTCAAGCTGCTCAGAGCATCAAATGGTTGGATATGGGATTTTTATCCTCCATTTTGTGCATTTTCCTTGAACAAAACTGCCTGCCAATCTGACTGACCAGCAGTGCCACAGGGAGTAATGGTCACTGCTGGCACCAGAAGCAACCTCCAGAATCAAAGTGCTGGAGTTCCACAGGGGGAGCCAGTAGTGAGGTCACATGACAGGAAATGGGAGCGAAGGTCCAGGGAGAGTAGGGAGAGTAGGGAGACTCAACAGCAAGGTCAGGAATGCAATGAATATCTGGATAGGCTGGGACTTTGAGCTGGTCTCATTGATAGAGTCAGCCATCTCCTTTTCTGAGCCTTCCTGTTCTCCCCTTACCACGCAAACCCACAATTGCAGGGGAATATTAACTGATGCACTAGGCTTTGCGTACACCTTATAATGTTGTAGGCCAGACACAAGCATGGGATGGCAAACGAGGAGACTGTATGGGCCCTCCTGCCTACTAGTGCAGGACTGTAAGAACTTGCTGTTTACAACAACCTCAAAGACCAACCTCCTAACCATTGCATTAGGGGTTTAGTATCCTGTAATGATGTCACAGAGCAGCTTTTCATTGGGAAGAGATACCACAGTGTAAGCTGAATTAAGAAACGAAAAACAGAAATTCTTGGTGAATTGGGCAAAACCCGAAAACCGAACACTGTTTACATTAGAAATACTTGCAGAGAAGCAAATGATGTAGACTGACGAGCATTAATGATAAGGGTTACAGAATAGTTTATCAAATAATCCTTTAGATGTATTGTTGAGAAAAGACACATTTTGTCAAATCCTTTTGTCCTGCATTTATTGGGACATTTTGCAAGAATCCCAACCAATTCAAGGTGAAAAGTAAATTCTGTCATCTGAAAGGAGACTATTGATTGGTTGCTAAATGAATTCTGATTGGCAGAGATGTTGCCGTGGAGAATGCACCCACTAATGCTGATTGACAATTAACTGCCAGGTTTTGATTAGAGAATGTGGAATTTCACGCCATGGAGAGGAAGAGGCTGAGGGGGATTTCACTAAAGTTCACAAAATAATGAGAGGTCTGGGCAGAGCAAACAGGAACAATTAGCTCAATCTCATTAAATCTGTGCTGTTTAGACCTTGATGTTTTGATTGATTTGCAAAAGTAGCAAATAGAGTCATAGAGATGTACAGCACAGAAACAGACCCTTCAGTCCAATCGTCCATGCTGGTCAGATATCCCAACCTAATCTAGTCCCATTTGCCGGCATTTGGCCCATTTCCCTCAAAACCCTTCCTAATCATAGACACATCCAGATGCCTTTTAAATGTTGCAATTGTACCAGCCTCTGCCACTTCCTCTGGCAGCTCATTCAAAATACGGATTACCCTCTGCCTGAAAGTTCTGGACTCTTCCACTCCAGGGAAAAGACCTTGTCTATTTACCCTATCCAAGCCCCTCATGATTTTATAAATCTCGAGAAGGTCACCCTTCAGCCTCCAACGCTCCAGGGAAAACAGCCCCAGCCTATTCAGCCTCTCCCTGAAACTCAATCCTCCAACCCTGGCAACATCATAGTAATTTTTTTCTGAACCCTTTCAAGTTTCACAACATCCTTCCAATAGGAGGGAAACCAGAATTGCATATGATATTCCAAAAGTGGCCTAACTAATGTCCTGGGCAGCCACAACATGGCCTCCCAACTCCTATTTCAATGCTGTGACCAATAAAGGAAAGCATTCAAGACACCTTCTTCACTATCCTATCTAATTGTGACTCCACGTCCAAGGAACTATGAACCTGTACCTCAAGGTCTCTTTGTTCAGCAAAGCACACCACCCCCCACCACCCCCACTCCCCCCACGACCTTCCCAACAAGTGTACAAGTCCTGCTCTGATTTGCCTTACCAAAACATAAATGACAAAATGCACCGATCCTTGTGGCACACCATTGGTCACAGGCCTCCAGTCTGAAAAGCAACTCTCCATCACCACCCTCTGTCTTCTACCTTTGAGCCAGTTCCGTATCCAAATAGCTAGTTCTCCCTGTATTCCACGAGATCTAACCTTGCTAATCAGTATTCCATGAGGAACCTTGTTGAACACATTATTGAAGTCCATATAGATCACGTCCACCGCTCTGCCCTCATCAATCTGCTTTGTTACTTCTTCAAAAAAACTCAATCAAGTTTGTGAGACATGATTTCCCACACACAAAGCCATTATAATTATCCCTAATCAGTACTTGCCTTTCCAAATACATATAAATCCTGTCCCTCAGGATTCCCTCCAACAACTTGCCCACCACCGATGTCAGGCTCTCTGAAATATAGTTCCGTGGCTTGTCCTTACCACCTTTCTTAAATAGTGGCACCACGTTAGCCAACCTCCAGTCTTCCAGCACCTCACCTGTGACTATCGATGATACAAATATCTCAGCAATCATTTCTCTAGCTTCCCACAGAGTTCTTAGGTAGACTTGATTAGATCCTGGGAATTTATCCACTTTTATGCATTTCAAGACATCCAGTACCACCTCTTCTTCAATATGGACATTTTTCAAGATGTCACCATCTATTTCCCTACATTCTATATCTTCCATGTCCTTCTTCACAGTAAACACTGATGTAAAATACTTGTTTAGTATCTTCCCCATCTCCTGCAGCTCCACACACAGGCCTCCTTGCTGATCATTGAGGGGCTCTATTCTCTCCCTAGTTACACTTTTGTCCTCAATGTATTTATAAAATCCCTTTGGATTTTTCTTAAACCTATTTGCCATTGCTATCTCATGTCCCTTTTTGCCCTTCTGATTTCCCTCTTAAGTATACTCCTACTGCCTCTATACTCTAAGGATTCCTTCGAACTCTGCTGTCAATACCTGACATATGCTTTCTTCTTCTTCATAACCAAAACCTTAACATCTGTAGTCATCAACATTCCCTATACCTACCAACCTTTCTTTTCACCCTAACGGGAATATACTATTTCTGGATTCTCATTATCTCATTTCTGAAGACTTCCCATTTTCCAGCTGTACCTTTACCTGCAAACATCTGCCCGCGATCAGCTTTTGAAAGTTCTTGCCTAATACCATCAAAATTGGCCTTTCTCCAATTTCGAACTTCAACTTTTAGATTCAGTCTATTCTTTTCTATCACTATTTTAAAACAAATAGAATTATGGTCGCTGGCCCCAAAGTGCTCCCCCACTGACACCTCAGTCACCTGCCCTGCCTTATTTCCCAAGAGTAAGTCAAGTTTTGCACCTCTCTAGTCAGTACATCCACATACTGAATCAGAAGATTTTTTTCAGCACACTTAACAAATTCCTCTCCATCAAAACCCTTGATACGATGGCAGTCCCAGTCTAAGTTAAAATCCCCTACCATACCAACTCTATTATTCTTACAGATAGCTGAGATCTCCTTACAAATTTGTTTCTTAATTTCCCACTGACTATTGGTGGGGTTTATAATACAATCCCAATAAGGTGATCATCCGTTTCTTATTTCTCAATTCCTCCCAAATAACGTCCCTGGATGTACTCCCAGGAATATCCTGCCTCAGTAGAGCAGTTATGCTATCCTTTATCAAAAATGCCACTCCCCCTCCTCTCTTGCCCCCCTTTCTATCCTTCCTATAGGATTTGTATCCTGGAACATTAAGCTGCCAATCCTGTCCATCTCTGAGCCACATCTCTGTAATTGCAATGACATCCCAGTCCGATATTCCTAACCATGCCTTCCCCGTTAGCTCTCTTGAATTGAAATAATTACAGTTTAATTTATCAGTCCAACCTGTAGTTGTTTTCTGCTTTGTTCTTGCCTGCTTTAACTAGTCACCTTTCCCAACCAATCTCAAATTGATCTTTTTCTTCACTATTTCCCTGGGTCCCACTATTCCACCACCCCCACCCCCACCCCCCACCTTACTAGTTTAAATCCTCCTGAGCAGCTCGAGCAATTTTCCCTGCCAGTATATTCATCCCCTTCCAATTCAGGTGCAATCCATCCTTCTTGTGGAGGTCACTTCTACCCCAGAAGAGATTTCATTGATCCATTAATGTAAACCCTTCTCCCCTGCACTATCTCCTCAGCCACACATTCATCTGCTCTTTCCTTCTATTCATACCCTCATTAGCTTGTAGTACCAGGTTTATTCCACATATTGCTACCCTAGAGAACCTCCTCTTGAATTCCTGCCTAAGCTTCTATATTGTCCCTTTAGAATCTCATCCTTTTCCCTTCCTATATCATTAGTTCCAAAGTGTACAATGACCTCCTGCTGGTCCCTCTCCCCCTTGAGAACATTCGGCACTCTCTCCAACATATCCTTGATCCTGGCAACACACCATTCTGATTTTTCACTGTTGGCCCCAGAAGTGTCTGTCTATGCCTCTGACTAGAAAGTCCCCTCTCACAATTGATCTCTTGGAACCTGACGTACCCCTCATTACATTGAGAACCAGTCTCCGGACCAGAAATTTGGCTGTTCGTGCTACATTCCCCGGAAAGTCCATCAACCCCTACATTTTCCAAAACAGCATACTTGTGTGAGATGGGGACAGCCACAGAAGACTCCTGTACTACCTGCCTACCCATCCTAATTTTCCTGGAGTTAACCCATCTACCTGAATGTTTCTGCGGCTTTTCTCGCTTCCTATAACTGCCACCCGTCATATTCCCTAGCTCTTGTAAATTCCTTATTGCCTCTAACTGCTGGTCCAACCGAACCATGCGATCTGATAGGATTCACAATCAAAGACACTTCCTGCAGAAGTAACCATCAGTAACATGGAAATGCTTCCTAAACTCCCACATCTGATAGGAAGAGCACCTCACTCAACTAAAGGTCATCGTTGCTCCTTCACAATCTACAGACCCAGAAAATAGCACCATCTTTTTGCTCTTAAAAAAAAACACTGCTCCATGCTAACTTAGTACCTATGGTTTATATTTTTAAAATTTAATCAACAGACCGATCTCAATAAAAGATACAATTAAGAAAGAATCCACTCTATTCACTACTGTAGATTTACAGCAAGATTACAAGTACAAACTATGCACATGTCTGTTCCTGTGCTGTGAGCTCACCCACACAGGTTCCTCTAAGGTCAGCTGTGAATTTCACTGTTTGTTAAATTTTCCTAAATGCACTCTAATGTCCAGAGATACATGAACTCAAACAGCAAAAGCAGTGATAGTGCAGATTCACTGCTGTGTCAGACAGCAGGGTCAGTCTTTCTCTGACCCTGTGGTCACTGCCTTTGTCTGTCATCCTCCTTTTAAAAGTGCCATTGTTTTGATCTTTTATTGCAGAATCATTCGGTGTACTAGAGACAGCGCTGGATAATCACTGAAATGGGAATAATGTCCAGGGTTATGGAAAAAGCCGGGGGAATAATACTAAGGCCTTCTGCGCATTCAGAGGGCTGGTACAGGCATGATGGGCTGAATGGCTTCTTTCTGCACCATAACAACTCAGATTCTGTGAACTTTGTGTAGTTGAGACAGACAAATCATAACCTTGGTCTTATATAGAACAGTACGGTACAGACACTAATCCTTCAGTCCACAATATTGTACCGAACATGATGCAAAATTAAACTATTTTCTTCTGCCTGCCATTGGTTCACATCCCTTCATTCCTTGCATATTCATGTCTTTAATTAAAAGTTCCTAAATGCCTTTATCATATCTGCCTCCACCCCCACCCCGGCAGCCTGTTCCAGACTCCTGACACTCTTTGTGTAAAAAAACTTGCCCCTCACATCTCCTTTGAACTTTTGCCCTCTCACCTTAAATGCTTCTCTTAGTATTTTTGAACTGTGGGGGGGAAAAAGATTCTGACTGTCAACCCTATCTATCCATCTCATAATTTTGTAGGCTTCTATCAGCCGCTCCAGAGAAAACAACCTGAGTTTTTCTAGCCTCTCCTTAGAGCTCATACCCTCTAATCCAAGCCTCATCCTGGTAAACCTCTTCTACACCCTCTCCAAAGCCTCCACATCCTTCTTGTAATGTGGCGACTAGAATTAAACGCAATAGTCGTCATGCAGCCTAAGCAAAGTCTTATAAAGCTGTAACATGACCTCCTGATTCTTGTACTCAGTTCCCTGAGCAATAACGGCAAGTACGCCATAAACTTTCTTTATCACCCTACTTGTGACGATTTGTTTTGATCTGTATTTGATGCTGAAATGAGCTTCTGACAACATTTTCATAACACCACTAAAACCATATATTTTTGCCTGCATAATCTGATTCGATTCCTCTGTAGTTACAGAAATCCTCTGTTGCAAAAATCCACACCCATGCAGTCATGCCATTGGCACTTGGCTATTCAAATAGCAAATCGAGAGTTTGATGTTGGAAAAGCACAGCAGGTCAGGCAGCATCCAAGGAGCAGGAGAATCGACATTTTTGGCTAAAGCCCTTCATCACGGCTTTAGCCCGAAACATTAATTCTCTGCTCCTTGGATGCTGCCTGACCAGCTGTGCTTTTCCAGCACCACACTCTTGACTCTGACCTCCAGCATCTGCAGTCCTCACTTTCTCCTATTCAAGTAACAACTCAGCTGACCTCCCAAATCCGACCCTCTGTGAACTTAATAATTCAAATCTGTGCTCTTAATTACATCAAGTCCTGATCATCGATCATTCCTTTCTCACTAATTCATATTGGCTCCTGCTTAAGTAAGTACTCAAGTTTAACATTCTCCTGCTTGTTTCCAAATCTTTCCATGGTCTTGGCTCACCCTTTCCTGGAAATCTCTGTGACATGTGTGGTTGTCTAAATCAAGCATTTTGAACCCTTGCTGTTTAAATAGTTTGACCATTAGTAGATGGCCCCTCAGTTGCTGAATTACGGGACTTTGGAATTCCTTCCTCAAAACTCACTGTCTCCCTGCCTTTTCTCTCATTGAAAGCATGAAGAAACAAAATGTGAGATAGATCTTGACAAACCTGTACTGAAACCAGGAAATGTTCCACGTGGACTTTATTCGAAAACTACTGAATCCCACCACCTAATGCCACTACTTGTTATTACAACCAGACAAACGTAAAGATCTGCAATGCAGAAGACACCATTCTGAAACTGAGAGATAGTTTTGAAACAGTCCAAACTCCAACTTTGTAAGGTGCATAAATAGTGTATGAATTGATTGAGAATTTAATGAAATCAACCTAACAATCTGTGATCCATGACTGAAATACAAAATATAGAGTTTAGTGGACCTTTTGTTTATATTTGTTAAATTAAGGTGACCTGCATTTTCCAAGGTATTGCAACACACTGATATGTTCATATTTGTGATGTGTTCCAATAGTGCAATTCTTTTATTATTTTAAAACCTATCTTTGATTTAATTGCATAAATGTGATAAATTATGTTTTTTTGTAACATTGAAATAACCATAGTCCTATCAGATCACAGGGCTGCTCTCTCAACAGAGAGCGAGGTGATTGATGGTGGTTTAACCTGAGGATCAAGGGGAGAGTTCCAGAAGGAGAGTTCATCACAGTAACCTCAGCTGGTACAGGGATTGGCATCACTCAGCATCACCAACTCACCCATCCAACCAACTGAGCTAACCGATCCACTTTCTTTTAGTTGTATATTCAAACATTCACAGATACTACTTCCAGTCCACTCCAGCTTTAGTGCCTGAACCAAGATGGTATCACGGTGGACTGAACTGAGCATAAGTGAAAGGACAACAAAAAGACATTTTGACTTTGAAACAATATGCTTTGCATTGCATCTATCATGATCCAAAACCTAATTTTATGTTCTCTGTTCCTTAATCTTTAAAAGATTTCAAAGCGTCCCTCACCTGCCACAAGGTGGGGCCCTCAGCTTGGACAACTCTCACCACAGCCATGATGGGGATCCACATAATACAGAAGATGGTCATACACCAGCCCAGTGCTCCTGACCAGACAGGGTATTCAACAGATCCATATCTTAGTGGGGCAAATGTTGTCAAGGACCAGATTAAGACTGCCTGAATGTGGATAAGATACAAAACTAAATCAGAAACAGAATGAGAGATTGGGTATTTTCAGTTTAAATCAAAATAATGTGTAACAGCTTCTTACCACCAGCAAACACGGAGAGATCAGAATCCAACACATTCTCCACCACAGCCAGAAGAGCCAAGTCCTTTCCCCAATCATCATCTCAATGTCCTTGATGAATCTGTTTGTCCCTGTGAACAACAAGGAAGAAGAGAGACACCATCACTCACTCTGTCCTGTCTTTAGGGCAGCTTGTTTACTGTTGAAGTTCATCTTGTACAGGGTGGCACTGATGAACAGGTTAACCCAGAGAAGGGATTGCTCCAGATTTCAAACAGGATAAGGAAATTGATTCTTGTCACCAACTGATTGATCTTTCTCTCCCATTTTGGGAACAAGGGTCTGTCCATCCCAGCACAAATTGGAAACATAAGCTTTTCCTGGAATGAGTTCTTCTTGGGCGATGAAGGTAACTTGGAATTTGAAACACAAACAGATCAATCATGACCGTATTGATGGTGGAGCAGGCTTGAGGGGCTGAATGGGTCTATTTCTGCTAAGGACTTGTAAAATATGAAAGTGAAGAGTTCATAACAAACCCTAAATATAGAAACATGTGAACAACAGCAAAAATAGGCTAATTTTCTCTAATCTTATTACAAATCACTTGTTAGGGATACGATTAATACTGATAGAAACCAATGAAGGGTAAAGAGTGGGGTGTTTCCAATGTAAAGAACAGGGGTATAAGTGTAATTAATTAAAACTTATAAAATACACCATTGAGTTAAATGCAATAGAGATGACCACTTAGGTGATATGTTGCAGCTGTAGCATGTGGGTGCTGCTGGATTCCTAAAGAAATCCAGTTATATTGGATCAGCTCAAACATTTGATATAGTACCACACATGAGGCTCCTTAATAACCTGAGAGCCCATTGTGCTGGGTGTACAGTATGACCATGGATAGTGAATTGGTGAGCTGATAGAAGATCGACAGCAGTATCTTGTCGGGATCTGGATGATGTGAGCTTGGCAAGGTTTATTCGAGAATTGGATGAGAACTGTAGCAATTCTGATGTCGGGAAGACCATATATTTTTTATTCTTTCAGTAAGCAATGAGCTGAATCTGTCACTCAGCAGTGATGAGTTCCTAATTAATGGGATTATTCCCTATTAAGCAGCAAGCTAATGGTACAACACGCCTAACTAATATTCAGCTTCCTATCTTAAACTCACCTAACAAGCTCAACATTGAGAAAACTTGACCTGGAGATTAGAGTGGGGATCTCGTGAATTCAGCTTGTTACCTGCTCCAAATGACCTAAATATTAGGCACTGAGGTCTCAGAGAATACTCCAAGGATGTCAGCCACATACACTTTACATTCATGGTATTGGATCTGATATGTGCCAGTCTCTAATATCTTGCTGGGCCATCTCAGAAAATTTCTACACTTCAGTACTGCACCACAGTCTGCCCCAGTGACTATCATTGTAATGCCTCGGCCAGCACACCCAAGAGCATGAACCCAGGCTGCATCTCCAGGCTGGTCACTTGCTGTCCCAATTCTCACTCATTCTGAGCTGGCCTGGATGCTCACAACACCTCTCCCTTGCCTTGCCTTTTGCCTTTGTGTGTTTGCTACCTCAGCCAGGGATATTATTCCAGTCGCTCCTTGCCATTTAGTGCACAAAGGAAGGAATCTTGTTGTGGTTGCCAACAGGACTCTGTCAAATCAAGGAGGGTGTAATGGGGTGCTGGCACAGTAAGTCATGGGCAGTCTCTGATACCAATTCCATGTGCTTAGACATGGGCAACCAGCTGCTCAGGGTGGTCAACATTAGTGTTTACTCCACGTAAGGGGTTAGGAACTGAATGAAGGTCAGCCCACCACCTGGCTTGAGTCTTTCTGCTCTACTGTGGGCTGCTTACTTCCTGAAATGAGACAGAGGCAGGTATTAATGGAGATGAAAGGACGTGTCCCAATTGTTACTGTAGGTGCAGCTGGGAGGTATCCTGAGTGAACAAGCAGTGCAGAGGGACTGCAGGATTAATGGTGTCTGGGATTGGGGTAGGTGTGAGTGAGCGGAGGGGGACAGATTGCAAGCTGTAGTGAGATTGGTAGGGCATGACACTCAGTGGAAGGTGGGTATAGCAAGAGAGTTACGGTGAGGGTGAGATAACAAACATGGTAGCACTTACTAGCAAAGTGGAGAAGATCATTGACTTCCTTCTTTCACTGCTGGGTATTCCTGCAGATGGCTGAGATTGCACTGATCCAGGTGGCAACCTCGGACCAGGTTGTCATGTCATGCCCTGATCTTACCAATCCAGGGGTAAGAAGAAATCCCACCTCAACACCACACTATGCAGTAGAACCTTTAGATCCCTACCCATCTGGCAGGACACTCCTTCCCCCTGCCTGCCTGCTATGTCTGGGATCAATATAAGTAACACTGTAGGGCTGTTCTAGACTGATAGTGTTTGTATGGATACTTAACGGGCTTTTAATTAAATTGTAACCACAACATATGGAGCTGGCAGTGTTGGCCTGGGTGGACAAGGTCAGAAGTCACATGGCACCACATTATAGTCCAAAAGGTTTATTTGAAATCAAATGCTTTCGGAGCACTGCCCCTTCGTCAGGTGAAGTAAAGAGAAGCACACAGACACAGAGTTTATAATCAGAGAGATCAAAATATCATACAAGTGGTGTGAGTGGAGTGTTGACAGACTGAATAATAGGTCTCTGCAGGTGATCAAGAGTGTCAGATGGTGTGAATAAAGTGTCAACAGCTGAATAGCAGGTGAAGGGATGATCTATAATCTGATTCATTAAGGAAGAGAGATAATTACAAAATATTAAAAATAAGGTAGTTCTGGAGACAAACCAAATGACTGGAATAACATGGTAGGTATAAGAGTCACACGCCGAGGGTCTAACCAAAGTAACAAGTACTAATCCAAAACTGTACACATTAAATAAGGTAGAGAGATCATAATAAGTTATCAAGGTGATGGTGTCAAAACTGGACAGTAAGGAAGATCTTACAGGTACAGAACAGTGTAATGGGGTCACATGTAGTACGACTTGTAACCAAGATCGTGGTTGAGGCCATCTTCATGGCTACAGAACTCAGCTATTGGTTTCAGCTCAGTAATTCTGTGCTATTGTGGTCCTCAAGATACAAAACAACACAGAATTATTGTGAGGTAGCAGTGCTAACCACTGGGCCAGAGAGCAGTTAAGAGTCAACCATACTGCTATGTGTCCAGAGTCACATGTTGTCCAGACCAGGTAAGGATAGCAGTTTCTTTCCCTGAAGGACATTAGCAAACCAGAGGGGTTTTTTCAATCATTGACATTGATTCAAGGTCATAATTGGACACTTAATTCAAGATTTTTATTGAATTCAATAAAACGGGGCAGCACAGTGATTCAGTGGTGAGCAATGTTGCCTCACAGCACCACGGACCTGGGTTCAAATCCAGCCTCAGGTGGCTGTCTGTGTGGATTTTGCACATTCTCCCCATGTCTGTATGGGTTTCCTCCAGGTGCTCCAGTTTCCTCCCACAGTCCAAAGTTATGCAGCTTGGTTGGACTGGCCGTGCTAATTTCCTCTATAATGTCCACGGATGTGCAGGCTAGGCTGGTTAGGCATGAGAAATGCATGATTACGGGGATAGGGTAGGGGTCTGGGTCTGGGTCTGGGTAGGATGCTCATCAAAGAGTTGGTGTGCACTCGTTGGGCCAAATGGCCCGCTTCCACATTGCAGAGATTTTATGATTCAAATTGCACCATTTGCCATGATGGGATTCGAGCCTGGATCCCTAAGGCAGTACCTGGGTTAACAATCCAGCGATTATATCATCAGGTCATCATCTCCCCCTCAAAAAAAATATATTGGCTTTGGAGGCAGTCCAAAGAAGGTTCATGAGATTAATTTCGGATATGGAGAGATTTTCTTTTCAGGAGTGTTCGAGTAGTTTGGGCTTGAGCTCTTTTGAATTTCGTGGAATAAGAGGCGATCTATTTTGAAAAGTATATGATTGTTAACGATTGTGCTTGATCAGATATAGGAATAGAGGCTGTTTTCACTTATGCTAGAGTCTGGGACCAGAAGGCATCTCCTGAGAACCAAGAGGTTACATATTTAAGACAGAGATGAGGAAGACTTTTTGCTCTTAGAGTGCAGTGGTATTCTTTTTCCCACAGAGTGCTGTTGAGGCTAGGTATATAAGTCTATTCATGTAAGATAGATTGTAAATCAGGAAAGGAATCAAACATTGTGGGGAAATGGTAGGAAAGTGGAGTGAAGGATAGTCAAATCAGCCATGACCTCATTGAATGGTGGCGCAAAATCAGTGGGGTGAATGGCCTACTTCAACTCCTCTGTCTTATGGTCTCATTGTCTTAAGTACTTATATTGCTATAAAACTCATACTTACACAGTCTGGGCTCTGTGCTGCCTCACTACATACAACAAACACACAGTAACTGCAAGCTGGCTGCTAATATTATCACTGCTACTGAAGGTCAGTCAGGAACCTTTGTACATCACATATTTGTGAAGCAATCTAACAGCAGAAAGATAAACTCCCTATGTGATCTTGGATTTGTGCAATAATACAAGTATCAGCAATTAACAAGACAATGACTGTAGTAAAATTGGCTGAAATCCAGCAAAAACAAGTGGATCCTGAGTGAAGGGTGCAAAAAATGATGTTGTGTGTTTCATGCTGGTTTCTGGAACCAATTAGGTTTCATTGTCAGGAAGAGCAAGTGAATTCTGATACACGTCTGCCAGCATCTGATTCATTTGGTCTGATTTTATTAAAGAAACCTTAATTTTCACAAAGTACTTTAAATTTAATCTGTTTATTTGTTTCGGTCTCTTTTATGATTGACTGACCATAGATCCAGCTGAGACCGATGAGTTGCAGGAGAGCTGTTATAACGAGAATCCAGTCCGTAACGTAATGATCCATTAAATTTAGCCAGTAAATCCCAGCCTAAAATTAAATGGAAAATTCAAAAATGTTACACAGGAAAATGATCGTACTCTTACTTTCAAATTCAGACTTTGATGAGATTTGAAAAATGTATACATGTAAGTGCTTATAATAAAAGCACAATTCTAACTAAAGCAAATTCAGAAGTCACAATGTCAGGTTATATTCCAACAGATTTATTTGAAATCACAAGCTTCTTCATCAGATGATGAAGGAGCAGTGCTCTGAAAGCTTCTGATTTCAAATAAACCTGTTGGATTATAGCCTGACATCGTATGACTTCTGAAATTGTCCACTCCAGTCCAACATTGTCACTTCCACATCATAACTAAAGCAAAATACTACAGATGCTGGAAATCTGAAACAAACACAGAAATTCCTGGAAAAAATCAGCAGGTCTGGCAGTATCTGTGGAGAAAGAAACTAACATATTGATTCCAGTCTGGTACAACTCATCTTCAGAACTGTTCCAACACAATTCTAACTCGATGCTCAATATTCCCTCATTCATTTGTGTGTGGGATTCAATTATGTTGCTGTTCCCTCTTCTCCATTCTCACCTGAAAGTCATTTTTGAAATGGGGAGATCAGAATTTACCTGCAGTGTTCCAAATGTGATCTCACGTGATCAAATAAGTGACGAGGTTACCTCAGAGTCCAATTGGACCTTTATCAGCTGGGCCAATGGGCTGAGGAGTGACAGATGGGGTTTAATTTAGATAAATGTGAGGTGCTGCATTTTCGAAAAGTAAGTTAGGGCAGAATTTATACACTTAATGTTAAGGTCCTGGGGAGCGTTGTTGAACAAAGAGACCTTGGGGCGCAGTTTCATGCAGAAGGTGGTGTGTGTATGGAAGTTTTCGAGGCTGGTATAATTACAACATTTAAAAGGCTTTTGGATGGATATATAAATAGGAATAGTCTAGAGTGATATGGGCCCAATGCTGGCAAATAAGACTACATTAATTTAGGATATCTGATACCATGGATGAAGGATCTGTTTCTGTGCTGTACATCTCTGACTTTATGACCCTATGGGCGGCATGGTGGCTCAGTAGTTAGCACTACTGCCTCACAGCGCCAGAGACCCAGGTTCAATTCCCGCCTCAGGCAACTGTCTGTGTGGAGTTTGCACATTCTCCCTGTGTCTGCGTGAGCACTCTCCGGGTGTTCTGGTTTCCTCCCACACTCCAAAAATGTGCAGGTTAGGTGAGTTGGCCATGCTAAATTGTCTGTAGTGTTAGGTGTAGGGGAATGGGTCTGGGTGGGTTGCTCTTCGGAGGGTTGGTGTGGACTTGTTGGGCCGAAGGGCCTGTTTCCACATTGTAAGTAATCTAATCTAATCTAAATACATCCTAGATTTAGACATCATGACCCCTCATGTACATCTTAACTCTTTGCCTCCAGTTTTAACTGCCTGGGAACATTGCATTAATGGGATTTGTGAAATTACCAACTCTCCCCACTCAGTATCTGAACTACATTCCCATTCAACACAAATATCTGAATAAGGGAACATGGCTCAGGAGTAGGCCATCCTGTCCCTGGGGCTTACTCCACCATTTAATAAGGTTAAAATCACACACCAGGTTATGATCCAACAGGTTTATTTGGAAGCACTAGCTTTCTGACCGCCGCTCCTTCATCAGGTGGTTATGGAGTATAAGATCGTATGACATAGAATTCAAAGCAAACTTTTGAAAGCTAGTGCTTCCAAAAGAACCTGTTGGACTATAACCTGGTGATATGTGATTTTCAACTTTGTACATCCTAGTCCAACACTGGCACCTCCACATAATTTAATAAGGTTACCGCTGTTATGAATTGCTTTGAATATATTTGCGTCCTTCTTTCCATAATACAAGCAATACTGTATACAGACTCTCACATTATGGAACCATCAGTGCACTGTATAACTGAAGCTTAACATCTCTACTTTTGTATCCACTCAGCCTTGCAGCAAATGATAAAGTTATATTAGCTTTCCCAAATATATAGGTGAGGACTGCAAATGCTGGAGATCAAAGTTGAAGAGTGCGGTGCTGGAAAAACACAGCCAGTCAGTCAGCATCTGAGGAGCAGGAGAGTTGATGTTTTGGGCATAAGCCCTTCATCAGGAATGAGGCTTGTGGGCCAAGGGGGCTGAGAGATAAATGGGAGAGGGATGAGGCTGGGGGGGAGGATAGCTGAGAATGCACTAGGTAATATATCTCCCTCCCCACCCCTATCCATGGTCCATAAAGACCATTCCTTCTGCAACTCCCTTGTTCAGTCCATGCCCCCACCCTCCTATCCTGGCACCTTCCCCTGCCACCAAAAGAATTGCAAAACTCCACCCACGCCTCCCCACTTACCTCCGTCCAAGGCCCCAAAGGAGCCTTCCACATCTGTCAGAGATTTATCTGCACTTCCACACACATCATCTACTATGTCTGTTGCTCCCAATGTGGTCTCCTCTACATCGGGGAGACAGAACTCCAGTTTGCAGAACGTTTCAGACGGCATCTCCAGGACACACGCTCAAACAATCCCATTGCCCCATTGCCGAACACTTTAACTCCCCATTCACTAAGGACATGCAAGGCCTGGGCCTCCTCCACCGCCAAACCCTAACCACCCGATGCCTGGAGGAAGAATGCCTCATCTTCCACATTGGGACCCTCCAACCACATAGGATCAATGTGGATTTCACCAGTTTCCTCATTTTCCCTCCCCCCACCTTATCCCAGATGCAACTTTCCAACTGGACACCACCCTCTTGACCTGTCCTACCTGTCCATCTTCCTTCCCACCTATCTACTCCATCCTCCTCTCTGACCTATCGCCTTCACCCACAACTTCATCTACCTATCGCATTCTCAGCTACCTTACCCCCAGCCCACTCCTTCTCTCATTTATCTGTCAGCCCTCTTGGGCCACCAGCCTCACTCCTGATGAAGGTCTCATACCCAAAACATTGATTTTCCTGCTCGTTGGATTCTGCCTGATCTGCTGTGCTTTTCCAGCAGCACACTCTTCGTTTTTCCTAAATATATTGGAGGGTTGTTTTTCAGACTGGAGGCCTGTGACCAGTGGAGTGCCACAAGGATTGCTGCTGGGTCCTCTACTTTTTGTCATTTATATAAATGATTTGGATGTGAGCGTAAGAGGTACAGTTAGTAAATTTGCAGATGACACCAAAATTGGAGGTGTAGTGGACAGCGAAGAAGGTTACCTCAGATTACAACAGGATCTTGATCAGATGGGCCAATGGGCTGAGAAGTGACAGATGGAGTTTAATTCAGATAAATGCGAGGTGCTGCATTTTGGGAAAGCAAATCTTAGGACTTATATGCTTAATGGTAAGGGCAGAGGGAGTGTTACTGAACAAAGAGACCTTGGAGTGGAATCGCTGGTAGATAGGATCGTGAAGAAGGCATTTGGTATGCTTTCCTTTATTGGTTAGAGTATTGAGTACAGGAGTTAGAAGGTCATGATGCGGCTGTACAGGACATTGGTTAGACCACTGTTGAAATATTGTGTGCAATTCTAGTCTCCTTCCTATTGGAAAGATTAGATTAGATTATTTACAGTGTGGAAACAAGCCCTTCGGCCCAACAAGTCCACACCGATCCGCCGAAGCGCAACCCACTCAGACCCATTCCCCTACATTTACCCCTTCATCTAACACTATGGGCAATTTAACTTGGCCAATTCACCTAACTTGCACATTTTTGGATTGTGGGAGGAAACCGGTGCACCCGGAGGAAACCCACACAGACACGGGGAGAATGTGCAAACTCCACACAGAGAGTCACCTGAGGCGGGAATTGAACCCGGGTCTCTGGCGCTGTGAGGCAGCAGTGCTAACCACTGTGCCATCGTTGTGAAATATGAAAGGGTTCAGAAAAGATTTACAAGGATGTTGCCAGGGTTGGAGGATTTGAGCTATAGGGAGAGGTTGAACAGGCTGGGGCTGTTTTCCTTGGCACGTCGGAGGCTGAGGGGTGATCTTATAGAGGTGTACAAAATTATGAGGGGCATAGATAGGATAAATAGACAAAGTTCCCTGGGGTCAGGGAGTCCAGAACTGGAGGGCCTAGGTTTAGGGTGAGAGGGAAAAGATATAATAGAGACCTAAGGGGCAACTTTTTTCCACACAGAGGGTAGTACGTGTATGGAATGAGCTACCAGAGGAAGTGGTGGAGGCTGGTACAATTGCAACATTCAGAAGGCAATTGGATGGGTATATGAAAGGAAGGGTTTGGAGGGATATGGGCTGGGTGCTGGCAGGTTGGACTAGATTGGGTTGGGATATCTGGTCAGCATGGACAGATTGGACTAAAGGGTCTGTTTCCATGCTATACATCTCTATGACTCTATATGCTGCATCTGCACAGTAACTTTTGATTGTCACGCATCCTTCTGTCTCTCAGAGTTCTGCAATCTCTAATCATTTTGATATGATTGTTTTTTATTCTTCCTGCTAAAAGGGAAACACTTCATGTTTTCCTACATTATACTCCATTTGCTACATCTTTGCCCACCGACTTAAACCATCTTTCTCTTTTTATAGCCCCCTTATGTCTTCCTTGAAAATTACTTTCCAATTTTATGTCATCAGCAACTTTGGTAACTGTGTCTTCTACTGCTTCATCTATGTCATTGATGTAAATTGTAAATCATTCAAATGCCAGAATTGACCCTGAGGCACGCCACTTGTTACATCATGAGAACCTGAAAAAAAAACACATTTGTGCTGACTCTCTGTTTACTATTAGCCAGCTAATTTTCTGTCCATGTCAATATGCTAACCCCTGTACCATGAGCTCCTATGTTCTACAATAAATATTAATGTGACACTTTATCAAATGCCTCTGGAAATATAAGAAAAAGTACATCCACCATTTCCCCATTATCCAAACACTCATATTATTTCTGACATAATTCTAACAAATTGGTGAAATATGTTCTCTCCCTTCACAAGACCGTACTGGCTCTATTTGACTACTTCAAAACCTACATTGTCATGCCACAAATTCCTTAATAATAATTGCTAACATTTTACTTATGATAGATAGTAAGTTAACTGCTCTGTATTTCTTTCTTTTTGAATAAAAGATTTATATTTTCTAACCCAGTCATAGAGTCAAAAGGTGTGGTGCTGGAAAAGCACAGCTGGTCAGGCAGCATCCAAGGAGCAGGAGACAATAGACAATAGACAATAGGTGCAGGAGTAGGCCATTCAGCCCTTCGAGCCTGCACCGCCATTCAATATGATCATGGCTGATCATTCCTAATCAGTATCCGCTTCCTGCCTTATCTCCATAACCCTTGATTCCACTATCTTTGAGAGCTCTATCCAACTCTTTCTTAAATGAATCCAGAGACTGGGCCTCCACTGCCCTCTTGGGTAGAGCATTCCACACAGCCACCACTCTCTGGGTGAAGAAGTTTCTCCTCATCTCTGTCCTAAATGGTCTACCCCGTATTTTTAAGCTGTGTCCTCTGGTTCGGCACTCACCCATCAGCGGAAACATGTTTCCTGCTGCCAGAGTGTCCAATCCTTTCATAATCTTATACGTCTCAATCATATCCCCTCTCAGTCTTCTAAACTCAAGGGTATACAAGCCCAGTCGCTTCAGTCTTTCAGTGTAAGGTAATCCCTCCATTCCAGGAATGCAACCTACGCTGCACTCCCTCAATAGCCAGAATGTCTTTCCTCAAATTTGGCGACCAGAACTGCACACAGTACTCCAGGTGTGGTCTCACCAGGGCCCTGTACAGCTGCAGAAGCACCTCTTTGCTTCTGTACTCAATCCCTCTTGTTATGAAGGCCAGCATGCTATTAGCTTTCTTCACTACCTGCTGTACCTGCATGCTTGCCTTCATTGACTGGTGTACAAGAACACCCAGATCTCTCTGTACTGCCCCTTTACCTAAATTAATTCCATTGAGGTAGTAATCTGCCTTCCTGTTCTTGCCACCAAAGTGGATAACCATACATTTATCCACATTAAACTGCATCTGCCATGCATCTGCCCACTCACCTAACTTGTCCAGGTCACCCTGTAATCTCCTAACATCCTCATCACATTTCACCCTGCCACCCAGCTTTGTATCATCAGCAAATTTGCTAATGTTATCGCTGATGCCATCTTCTATATCATTAACATATATTGTAAAAAGCTGCGGTCCCACACGGATCCTTGCGGTACCCCACTGGTCACTGCCTGCCATTCCAAATGGAGCCGTTTATCACTACCCTTTGTTTCCTATCAGCCAACCAATTTTCAATCCAATCTAGTACTTTGTCCCCAATACCATGCGCCCTAAGTTTACTCACTAACCTCCTATGTGGAACTTTATCAAAAGCTTTCTGAAAGTCCAGGTACATTACATCTACTGGATCTCCCTTATCCATCTTCAGAGTTACATCCTCAAAAAACTCCAGAAGATTAGTCAAGCACGATTTCCCCTTCATAAATCCATGCTGACTCTGTCCTATCCTGTTACTACTATCCCAATGTGCCGTAATCTCATCCTTTATAATAGACTCCAGCATCTTTCCCACCACTGAGGTCAGACTAACTGGTCTATAATTTCCTGCTTTCTCTCTCCCACCTTTCTTAAAAAGTGGTATAACATTAGCCAGTCTCCAATCCTCAGGTACCGATCCCGAATCTATCGAATTCTGGAAAATAATCACCAACGCATCCACGATTTCCCCAGCCACCTCCTTCAGTACCCTGGGATGTAGACCATCAGGCCCCGGGGACTTATCAACCTTCAGACCTAACAGTCTCTCCAACACCAAATCCTGGCAAATACAGATTCCCTTAAGTTCAGGTCCTTCGGTCACTGCTACCTCAGGGTCTTCCCCAGTCTTGTGTCTTCCCCAGTGAACACAGATCTGAAGTACCCATTTAATTCTTCTGCCATTTCTTTGTTCCCTGTAATATATTCCCCTGTTTCTGTCTTCAAGGGCCCAATTTTAGTCCTAACCATTTTTTTGCCTTGCACATACTTGAAAAAGCTTTTACTATCCTCCTTTATATTATTGGCCAGTTTACCTTCGTATCTCATTTTTCCTCTGCGTATTTCCTTCTTAGTAATCCTCTGTTGTTCTTTAAAAGCTTCCCAGTCCTCTGTTTTCCCACTTATCTTTGCTATGTTATACTTTTTCTCTTTTAACTTTACATGTTTCTTAACTTCCCTCGTCAGCCACGGCCACCCATGCCTCCTCCTGGGATCTTTCTTCCTTTTAGGAATGAACTGATCCTGCAACTTCTGCATTATACACAGAAATATCTGCCATTGTTCCACCACGGTCATCCCTGCTAAGGTATTGCACCATTGAACTTTGGCCAGCTCCTCCCTCATAGCTCCATAGTTCCCTTTATTCAACAGAAGTACTGTCACTTCCGACTGTACCCTCTCCCTCTCAAATTGCAGATTGAAACTTAATGTATTATGGTCACTACTTCCCAATGGCTCCTTCACTTCGAGGTCTCTGACCAATTCTGGTTAATTATACAATACGAGATCCAGAATTGCCTTCTCCCTGGTCGGCTCCAGCACCAGCTGCTCTAAGAATGCATCTCTGAAGCACTCCATAAAGTCTCTTTCTTGAGGTCCAATACCATCCTGATTCTCCCAGTCTACCTGCATGTTAACATTCCCCATAACAACTGTAGTAACATCTTTACCACAGGTCAATTTCAGCTCCTGATTCAACTTACATCCGACATCCAGACTACTGTTTGGGGGCCTGTAGATGACTCCCAAGAGGGTTGTTTTACCCTTCGTATTTCGCAGCTCTATCCACACTGACTCTCCATCCCCTGACTCTAGGTCCGCCCGCGCAAGGGACTGAATATCGTCTCTTTCCAACAAGGCCACTCCACCCCCTCTGCCCGTCAGTCTGTCCTTACGATAGCACGTGTAGCCTTGAATATTCATTTCCCAGGCCCTGTCCACTTGAAGCCACATCTCAGTTATCCCCACAATATCGTATCTGCCAATTTCCAAAAGAGCCTCAAGCTCATCCATCTTATTTCAAATGCTTCGTGCGTTCATATACAGCATTTTTAATTTGTTACTGCTCTCACCCTTCCCATCAACCCCTATTCCACTCAACCTTACAGCATGATCCCTTTTTGAATTTTCTGCCTCATTGATACAGTTGTCTTTCTTGACTTCTCTTGTTCTAACTTTTCCTTCAACTTCCTTTTGTACATCCAGTTTGTCCCCTCCCCCCCACTACTTAGTTTAAATGTAGCGGTGTTGCAGTAGAAAACCTGCCTGCCAGAATGCTGATCCCTAACCTGTTAAGGTGCAAACCGTCTCTCTTGTAGAATTTATGTTTGCCACAAAATGTACCCCAGTGATTCAAGAACTTAAATCCTTGCTTCCTGCACCAGTTCCCCAACCACACATTCAAGTCCATTATCTCCCTGTTTCTGGCCTCACCAGCCCGAGGAACTGGAAGCAAACAGAGATAACCACCTTGGACGTCCTGCTTTTCAGCCTTCTTCCTCGTTCTCCAAAGTCCCGCTGTAGTATGTGAGTCCTCTTCTTCCCGACATCATTTGTGCCGACATGTACCACCACCTCTGGCTCTTCACCCTCGTCCTTGAGGATTTCCTGCACTCTGTCCGCGATGTCTTTCACCCTGGCACCAGGAAGACAACACACCATCTTTAAATCCCGTCTGCTGCCACAAAAACCCCAGTCAGTTCCTCTCACGATGGAGTCCCCTATTACCACGGCTCTATGCGATGTCTGACTCTTCCGCTCTGCCTCTGCGCCAACTTTTGATTGACAGGCCTGGCTGCCTCCCGGACTGGCAGTGTCATCAGTCTCCACTGTTTCCAACAGCTTCAACTTGTTCCTGACAGGTACTTCTCCCGGGGTCTCTTGCACCTGTCTCCTCTCTGCCTTCCTCATTGTCTGCTCTCTTCTGCTCTCTTCTGGCATGATTGGTGTAATGACCTCGCTGAAGGTCTTGTCCAGAAAGATCTCATTCCCTCGGATGAGCATAAGGTCCTCGAGTTCTTTCATCAGCGCTGCAATATGCTCGGTCAATAGCTGACTGTGCACACACTTTCCGCACATGTACGAGTCAGACACACCAGAGTCGTTGACCTCCCACATCAAGCACATAGCGCACTGAACCAGCTGGGCAGTCATGTCTTCACCCTCTTCAACTGTGGCGTAATCACTTCACTCAACCTCCTTTTCAAAGACTCCTGAGCTGAAGCCTCACTCTTCGATTAAAAACTTCCTTAGACCCTTGTTTTGTAGCAAGCCTGTGGACTCTTAATTTAGGTTCTTAACACACCCACTTTAATAGCAAATCACTTACCTTCCCGACCGACTTTGCGCTCAGCCTGAACTTCCGCCCAGCTCCCGCCGCTCTCTGCTGCGAAAAGAGAGAGTTGACGTTTTGAGCACAAGCTCTTCATTTCTGATTAAGGGCTTAAGCTCAAAACATCGACTCTACTGCTCCTCAGATGCTGTCTGACCATCCGTGCTTTTCCAGCGCCACACTTTTTGACTCTAATCTCCAGCATCTGAAGTCCTCACTTTCTCATGTCGGCCCGACCAAGTAATAATTGAAGTTTCCTTCCGTAAAGGACATTAGTGAACCAAAGGGGTGTTTCTAACAATCAACAATGGATTCATTTGAATTCATTAGACTCTTAATTCCAGAGTCTATTGAATTCAAATTATACCATCTGCTGTGGCAGGATTCAAACCTGGATTCCCAAAACATTCCCTGGATCTCTGGATTAACAGTCTACCGATAATACCAGTAGGCCATTGTCTCCCCTAAGGCTAGGCTAAGCTAAGCATGTTTGCAGACAGTGAGGGAGAAAATTCTGATGCCGATGATCATGACATGATGCTGAGTTGCAGCATCTAACATCAAAGCAACTGAGTTACCAGTCAAGAGCAACTGAAAATAACACACTTCTCTTCAAATCGGTATACAATCACCAGGTCAGAATGAGTTGTCAAACCTCCAAAACGATTTATTGATGGTTGGATTATCAATCTTCTTAATTCACATTTTTATTGTTTGTTGGTAACCTCAGTCAATGCAGAAGTTGAACCTGTGTTGTTGGTGCCCCTCTCCCCCCCCCCCCATTGTAAATCAGCCATCCAGGAGAAAGTGAGGACTACAGATACTGGAAATCAGAGTCAAAACGTGTGGTGCTGGAATCATCTTCCTGTTAAAGAGCTTATGGTCAAAACATCAACTCTCCTGCTCCTCAGATGCTGCCTGACCAGCTGTGCTTTTCCAGCATCACTCTCTTTAAAACCAACCATCCAGCCAACTGAGCCAAAAGAAAACAGTGTGGTGGTGGTGGATAAGCAGGAATATCATAGGGGATAGTGGAGGAGCTGATCATCACAGGAGGAGACTGAAGAGAAACAGAAGGAACACCGGTGAAAAGGGAGAAGGCTAGGAGAGGTGGGGAGGGTATATAATGTAGAGGAGGAGGGTAGAGTGTGAACAAATCAAAGGAAACATTAACGGCCGCATCTTTCTCTTAACTGGCTCATACAGAGGGCTAGCAGAGAATGTGCACTATAATGGGAAGGGTTCAAGATCTCTTCCTGCACAACGCAATTATACCCAACAGAAACAGAAATTGAAGAATATGATTGCACAAGGCCTCATTTGAAGGCTTGGCAATGAAGGGAAGCTTTTGCTACAGATTAAAAGTGAATGAACAATTCCGTGTCTCAAACATAATTTCTCTCAGAGAGAAGCACTTGGGTGCACCAACAGAGACAATGGTGGTGGAGCTGGTGGGAAGCAGAGAGTATTCCACATACAGCCATACAGGAGCATTCACAGGTACATGTATCTGGAAGTTAAGGGCATAGGGATCAGGCTGTTCTGCCACCTGCGGAATTCTAAAAGCAAAGGAATGTGGATGCTGGAAATCTGAAACAAGAACAAAATTTGCCAGAGAAACTCAGCAGGTCAGACAGCTTCTGTGGAGAGAAAGCAGAGTCAACATTTCAGGACCAGTGATCCTTCTTCAGAACTCATTGTTGCTAGGAAAAGATGGGATATACACTGAAGACAGGGATTGGGAGAACGGAGTGAACAACAGGTGTAGATGGAGCCCACACAAAGAGAGAACACTTGTTGGGCAGACAAAGGAATGGATACTGTTGAGCCTGGGCGAAAGAAAAGTTGCTTATGGGGACCATTAGTGAGTGAAAATGGGTTAGCTGCGATGAAAGGAGCCCAAGGTCATCTGGAAACTCTGGTCAGCATCCCATTTCCATTTGGGGTCCCTGCAGTTGTCAGGACTCGATATCAAGTTCAATATTTTTCGGGCCTGAGCACCTTCATCCATGTCATCCCTCCCACTGGGCCTGACCTTGTCAAAACAGTGTTGGGGCATACATAATGGTAAATTCATTGCTTTTGGATCCAATATTCTATCATAATAACTGTTTGAACATAGGACAGAAAACATTTCTTCTGGTATGCACTATCACAAATTTCCATATGTACCAGTTTAGTAAATGATTCATTGTAGGAACAAAACATTGAAAATGATTTGACATAAACCACTTTGATATTTGTTACAATCTGGGCTACTTCAGACACAATGAGAGGTGTACCAACGCCAAATTAGACAATGGCTGTTTGGCTGCACTTACAAAAAAATTACATAAGAAAACATCATCAATATCAATCCAGATGAATATTGGTCAACAGTAAGAAAAAAGACAATGAATGATTCACAACTGAGGGCATTTTGGAAAGTTATTATCAAAGTCCGGCCTGATGGGAAACAAAACGTGCCAGATGTGCTCCAAGGGATTTAGCCAGACAAGGATGAGCCAGGGACCCTCAAGAGGCATGCTTTTCAAACATAAACAGATGCTTGTAGCTGAAGCTCTTTAGTAAACTCTATTGCCTCATTATACCAGGGGCATATGGGCATAGGGTGAAAAAGGCCCCTGTACAGCTCACTGTGTATTGCTCAGTTCACAACAGAAAAATCGAGAAGACTGTGAGGGTGTATCAGGCATGTCAAAGTCAGCCACCACATCAACAGAAAAAAAATTTCTCTACCCTCACAAGATTCCAATATATCTTTGGTTGAAGCTTGTAACAGATTTACTTACCATCCACGGTGACAATTTTCACCAAGTCACTGAGTAATATTCCAATTTTCCAACCACCAGACATTGGAAGGATTACTCAACTACACCCATGGTAATCACCATAAGTATAAAGTGCATTGTGTACCTGGAGAAAATATCTGAAATTGGATCATACTGCACTGATAAATATTTTATGGACCTAGGATACCTTGGATGTGTACTACATGGGGTCTAAATCATGTGACAGCCTCACCACATTATCCCAGACCCAATATTTTTGCTGAATGAAATTCAGCCATCCGCCATGAAATGAGCAACTGGACACCATCTCCATATTGCCATGTCACACTTCATAACAATACGTCTAGGTATGGGCTTTCTATTACCAGCAACAATCACATTAAAAAGCAAGTCAGGACACATTTGCCAAGTCATGAACAGTCCAATTTCCTGTAAATATGGGATAAACATCTTGAACATTCAGGCAGAATAAAAACAGCACTCATTTGACATCTGGGTGTGGAATTATCTAGTTTGTGAGAGTGGTAAAAGGTTTGAATCATACATCCCATCCAGGGAACATGGTCACCCACAGAAGTACTCAGAAAGTGCAGTGAGCCTTAAACCCAAGGAGTCACAATATCTAATGGAACAATGAGAAAGAGGAATAGAAAATAATTTGGGGAATTGTACAACATTCTAACATTGAGCATTCTGACTGTGCACAGAACGCCACCAGAGGTAAACTCAGGGAATGAACGCAACCATGAAAATAATCTCCTCTTTAACAAAAGGAAAGTCACCAAAATATCAGTGAGCCAAGAACAGTCAGTTGATAAATCTAGATCAGAGGACAGAAAGAAGATCATGAGATCTGGAAGGATTATTAAATTATTGATTCATTATACAACCACTTAAAGTCTTAAACAGTTCAATTCTTAAACTCCTAAGCACAGTGACCTATTTTTGGAGTGATAGTTCTCACAACCAGTCTGAGATATATTTATTTTCATTCATGTATGTTATAGGAATATAGGAATATCATTTTAAGAAGAACATGCTGATGAGCATATAACCTTGATATAATACATGTCACTGACAGCTATAGACTTGTTCAGTGTGCAGTACATATTGCGAAGGGAGAGCAGCTATGCTTCCCTGTAACAACTAACCGCGATAACGAATGTGTCTGCTGAGCAATTTTATGACATAATAAACTGAACCGTGGTCCTGTTTCCCAGTCCTATTGTAAGAGTGGATTATCTGAGAATAAACTCAGAATCACAGCAAGATATCAATATGACATGATCACTGCACAACATTAAACAACTGCAAAAAGAAAGGACCAGAACACTAATGCCTTCTTTATTTTTTCATCCTGTGAATTTGATCACCTTTTACAGTTACTGAGTACATGTGAAAACAGCTGATATCACTGAAATACAACCTACCTGTGTCACACATAGAAGGCCAAGCAGATAAAATAACGAACAAACACCAGCTGTCAGAAGAAGGCGCTTTGATTGGACCAATGTAGGGAACTGGTCTTGCAGGGCTGTCATAACTGTTTCTAATGGAAGAAAATGTCAAATGAAGACATTAATTAATAACTTGCACAATGACAGGACAAAACACCACTGGACACACCAAAGCCCTGGAGTAAAAGGTTTCTGCATCCATTTTTCTGGCTCTGAGATATGTATTTTTCCCCCAGTTGTATTTTTCCTGTTGCTCTGATGCAGAGGAAAACTGCATCATCGTTATCCTCAAATATCACGTAGGGTGTTTCAACATGAGTGAGTTTCAACATGAGTGAGTTTCAACATGAGTGAATAAGTTTGCTGACCATCCTGCTCCCTGTAAGGCAGGTAAATAAAAATCCCCATCTCTTGAACAGCAAGATCTGTCTCAACGAAAAGATAAATTCTAGGCATGAGAGCAAAGAAAAGATATAGAACATTAACATCTGAGATTGAAAATCACCACAATAGCTATTGGGCAGAGGAACATAGAAATTAGGAGCGAGTGGACAATTCAGCCCTTCAAACCCACTCTACCATTTGTCACATTCATGGCTGTTCTTATTGTGGTCGCAATTCCTGCCTGTTTCCCACAGCCCTTTGTCCCATTTTTCATCAAAACATATCTATTTCTTTCTTGAATTTGTTGATTGATTCTGCCTCTTCTGCACTCTGGGGCAGTGAGATCCACAGATTCACAACCCTGTCAGAGAAATAGTTTCTCCTCACCCCAGTTTTGAACCTACTTCCTCTCAGGCTATATCTATGACCTCTTGTTCAAGACTGTCCGACAAGGAGGAATATCTGTTCCACATCTACCTTATCAATCCCCTTGAGCATTTTATGTGTGTCAATCAGATCATCCCTCATTCTTCTGATCTCCAGCGAGTACAAGTCCAACGTATTCAATTGTTCCTCATATGACAGCCCTTTCATCCCTTGAATCAACCTGGAGAACCTCCTCGGAACTGCTTTTAATGCCACCACATCCTTCCTCAAGTAAAGAAACCAGAACTGGATACAATACTCCAAGTATGGTCTCAACATCATCTCATACAATTGTGACAACATTACTTTTATAAACCAGTTCTTTTGCAATAAATGCCAAGATTCCACTTGCCTTTCTTATTAGATGCAGCCCCTACATCCCCACTTTCTGTGATTCATACACAAGGACACCCAGATCCCTCTACACTGAGGCACTTTGAATCTGCTTCTGATTTAATTAATAATTTGCTCTTTCATTATTCTTGCCAAAATATGTAACCTCGTACCTATCCACGTTAAATTCCATCTGCCAGATTCTAGTTCATTCTCTAGCTGTGAATTTTGTTTTGTTACATTCTGTCCCTCCCGGCACCTCATTGATATAGATTGTCAACAGTTGATGTCAGAGGATTGAACCCTATGCTACCCCAATAGTTACAGTTCGCCAGAAGGACCCATTTATCCCGCCCCTCTGCTTTCTGTCAGTCAACCAATCCTCTATCCGAACCAATACTCTACCCCAAACACCCTCCGGTCTAACCTTTTGTATCAGTCTTAATGCAGCACCTTATCAATGTCTTCTAGATGTCTAGATATAACACATCCACTGTGTCCCCATTATCCAACTTGATAGCTACATCCTCAGAAATTCCAACAATTTTGTCAAGTTCAACTTGTCCTGTATGAAACCATGCTGCCACTGGGGAATTGAGCTTTGTTGTTCCAAGTGGTCAGTTCTCTCCCTTATTATTGACTCCAGCAACTTCCTCATGACTGAGGTCAAACTAATTGATCTACAATTTTCCATGATTTGCCTATTTCTTTTTTCAAATACAGGCTTCACATTAAAGTGTTTCCAAATCACTGGCACCTTTCCAGAATCGAGGAAATTTTGGAATGTAGTAACTAATATATCCACTATCTCTGCTGCCTTAGGGTGCAGGCCATCAGGTCCTGGGGACTAATCTGCCTTTAATCCCATCAGTTTACTTAATACCTTTTCCCTAGTAATTTCACCAAGTTCCTCTATAGTAACTGCAGATTTTGGGAAGAAATTATAATCTTCCACTGCAAAAAGACACAAAATACTGGTTTAGTGCCTCTGCCATTTCTGAGTTTCCCATAATTACCTCACCATTTCCACCCTCTAAAGGGCCACCATTTACTTTCACTACTCTCTTCCTTTTTATATACTTATAGAAGCTTTTGGTGTCAGAGCTTATGGTTTCTGCTAGTTTCCTTTTATTGATCTCCTGATTCTCCAGAGTGTCTCAAACATTTGCAGTATGATATGCCCTAGTTTTTGTCTTTATGTTATCCTCGACCTCCTTGTTAAGCCATGGATTATCTTTTACCTTTCTATAATTCCTTTTCCTCTCAGGAATATACTTTAATTGACAGGTATTTAGTAACTCATTGAGCATTTGCCACCATTTTTCAAATGTCCTGCTCCTTTAATATTTTTCCTCAGTCCCCCAGGGCCAACTGCTTTCTCAGGCCTGTATAATGACTTTTGGCCAACATTAAAACTCCTGTATATGACTCTGTCTTCACTCTTGCCATCTGAATTTGAAACTATAGAAGGTTGTGATCACACCTTCCAAGATGATCCTTAACTACATGATCATTTACCAATCCTTCCTCATTACACAATACCAAATGTGAAGTAGCCAGTTGATTCCATGACACGTTGCCATAAGAAAGAATCCCTCAGACACTCTATGAATCTTCCTTCAATACTACCCTTGCCAATTTGATGAATCCAATCAATATCTATGTACAAATCACCCATAATTTCTGTTGTGGCTGGCTCATAAGCCCTCATTACTGCCTCATTTATACTCAGCCCTACTTTGGAAGTACTGTTTGAGAGTCTGTAAATTATTCCTACCAAGGGGTTTCTTCCCTTGCCTTTTATTTCCACTCAGATTGATTCAACATCTTGGTTCGTAGTGCCAATATCTTTTCTTAATGCACCTTGATATCTCCCTTAACCAATAAAATTGCTTCACCTCCTATTCCTACTTGCCTATCCCTTTGGAATACTCATTACCCTAGGACATTTCACTCCCAGTACTGATCTTCCTGCAACCACATTTCAATAATCTTCACCAGGTGGTGTGACTGGTCTCTATTTGTGTTGTCAGCTCATCAACTTAACTCTGAATGCTGCATGCTTTTGCTAATAAGTTCTACTGGTTTGTCTTTCTCTTTTAATATTTGCTCATACACTCTCCATCCTCACTTACTACTTCCTAATAACACTGAACCTCATCTCTCTCATTTACTCCAACTCACATTTCGATCTTCTATGATGCCTTCCCTCACCATCGCTGTTAGTGCAAATTGTATTGTGAAATCATTTGGATGCCGATGCAACTTTTCCCCAATTTTTATTTTGATGCAGGTGCTAATCATTTAAGACTAAGAGCTGCATTCTTCTTTCAGACAATGAGGGAACAATTGCTACAAAGAAATGTTGTGCGTTTGTCCACTAACATCACCAACAGCACTTTTTTGCCCAACACTGTCATAATTTCTTCAAAAGAAATGATTTTTTTAAGTGATGCAATGCCATTTTTACCTAAACCTGCAAACTGTGTGTCAACTCCCAGAGTGAGCAGCATGAAGAAAAATGAAACAGACCATAATGGTGCCCACGGTAACTGTGCAAGGGCCTCTGGGTAGGCAATGAAGACCAAACCGAAACCTGAACAGTGAATAGAATTGAAATGACATAATGAACGTTGCTATTAACTTGTTGTTGACATTCATTTCATTTCATTTATTACAGTTGCCAATATTAGCCACCATTTGCAAAACTATTCATGTCACCAAAGTTGTGCGGATATGTGTTTACAATAAAAAACATTAGTTATTATATATTTGTAATATTAATCACTTTCAATTCAGAAATTATAATATTTAGAAGCAGTGAACACTGAGTTCAGAGTGACATTTGCAATCTAAGCAAAAAAGAATCTCTCTGATATATTGGTGAAACTGGCATTTTAAAGCAGGGAATAATGTTGGAGAGTAGGGAATGGGGAGAAATAATTGAACGGATAATTTAGAGTGTTTCTTAAATGGTTGGGGATTGTAAAGTGTAGTTGTACACAGAGACCTCAGTCTCCTTGGTGCTAAGTCACTGAGGGTTAACATGTGTGTGCAGCAAGCTATTAGGAAGCCTCATGGAATGTCATCCTTTATTGCAAGAGGATTTGAGTACAGGGATAGTGAAGTCTTGTTTCAGTTGTATAGCAGCTTGGTTAGGCCACACCTGGAAACTGTGCACAGTTTGGTCATTTTTTTCTCAGGAAAAATGTCATTGCATAGAGGGAGTGCAACAAATGTTCAGCAGACTTGCTCCTGGAATGGTAGAACTGTCCGATGAAGAAAGATTGGGAAAACTGGGCCTTACTCTCTAGAGTTTCGTAGAATGAAACTTACAACGTAGTTAAAGAGAACAACAGAGTAGCTGCAGGTAAGATATTTCCTCTGTCTGCAGAATCTAAAACCAGCGGCCATAATTTAAAACTAAGGGGGATGCCACTGAGGGCCAAGCTGACAAGAAATTAGTTTATTCAGAGTGTTGTGAAACATTGGAATTGTCCAGCACAGAGGGCTGTGGAGGTCAAGATTTGAGTAGATTTAAGATTGAGATTATTATATTTCTGATTCTCAGTGGTGTACAAGGTCAGGGAATGGAATGAGTAAAAAACATTGAAATGTTTGATCCTTCATTATTACATGGAGTAGTGAGGCAAACTACTCAGACTGAGTGGCCTACCCCTGTTCCTATGTTCCTGCCTCAGTTCAGGCTGTCAAACCACTCAGTGCTCAGACTATTGGAGTAATCAGAATGTGTGAACTGTGTTTTATTGTAACTTTACCTGGTCATTAATTACTTATCACAGCATCATCAACCGATACAAGTGGCTTAGCACAGAACATTTCCATGTTTCTTGCTCTTCATATTAAACATTTTTTAAAATGTACCACTGTCAAATTGAATATTTGAGCACATAATATGATCAGTAACTAATCGTCAATAAATAAAAACTGTCTCTGATTCACCTAAAAGCACAATATTATGGAATTCATTCAAAATTTCTTCTTAAATATAAAATGTGGCTCATATGAAATGTAATTCTAAGGTAAATAGCAAATCTTACAGTGGATTATAATGTTAACTGAGTGCTTTTGAAATTTACTATTCTGTGATTATTTCAAAAGCTCACTTTTAAGAGCTAGGGTTCAACCCCGGGCATACCATTGCATTATTCAGCTCCAATCCCTGTCCAGTATAAACCAAACATCATGTCAATGTGTCTTCAGAGCCTGGCTATCAGTTTGGATCTGAGGATTGATTATTGTGTCTGGACACTGGAATCACTGGAATGTTGGGTTGAATCACTTCAGAGAGAACATTAAAGCTGTCTGACCCTTGACAATTTTAACAGCTCTAGTTTACCTGACTGGGCAACCTCTGAAACGGGCTTATCTTGTATGCGAGCCATGTGTCCCAGGATGGAGAAGATGACAAATACAGCAAACACACTTGTAGCACAATTAACAACACAGACAATGATGGTATCTCTGTAGCAGTTATTGTGGAACTTGTTGTAAGACGACAATGCTACTAAAGTGCCCCAACCCACTGAGATAGAAAAGAAAATTTGAGTCGCAGCATCTTTCCAGACCTGGTAAATACAAAATAGAATAGATGTCTGGAGGGAAATGAAACACAAACATGTACAACAGATAAACGACATTAATGTGAAGATAATGAGAACTCGTGTGGTTAATCCATGGTGAACTGAGCAAAGTAGCTCCCTCTGGTCAACAGTAACTCTTCTTAAACAGAACAGTCATCACTACAGTCGATTATTTACAGTTAAATTTCCTCTGGGATATCTGACACAGGTCTTTCTGGTATAATGAACGTTTCATTAACACAAATTACCTGTACCGTGATTGACGATTGGGGACGCTTTTCTAAAGTGCAAAAATTCAAAAAGTATGTTGGCTAGAACATGATTACATCGGCAACACTGTAAGTGCTCCTTGTATTGCGTGATTCTTGCATAGCGCAGGGTCACACGGAACGTGACTATTGCACTATCGAAGACGTGACTGTATACTCTTTCACCAGCCATGGTTTTCAGTGACTGACTCACTTGCAGTATTGTACTGACCATAGTTAATTCCATTCTTTTCGTGAAAGTAACAACAAAGAACACCTTTTACCATAAATAATGATCACTTTCATATTGTAATAATATCACAGTAGCTTAATATCAACAGGAACCAGTAAAATTACACTGTAATTTCTAGGATTATGTAAACAATGGTTAAATGATTTAAATGGAAATCAAAATCCAATTCCTGTCAGAAAAATTAAGCAATAAATAGTGTTCACCATTGTCTATTCACAAAGACTGCTGTATCTTTGGACTGAATACAAAATTCCAGCCATCATTATCCAGAATGCATGAGGACACTGTCAGCTTCACAAATGTGGTATTGCCTAGTCTGCCTATTTGCATTCACTGGGCTCCATGATGTTTCTGTCCTTATGCTGTTGACTGAATCACCTCGGAGATTTGTTTCAAGAAACATGACATTGAAATAGCCTTTTAATGACATGCCAAGCATTTACTTACTGCCAGTCACAATTTCTGGCACTTAAACTACCTACTGGAAGAATGGAATCACAGCTTGGAAGTCACCCACTCAAACTTACACTTCCTTTTCTGTCTCAGTCCTTGCATTGTTATATTCCAAGTACGATAATCTGACTGGTTCAAGATATAATCAGTTGCTTTCCAATGTTCACTCCAATGTAGATTTCAGATATAGACAATGTTCTTTCATTTCCATCTCCCACTTCCAGGTACTTGCAGCACCAAATATCATTGACATAGAATGGATAAGGACAAGGCTCATCAAGAGTGGCTCTTTCTATTGCCCTGATACAGCAAAATGTGGGTCAGTATTTGCTTTGTAGGTCAATGAGGTATTTCACCTGAAACTCCTGAATCATTTCCAAGATTTCAGAAAGGAGGAGGCATGAAGGAAGAATTCTATTGCATCCCAATCCCTATCATAATTCCTCATCAATTTCGATCCTCTCGTCCATCATAGCTGATGCCCTGACCTTCTTTCCTGTTAATGGCAGGATGATATAGACCTTAAACTGACTCTTTGAATTCATCACAAGCTTTGTTAAAAATTTCCAAGAATTGAATTAAGGACTCAAAAGCAATACACTGATTTTAAATCAATGATGAAAGTGAGGACTGCAGATGCTGCAGATCAGAGCTGAAAATGTGTTGCTGGAAAAGTGCAGCAGGTCAGGCAGCATCCAACGAGCAGGAGAATTGACGATTCGGGCATGAGCCCTTCTTCAGGAACGTCAATTCTCCTGCTCCTTGGATGCTGCCTGACCTGCTGCGCTTTCCAGCAACACATTTTCAGTTTAAATCAATGATGACAAGCTAACAAAGTAAATGTGCTGAGGCACGAATCGATTCAACTAAAAATACTAATGAGACTCAATCATTCATATTGCTGTATTTACCTCAGCATCAGCCAGTCTGGAGAAGTCTGACTGGCTTCCGATGTAGAATTCAATTCCTTTAGAAGCTCCCTCCAGGGTAACCCCTCGGATCAGGAGGATGGTCAGAACCACGTAAGGGAATGTCGCAGTGAAATAAACCACCTGAGCATGGAGAGCACCTTGTTAGATTTTCCTGTATTACTGGTACAACAGAAGAAAATAAAACCTTGAAGCAGTACAAGGCCATGTGGCCCCACCATGCAATAAGATTCTGCCTGATCACCCTGACACTTGCCCTCTCCAGAACCTTTGACTCTCTTGTACATCAACAATTTGTCAAACTCTGCCTTGAATATATTCAATGATCTGACCTCTACTGCTTTCGGAGGAAGAGTATTTGAAAGATTAAAAATTCCACTTCATCTCTATCTCATTTGGAGAACCTTATTTTGTAACTGTTCTCCCTGTTCGAGATTCTCTGAGAAGGTCAAGCTTTCTAAGACCATTCGAAATCTTTGAAGATCATTTCTCGGTCTCCTAAATTCCTGTGAGTACAGGCTCAAACTTATATTTTCAAAAGAATTAATACAAAGGTTCACTGAACTTTCTCCAATACAAATATACCCCCTAACTAAGGAGACCAAAACAGTAGCTGCTGTACCTTTGTAGCAAGTTTTGCCTACTTTTATACATCATTCACCTTGGAATAAAGACAATATTATCCAACCAAATGGCAAATTAAATGGATTCTCATCAATGCATCGAAGGGAACAGATGACAAACTGAAGAGGAATAGTAACATGGAAGATGTACGCAAGGATTGCGTTTTCATCTAGTTCACAGGGTTTGCATGTTGAGACTTTGTTTTGTGATACCTTGTTATAATGTGCTTATTTAAACACTGCTAAACCTATAGACATGAGGATCTAAAATTTGAATTTAGGCAACAAAATATGAAGATTTTTATTACAACAAAATGGTTTCTCGATTTAAAAGAATACTATAAAATGGCCTGTGAATCATACTGCTGAACATACTGCTGATTTGCAGAATTAACTTGCAGTTGAAAGATGAGGACAATAGAGTTTTCATAAGATAAACACTGATACATAATTGACCATTTGAACAAACGTTGAACTAATACATGGCATGACAATTTACGTAAATTAGATATCCTTCTTAAAGGAAATACCATTGGATTAGCCTGTCTTCAATCATATCACCATATTACAATTGATTGGACATTTTTTTGTAGTTAAGAACCCTTTCCCAGAAAATATCATTAGATTAATTCACTGTAAATCATATGTGATTGGTCTTTCTTGTAATTAAGACTGTACTATTTCTTTAAAAAACATGTAAATAATGTGTAATTTTCAAATGTAATTGCGCAACTTTTCCCCAGAACACAGAAGCTTCAATCTCTGTGTTGCTGGATAGAATTGCATCAAGGTACCTTAACTGAATCAACTAATGACCCTTGTTTTTTGAATAGACCGCATTTGTCGATTCCTTTGACCGATCTCGAACCCTTCTTAAGGGGACACACGTCTTCAGACATAATAACGGAAATTACACAACGAAAAGAATCAGTTAAAGGTAATTCTTACCCAAGAAGCTCACCTCCTCACTGGGTAGGTACATAAAAGACACAGCAAGTTGTTCCTGACGTCAAGTTGGACCTTATGAGATTTCTCACCTGATTCTGCATTAAATCTCACCTTAGCACAGGCTGCTCATGTCACTAACAGATTCCACCCACAGTAACTGCTACACAGCTGTTACAACATATTCCTTCAACATTAATAACTACTAAAGGCACATTACACTGGAATGTCACATGTTGTGATTCTTCTAACAGCCTTAAAATTACATTTGCTCTTTGGTTTGGAACCTATCCAACAATACAACGGGGATGAAGGTCAGAGCTTTGTTAGTTAACCTCTGTTGTCCTCCAACCTATCACAGAATCTTCCTTTTACTCACCGAACCATATTCCCCATGTCCATTGTCTTAAGAAACCTCTTAAACTGTTATTTATTTCTCTCGGTCAGATGAAAGTCCATGGAAGTGAAAGATTAGCTCGGTTTGTCTTGACAGGTGCTTCACAAGCTGTTGAGCATTACCAGCATTTTATTGTTTTCACCTAATGATTGTTCCTCAGGTCTCAGTCCCATTCTCATGTCCAGACAAATCTCATTTCACTCAAATAAAACCCTGCCCCAATCCTTCCCCATCACCGCCACCACACCCCCCCCCCCCACTCCCCCCCCAACCCCCAATCCTTCCTCAGCCTTCCACAGCAATTGGAAATTCACCCAGAATTCCAGTGTCAGTGAGTGAACCCTTAGAATGAGGGACACATTGCAGGGGTTTGGGGAAGTTGCTGTTCTTTCCCTCAGGAGAACGTTCTTCAGATCTCCCTCAGGCCTGAAGTGTTGATGAATTATGAATCTCCCATTTCCCATAGAGACACTGTTAACATCACCTGGGAGATAAACCAGACACTTCACAAATTATTTATCGTTTCTCGCTTTACTGTTACTTTGTCACGAGTTTTAACTCTATTTATCACCAATCATTTACCTTTCCTGAAGATTTGATTCCTTTTGATAATGCTGCCCCAACTATTAGCCAGGCAAGAAGCAGACAAAGGGCTAAATACCAGATTACCTCCCCAGTCTCATCCATTGAACTGGAACGGCGTAAAACTGCTTTACTACAGAAAATAAGAACAAAAACATGTAGTAAGTTCGGACACTCTTCATTACACACAGATGTTTTTAGACATAGTGCATCAATGTATTTAACAAACAGAGTTGTGTAATATCTAAATTAATTTTTGATTTATAGAAGCTTTGATTCTTGCACTCAGAAATAAATGTGAAGTTTGATATTCTGTATGACATTTTCTTCCTCGTGTGTATTGATATTTTTCAATGTAAAGCTTTGTTCAAACAAGTTGATGAGATTCCCTGCAGCTGATTTGATGTGAAAGAGTTTCTGACAATGTTTCACTGACTGCTTCACAATGCACTGTGAAACCTATCTGGTTTAGTCACTATGTCTTCCAATGAATTCAGCTCCTTCATCTTCCTACACATGGTATCTACCTCCAGACAGTTAATCTAAATCCAGTCCCAGGACTGTGTGTTAAAATAATAACTTATTACAATTAAAAGCAGAGAAATGAACATCAGTCACACATGATTCTAACCATTTCATGTTTAAGAATTCTGGTCATGAATATTATCCTTGAAGAGCAAGAAAACAAAGAAAAGTGTTTTGCTTTATAAATATTGTCAAAGTTACAATGCTTAGAAACCAGAGGAATATTAAATAGTAAAAGTTTCCTTTCCATGATGCCATTTTGTAACAAGTGTGCAATGTAAATAATACCTCAATCAAAATGAAACAGCTTCTCTCTCATTAAACACATATAAACAAACTAACCAACCCAAGAGGAGTTACTGGCCCAGCTGTGTAGGTTATTGGTGCAGCTATCTGCAGCAAGGTACTTACTCCCAGTATTGCTCACTCGGGCCCTGGTGAGGATTGGAGATTTCTGATCCATTTGGACAAGATCCATTGTTTTCCTGCAGCTGTGTTATATTAACGATTTCAAAATATCCATCAGTCAGAGTGAGATTGCAGAGAGTCTCTGGAAAATATGTTTCAGTATTATACATCAATTTTGCATTCCATTTCAATATAACCAGGGTCACTGTTTCACTCTGACTGAATTAGTTAATCCTTTCGATTACATGGGTAAGGTTATGCATAGATCAGAACACAGAGGTACAGTCCGTGCACTCACTCTCAGCACAGTCCTGCTCTGGTGCTCAATCTGCTTAATCTCTTGTTGGATAAAAGTCTGCATAAAAGTAATTAGAAAACCAAATTAAAATGGTACTGTATATAAAAAGTTACTTCAAAAGTATTCACTAGTAGTTATTGGAGAAGACTTTAAGGATTATAATGGGCTGGATTATCCAGGGAAGGAGAGTCTCACATACCTTGCTACACCACTCCTTCTTTTACAAAATGAATGAATGGAGCTCCACAGTTCTGAGCGGTCGATTCAACTCAGGGCTCTCTCAGAAATGGGGAGCCACATTTTCAATCTGACAGTGCTTTCACAGCACAGAGCCTGCCAGGGGAAAGCAAAACCCCTTTTCACAACTGCTGTCTTCTCACATTTTAATGTTCCTGACAGCTGATGTCAAACAGGAAGTTCATAACATAAATGTGTGTTAGGGTGCAGGGAGGGAAGGTGCTAAACTGATAGGAAAAGGGTGCCAGCTAAATAGGGTGCATGTAGGTAGGGTGCAGATATGCAAATCGAGAGCTATGTAAAATTCCATGTGGATAGGAGCAGGGTGACAGGTTGCCAGGTGGATAAGGTGCCAGCTGAGGAGGTGTCGGGTGCCAAGTGCGATGCCATGGTGCAGGATACCAATGGAGTTTGCTAAATAGTCCAGTGTTGAGGGTAACTTGAGGATGATAGGAGAATTTTTGGGGGAAGGGAGCAGTCTTGTTGGTCGGTTCGAGTAGCAACAACATTGGTGGAGGGGGATGGAGTCCAATGGTAACAGTGAATGGGAGGGTGGGGACAAGTTTCATATCGGCAGAGAACTGGGGGTGATATCACATTTCCAGAGGAAGTTGGGGGCAGGGTGTCACAGCTGTGAAGCCATGTGCAGGGTTTTCAGAGCAGATTGTTAATTATTGATTGTACTGAAGCTTTCTTAGTGAGGTGGAGGATTTTCATAAAGAAGATCTCCTTCTCTAGCTTTGGTTACACACAAAAAGAATGCATTTATATTTAGTTTGTGATGCATTTAATTTTAAAAGCCTTTCAGCTGATTGGTGACTGAAGCAGGATGCTGTTAAATAAGATAAGAGCACATGGCATTTGGGGCATAGTACTGGCATGGATAGAGGATTGGCTGCCTGGCAGAAGATAGAGAGTGGTGATAAAGGGGCTTTTTTGGGTATTGCAGCCGGTGACTAGTGGAGTTCTGCAGGTATCAGTGTTGGGACCTTCACATTATACATTAACAATCTGGATGAAGGAGCTAAGGGCATTGTTGCTAAGTTTGCAGATGAGACAAGCTAAGTGAAGGGACAGGTAGTGGTGAGGAAGTGAGGAGGTTATAGAAGGCTTACAGAGATTAAGAGAGTGGGCAAAGAAGTGGCAGATGGAATACAATGTGGAAAAGTGTGAGGAAGTGCACTTTGGTAGGAAGAATAGAAGCATAGACTATTTTCTAAATGGGGAAAGGCTTCAGAAATCTGAAGTACACATGGTCTTGAGAGTCTTGGTTCAGGATTCCCTTAAGGTTAACATGCAAGTTTCATTGGCAGTTATGAAGGCAAATGCAACTCACTTCAAGAGAGCTAGAACTCAAGAACAGGATGTACTGTAGAGTCTGTGTAAAGCTTTGGTCAGGCCTCATTTGGAATATTGTGAGCAGTTTTGTGCCCTGTATCTAAGGAAGGATGTGCTGGCATTGGAAGAGATTCAGAGGAGGTTTACAAGAATGATCCTGGGGATGAAGGGCTTATCACATGATGAGCAGTTGAGGACCCTGTGTCTTTCCTTGAGGGTGTATCTCAGTGAAATTTGAAGAATACTGACAGGCCTGGATAGAGTAGATGTGGAGAAGTTGTTTCCATGCATAGGAGAGGCCAGGATCCTAGGGCACAGTCTCAGAGTGGAGGGATAACCCTTTTGAACTGAGGTGAGGAGAAATTTCTTCAGCCAGAGAGTGATGAATCTATGGAACTCATTGCTACAGAGGGCTGTGGAGGCCAAGTCATTGGGTGAATTTAAGGCAGAGATAAAATAGTTCTTAATTGGTAAGGTGATCAAGCATTACAGGGAGAAGGCAGAAGAATGAGTTTGAGAAACATATCAGTGATGATCGAAAAGTGGAGCATACCTGATGGGACAATTGGCTTAATTCTGCTCCTATATCTTATGGTCTTATGATCTTACGGACATCCATAATTACTCTGAGCCCAGATGAACCACATTGTTGAATGTACTCTTATCAATTCACTTTCAGAAACTAGCAATGTAAAAATGAAATTTCAAATAACATAAATCTCAAGGATAAGATGAAACAACTGTTTTCAAAAATTACATTGTAATTTTAGCTCAAAAATAACTTCTTCATATCTGAATTATTTTTGGCAAGATGTAACATTCCAAATTCTGAAGTAGAAGATGTAGAAATCGATCGCTACTTGAATGAGTCCTAGCCTATGGAGATAAGGACTTCCATCACTGAATTCTGTGGGTGTATAATGGAAAATCCATGTCTTCTGGGTGTTGATAGATGTCCCTAACTGTATGGTATTAGACAGACAATGATTCTATTCTTTATAAATTAAAAACTAAAAAGATGACTTCGTCACGGATTTTGAAATACTAAATGGAACAAATAACATCAAGAGTCATCGAGTCAGAGAGATGTACAGCACAGGAACAGACCTTTCAGTCCAACTTGTCCATGCTAAAAAACATATCCGAAATTAATCTAGTCCGATTTGCCAACATTTGGCCCGTATCCATCTCAACCCTTCACATTCATATACACATCCAGCTAACTTTTAAATGTTTTAATTGTACCAGCTTCCATCACTTCGTCTGAGGCAGAGAAAAACTGAGTTCTATTCTTCTGGAATATTGGATAATGGAAATGTCCTAAAATTTCGAGAGTTTTTTTTTGGAATAAAGATATGAAGCTCTTCAATGCAAAAATACAGGACTGTGGATGATCCCTGACTGCATTGTACACTCTGGGACTGTGGTGATCCCTGACAGTATTGTACAGACTGGGACTGTGGGTGTATCCCTGACTGTATTGTACAGACTGGGACTGTGGGTGATCCCTGACTGTATTGTACAGACTGGGACTGTGGTGATCCCTGACTGTATTGTACACTCTGGGACTGTGGATGATCCCTGACTGTATTGTACACTCTGGGACTGTGGGTGATCCCTGATGTATTGTACAGACTGGGACTGTGGGTGATCCCTGACTGTATTGTACAGACTGGTATTGTGGGTGATCCTTGGCCGTATTGTACAGACTGGGACTGTGGTGATCCCTGACTGTATTGTACAGACTGGGACTGTGGGTGATCCCTGACTGTATTGTACAGGCTGGGACTGTGGGTGTATCCCTGACTGTATTATACAGGCTGGACTGTGGGTGATCCCTGACTGTATTGTACGGACTGGGACTGTGGGTGATCCCTGACTGTATTGTACAGACTGGCACTGTGGATGATCCCTGACAGTATTGTACACTCTGGGACTGTGGGTGATCCCTGACTGTATTGTACAGACTGGCACTGTGGATGATCCCTGACAGTATTGTACACTCTGGGACTGTGGGTGATTCCTGACTGTATTGTACAGACTGGGACTGTGAGTGATCCCTGACTGTATTGTACAGACTGGCACTGTGGATGATCCCTGACAGTATTGTACACTCTGGGACTGTGAGTGATCCCTGACTGTATTGTACAGACTGGCCACTGTGGATGATCCCTGACAGTATTGTACACTCTGGGACTGTGGGTGATTCCTGACTGTATTGTACAGACTGGGACTGTGAGTGATCCCTGACTGTATTGTACAGACTGGGACTGTAGGTGATCCCTGACCGTATTGTACAGACTGGGACTGTGGGTGTATCCCTGACTGTATTGTACAGACTGGGATTGTGGATGATCTCTGACTGTATTGTACAGGCTGGGACTGTAGGTGTATCCCTGACAGTATTGTACAGACTGGGACTGTGGGTGTATCCCTGACTGTATTGTACAGACTGGGACTGTGGGTGATCCCTGACTGTATTGTACAGACTGGACTGTGGGTGATCCCTGACTGTATTGTACAGACTGGGACTGTGGGTGATCCCTGACTGTATTGTACAGACTGGCACTGTGGATGATCCCTGACAGTATTGTACAGACTGGGACTGTGGGTGACCCCTGACTGTATTGTACAGACTGGGACTGTGGGTGATTTATCACCATATTGTGCAGACTGTAGTTGATGTCCAGGATCACCCACAGCCCCAGTCTGTACAGTATGGTCAGGGGAACACCCACAATCCCAGTTTATTTAAAAGTAGATTTTCTTTCAAAGCTGAAGTATTTTGTCCTCTGTTTCAGAAATTTCAACTTGACTCACATCAAGATTTCACATTAAGTCTTGTCAATTCACACAACATGAACCTTTGATAGTGACATGAGACATCCTGAGTTAAATAGTGTTATTGTGGAAGATGAGATGAAATTAAAGAGATGAGACATTTAAATAATTGCAACAAAAACTCTGTGTGTCTTAGAGTCAGACTGTGTAAGAAATATATGTGAGATGATCGATATTTGGAAAAACTCAGAGAAAGAGAATAAGTTAAGAAATGATAGCTGCAAAAAACACAGTAATAGACAGAGAAGGGAGTCAGTGTGAGACACAATACAGGGATGGAGAGAGATACAAACAATGAACGCAGTCAGAAAGAACACAACACAGACTTATTGACAAGGTGAAAGTAAACGTGAGACATGTGAAAGACTGTTAAATTCTGATGTTTCACTATTTATTTCTGACTGACTGTCCTGCTATTCCAGTGACTCAGTGCCATGATTCCTGCTGCTGCTTTCTATCCGAGTCTTTCTGCTGTATGGCCACAATGAGGATGGTCACTGAAACTATTGTTCATCTCTCTCCCTCACTCAGACTGACAGAATGAACAATGAACAGTCAGTGTGTACACTTTCCCCAGTAGAAGCTAACACTGTACCTTTGGGGGTCCTGCTGCATGTTTCATCTGCTCCCCACCAACTGAAGCAGTCTGCCCATGGTAGGGGTGATTGGAAGGAAGCAAACAGGTAGTATAGACTGTAGCCAACGATGCAGTTGTACGAAATGTTGGATTGTAATCAGAAGCATCATAGCAATCCCCACACCTGAAAACAGAAGAAAGAACAGGGGAGTCTGGTTTGTGAATTATTGATTTAAAATAATGTATTTGACATGCATTTGGCTGGTCATTCAACCAAATTGGATTTTCTTTCAGTGAGCACAGGACAGAACAGGGAGACTGCCGTGGCTGACCACACCTTTGGGGAAATATCGGTTTTGTTTAATCGATTATGTTGGCTGCTTCAACATTCAGTGTCCAACAGTAAAGATTTCAAAGGCTTTTTGTATTAAACAGGAAATGTTAATTATGTTATAGTTCTTTGTCTAGATTACAAGAATGATGCTCCTTGTCTTCACCTTTATATGCCCTCTCACTAATTCTTTAGGACACCATTATCATTGTGAGTGGTGATAATCACACATGCCCAGTCTTAGGCCATAAGGTCATAAGATATAGGAGCAGAATTAGGCCATTCATCCCACTGAGTCTGCTCTGCCATTCAGTCATGGCTGATATATTTTTGAACCTCATTTCTTGAGTTCTCCCCATAACTCTTGCCCCCTTACCACCAAGAACCTATCTATCTCTGTCTTGAGTATACTCAATGACTTGGCCTCCACAACCTGCTGCATCAATGAGTTCCACAGAGTCACCACCCTCTGGCTGTGGACATTCCTCTTTATCTCAGTTCTGATGAGTTGTCCCTTCAGCTTGAGGCTGTTCCCTCATGTCCCAGTCTCTCCTACTAGTGGAAACATCTTCTCCAGGTTTACTCTATTCAGACCATTCATTATTCTGTAAATTTCATTATTCTGTAAATGTCATTATTCTGTAAATCCTCCTCGGCTCCTTTGAGTCCTTAACTGTTCCTCATTTGACAATCCCTTCATCCCTGGGATCATTCTTGTAAACCTCCTCTGGACCCCTCCAAGGCCAGAACATCCTCTCTGAGACATGGGGTCCAAACATTTTCATATATTTCAAATGCCGTCTGACCAGAGCCTTATAGAACCTCAGTAGCACATCTCTGCTCTTATATCCTAACCCTCTTGAAATGAATGTTAACGCTGTATTTGCCTTCCTACCTGCCAACTGAACCTGCATGTTAACTTTAAGGGAATCCTAAACTCCTACCTTTTATGTTTCGGTTTTCCAAAGCCTTTCCCCAATTTGAAAATAGTCTTTGTTTCTATTCTTCTTACCAAATTGCATAACTCTCACAATTTCCCATCCTGTATTCCATCTGCCATTTCTTTGCCCACTCTCCTCACTACTGTAAGTACTTCTGCAGCCTTCCCACTTCCTCAGCCCTTCCTGTCCCTCTACCAATCTTTGCAACAACTGCAAACGTAGCAACGATGCCCCCAGTCCCTTTGTCCAGATTGTTAATGTATAATGTTGTGGTCCCAACAGTCCTTGTGGAACTGGTGGATTTATCCCTAATCTCTGCCCTCTGACAGTCAGCCAATCCTCTATCCATGTCTGGATGGGTTACTGTTTGGAGGGTCAGTGTAGACTTGTTGGGCCAAAGGGCCTATTTCCACACTAATCTAACCATGTCAGGACCTTGCCCCTAACACCACCGGCTCTTATCCCATTTAGCAGCTTCATACATGGCTCCTGATTTTAGGCCTTCTGGAAATTCAAATAGATCACATCCATTGGTTCTCCTTCGTCTAACCTGCTCATTACCACCTTAAAGAATTCTAACAAACTTGTCAGACATGACCTACCCTCGATGAAGCTGTGCTAACTCAGCCCTACTTTACCATGCACTTCCAAACCCTCCACAATCTCATCCTTAATAATGGACTGTAAAATCTTATAAATGATCAAGGTCAGACTAACCGGCTTATAGTTTCCTCCCTTCTGCCTCCATACCTTCCGAAACAGGGATGTTACATTAACCATTTTCCAGTTGTCTGGCAACTTCCTTGACTCCAGTGATTCCTGAATGTTCACCAACAATGCCTGTACAATCTCCTCAGCTATCACCTTCAGGATTCTGGGGTGTAGTCCATCTGACCCAGCTGAATTACTCACCTACAGACCTTGCAGCTTCCCCAGCACCTTCCCCACAGGAATGGCCCCTACACTCACCTCTGCCTCCTGACTCTTGACATCCTGGCACACTAATGGTGCCTTCCACCAGTGAAGACTGATGCAAAGTCCCTATTCACTTTCTTCACCATTTCTTTGTTCCCCATTACTACTTCCCCAGCCTCATTTTCTAATGGTCCAATGTCCACTCTCACCTCTTTCTGACCTTTTATGCATCTAAAGCAACTCTTGCAATCTTCTTTTATATTACAATCTGCTTATCGTCAGATTTCATCTTCTTCCCCCTTATTGCTTTTGTAAGTATCCTCTGCTAGTTTTTAACTGCCTCCAAATTTCCAGACTTCCCACTAATTTTCACCACATTGGATGCTTTTCCTTTTGATTTTATGCTATTCCTGACTTCCCTTGTCTGCCGTGGTTGCCTCATCCTCCCTTTACTATGTTTCTTCTTCCTTGGGATGAATTTCTGTTTTGCCCCTCAAACTACCTCCAGAAACTCCTGCTATTGCTGCTCTACCGTCCTCCCTGTTATGGTCCCCTTCCAATCAACTCAGGTCAGCCCCTCCCTCATGGCTTTCTGGTTGCATTGACTCAATTGTAAAGATCTTACACCAGATTCCTGCTCTTCCATTTCAAACTGAAGGGTGAATTTTATCATATTATGGCCACTGCCCCCGATGGATCATTCACCTTAAGCTCCTTAATCGAGTTTACCTCATTACACAGCACCAAATCCAGAATTGCCTGTCCCCTGGAGGGCTCTATCACAAGTTGCTCCAACAAATCACCTCGTAGACATTCTGCAAATCCCTTTTTTATTGGATCCCCTACCAACCTGATTTTCCTCGTCCAGTTGTATATTGAAGACTCCCATGATTACTGCAATTGTGCATCATTTTTTACATGCCTTTTCTACCTCCTGATTTATTTTCTGACCCATATCCTGACTGCTGCTGGGAGGCCTGGACATAACTCTCGTCAGGGTCATTTTTGCTCTGCAAACCCTCAATTTTCCAAGATGGCGACAGTGTAGCAGGGCTGCATGCAGACTCTTATCTAGAGCTCATCCACTTCCATCTACGTTTTAAAAATCTTTTAATTTCTGCTCTCTCTTGATTTTTTTTCTTTTCATTTCTCGTTTCTTTGGTGGGTTGGTCAGAGGCAACAAGAGCAGGCTTTACACGGAGTGGTGACAGCCTTCCGGTAATTGGAGGTGGCAGTGATGGTAGCAAGGACATTCCCCTGCTCCTCCAGCAATCGGAGACGGAGGTGATGGACTCTTTAAGGTGCCAGTGCTGGCATATTGGAGGACGGTGGCTGGAGTGGGAATCTTGGCACACCAGCAGACTGGCCTGTCAGTGGAATGAGGCACTCCGGCTCGCAGTAGGCCCAGAGCGGGGACACCTGGTGTCACCAAGGCATCAGCGGAGCAGGAGACTCCTGGCTGGAATCACGGGAGGCCCGGAGTGGGAACTCTTGGTTGTGGGGCCCAACAGTCTACCCAGTATTGGAGGCAGCATTGAAATGGGCCCAGCAGTGATGAGATGGCGCCTGAAGAATGGTGACTCCTATAACAGCGGGTCCAGTGCAGACAGCTGCAAGTCAGTGGAGATGGGCGAGTGACACAGTTGTGGCATCTCTCTCCAGTCTCTCTTTGCAAAGGCATATTCCAGCAGGAGATGTGAGACAGTCACAAACTCCCCCTCCTTAAACCGATTTGTAGGCAACATGCAGTGGCGCAGACAATCCAGGCGTACGAGAAGAATCTCACAGGTACTGCCCTTCTCACCATGAGCCAAGTGATGTCATGGTGCTTGTTGGAAAATTCTGGCGATGAGGCATTCTGCGAAATGACTTTGACAGTCTGCTGACTAACCTGTCCTTTTCCAACAGGGTCTTGAGGATGTTACATACTGACCTCTTCCTAATAGACCTGTGATGAAAAGTGTTTTGAAATTCTTCACAAAGGAAAAGCGATATGGAACAGTCAAATTCCTTGGAGCAGTCTGCAGCAAAAGGACTAGTCCCATCCTTCACAACACCAGGGACAAGTAGAACCTCAGTACATAGTCAGATTTTAGTGTTTGTGTACTGAGGAGCTACACACAGCTTGATGCAGCCACACACAAAGAAGGACAGGTCATACACAAGAGAAACCAACACTTGTCACAGATGTGGTCACATTGAACCTCATATCATCCGTCATCATTTCCGCCACCTCCAAACGGACCCCACCACCAGGGATATATTTCCCTCCCCTCCCCTATCAGCGTTCCGAAAAGACCACTCCCTCCGTGACTCCCTCGTCAGGTCACCACCCCCCACCAACCCAACCTCCACTCCCAGTACTTTCCCCTGCAACTGCAAGAAATGCAAAACTTGCACCTACACCTCCCCCCTTACTTCCCTTCAAGGCCCCAAGGGATCCTTCCATATCTGCCACAAATTCACCTGCACCTCCACACACATCATTTGCTGCATCCGCTGCACCCGATGTGGCCTCCTCTATATTGGGAGACAGGCCGCCTACTTGCGGAACATTTCAGAGAACACCTCTGGGACACCCGGACCAACCAATCCAACCACCCGTGGCTCAACACTTCAACTCCCCCTCCCACTCCGCCAAGGACATGCAGGTCCTTGGACTCCTCCATCACCAGACCATAGCACACGATGGCTGGAGGAAGAGTGCCTCATCTTCTGCCTAGGGACCCTCCAACCATAAGGGATGAACTCAGATTTCTCCAGTTTCCTCATTTCCCCTCCCCCACCTTGTCTCAGTCCCAACCCTCGAACTCAGCACCACCTTCCTAACCTGCAATCTTCTTCCTGACCTCTCCGCCCAACCCCCACTCCAACCTATCACCCTCACCTTAACCTCCTTCCATCTATCGCACTTCCAACACCCTCCCCCAAGTCCCTCTCCCTACCTTTTATCTTAGCCTGCTTGGCACACTCTTCTCATTCCTGAAGAAGGGCTCATGCCCGAAACGTCGATTCTCCTGCTCCTTGGATGCAGCCTGACCTGCTGCGCTTTTCCAGCAACACATTTTCAGCTCCTCAGTAGGGTCCATCAACTCCAATTTCATGCAGTTACAAGATATTGCCTAGCCCTACATCTCGATTTTATTTAAAAAGTTCTTAATTTGTTTTTTTTCAAAAAATTCCAACTGATCTTTTAATTTGTAACCTTAAATATTTCCCTTATTTACCTTCAACCTGAAAGTAGCCAATAATAGTCATGTTAGTAGCTATTATCAACCAATGAACTTATGCCTTACCAGTGATGTCACTCTGCTGTGTTAGGTCCCGAATCCTGGGTTTCAATTCATCATTTTTTATTAAAAAACCTGACAAACTATGAGCCAAAAACCAATAGACAGCATGTACCACATCTAATAACGTGTATGGCAGATCAGAGTGCAACATTACTTCACAAGCTTGGCTTTAACCTTTGTCAGATAAGGGAGGTTTATTATTATTTATTAAATCAACACTATTACTTTTCCGAATTTGCTGCGACTGTATCGATAAAATAAACATTCACCTTGTAACATAGGCACAGCCCTCCACACTGCAACAGGCCCAAGGCTGGCAAACTGACCAAAGGAACACTCCAAGAAAAACAATGGTATCCCAACAAGGGCCAGCATGACAGAATAGGGAATAAGGAATGCACCTGGAAAATAGCGGAAAGGATTTCAATTTTCAAGTGAAACTCCATGCTTACACTGTGGTGGTGGATTAAAAATTTACCCTGAAATCTCTACGAATGTCCAAATTCCGTTTTGTGAATTTCACTCTCTAACACAATCAGATATCTTTTCAGGTCACTTTACACAGCCATGTTGTGACATTTCTTATACCATTTGCGCTTGGTTTCCATCAATCCAATGGTGTGGGTTGTGAAGAGCCCTGATTTGAGCAGTTTTGATGATAATGTACAAACCTGAACACAGGGCCTGATTGAGGAGCCTGCTCTT